>NC_136520.1:25850451-26045451 GCF_053919585.1 Euprymna scolopes
AAAGGAGGAAAAGCAAAGCCAGAAAAAGAGGGTGGTGGTGGAAAAGACGTCACAATGTATTATATATACTCTGAAATTCTGACTTAAAATTGGACCCATCGAAAAGTTTTCTATCCTGATTCTGTGACAGTTGCTTCGAACATTCTATCGAACATGTCGAAACTTTCACTCTTCTTTTTGTCTGTCTCACGCATGACGTACCAAACAATGTACCAACGTTCACCAAAAAAAGTAACGAGCTGTTTTAAAAATCCTGCATATCTGTTTTCAATTTTATCGCATCATTTTGCTGTTTACAAAACAGGAAATAGAAACAAGAATTGGCTAAAGGAGTTTTATTTATGTGAAATTTGAGAAAATTAGACATTTCAAAATTTACATGCTTAGAACTACAGGGCCCCCAACAAGAAAAATAGGACATTCAGATTTGGGTCAACATTATGGACTGACAAACCTAAATGTTCCACAACAGAAACCAAGTCATGGTCGTAAATAACATGGAGTGACAAACATCAAAGGAAACTTTGGTTTTTTTATTTATTTGGATTATTTGGAATACTGTTCTCTTCTTGAATGTCACTCTTACAACGTTTTGACCAATATAACCTCCGACCTTCTTCACATAAGTCTGTATGGAATTTTGAGCGAAAATCTTTATTCAATCCACAGAAGGTAATCTGCTTTCATTCTGTCAGCCATGACTATGTAGAAGTTTAGATGATTTGTATTCTTAGGATTGTCTCGTGACATAATGTGCACCAAAGTAATAATTAGTTTTAAATTAGTGTTCTATAGGTTAAAGTTTCAATCCTTAATCCAAGCGATATTAAAAACACAATTAAAGATTCAATCCTTAATCCAAGCGATATCAAAAACACAATTAAAGATTCAATCCTTAATCCAAGCGATATCAAAAACACAATTAATGATTCAATCCTTAATCCAAGCGATATTAAAAACACAATTAAAGATTCAATCCTTAATCCAAGCGATATTAAAAACCCAAAATATCAAAACATGTCCACGTCATTAGGTGCTCTCCAATCATTATATTCAAGATTGTATACATATATGGTGTAATTACACTTAGAAGTCACATTATCAGTTTGAAACCTCCTACATTGATGAGAATATTAACCGCCTGGTAAACATTCAAAGCTGTGTAATCAAACAAATATCCTCTATCAAACACCCGACATACTCTAAGCTTGGATTCACTGAAACTCTAGGGCTGTTAGAAATCAACTTCGTAAACAACCACAAATTATTTTTTTTTCCATCAACCTTTGATGTGAAACTCAAACTAAAATACATTTCCTTAACTTTTAGGCTATAATCAAAATACAATAACCTCTGGAATGAATGTGGTATTATGGTGATTGAAGACTCTAGCTAGGAATAGCTTATAAAGTACAGTGATGAGGATGGGTAAACCCCCCCCCTCCCCACACTTTGGAATGACCTTTCATTTAATTTATTTATGACTTGTAAAATTTTCGAAAATAAATACATTTTTCAAAGTGTAGTATCTGTTCTTGGTTAGAACAAGGGAAATCCTTTTTTGACTGGAGAGAGAGGAGATAAAAGTGGAAGAAGAAGCGAGAGAGAGAGAGAGAGAGAGAGAGAGAGAGAGAGAGAGAGAGAGAGAGAGAGAGAGAGAGAGGAGGGGACAATAATAACCATGTAAACAAGACGCAGCCATCTTGAAAATTTGTCTCTAAAAGATCAACAACAAGTAATGAATGTCTTTTTTTTTTTAAACATATTAAATTAATAATGGTTAATGTTTTAAAATAGTTTCAAGCATCACATTTTAAGATTTTCTTCTAAACCTAAAAGTCAAGTATAATGGTTCATTTGGGCTCCAAAAACAAAAAGAAAACATTATTTTTTTTTGCCGAAAAAAAAACAAAAAACAAACAAACAAAGAAAAAAAACAACTTAAACGAAATCAAGAAATAATAAACAGCGGGTTATCTCCCCTCGATATTACACAATTCCACATCCTGATCAGACTGACTGACTCACTCTCACTGTGTCTTCTCCATTCCTTAAGTATTGGATGTTGTAGGCTTCCCATCCCCACGGGGTTCATTTCAGGCCGAGGCACCAGCAACAATTTCCTTGTCTGCAGGGAATTCGGGAGGGAGGATTGAAATTACGTGCGATCGACGCCGGAAGAAGCGGCTCAGATGCTTTTATGTAAACAACAGAAAAATATGCCAGCAAGAAAGAGAATCTCACTATCCATTCTCAATGGTGTGTGTGTTTTCAAAATTTCTGCTTTCTTCGATGAGCAATACAAAGCAGCAGGAAAGGCTTAAAATATCGATGTTTTATACAAATTGTCACATTCATTTATTTATTTTTTGTTTTTTATTTTGCATATCAATATATATATATCATGTATGACATGGACCAAAGGAGGATTAGAATTCCCAGAATTTCAGAGAAATCACACACACACACACACGCATATATATATATTAGAGAAAAAGAGATAACTTAGTGTGTGTGTGTGTGTGTGTGTGTGTGTGCCCAATCGAAAGAAAGATTAAAAAATTTACATAAAATCTAAAAATGTATTCTTATGTAAAATTAATCGGATAAGATAATGGAAGTGTTTCCGAGTCTCTAAGTGCAACCCTAAAGGGGCTATGGAGCAGATTTTATCAGAGCGGAAATGGAGGTCGAGTTTTTCAATGTAATTATTAATTTGTAAAGAAAACTCTTCAGATGGAAAGGGAGAAAGAAACTCGAAATAATGGTTTTAGTAGTACACTGGAAACCTCCCTTATTTTATTTACATGTTTCAATAACACACTGGAGATATCATAAGTTATTTTTTCATTGTAAAAAAAAAAACCCAAAAAAAAACGGGAAAAATAAATTATGAATTATCATAAAAACAAAGCATGATCCTTCACCCCTAACAAATAACTGAGTTTCCTAAATTTCCCTGGGCAACACTAAGCTATGAGTCTTAGGAATAGGTGTGTGTATGCATGTAAGAAAATAAACCGTGAACAGAATCAAAGACAGCAGATCTAGAACAAATTAAGATAGAACTATATCAATAATAGGTCGTAATGAAAGTATATTTTATCCTAATTTCTTATATAGATATTTTCTTATTTTAGTACATTTTCTTATATATATGTGTACATAATAGAAATAATATAGTATACTTGCACATATTTACACACACACACACACATATATATATATATATATACACACACACATACTCACTGATTGTATGTATCTAAACACGTATACATTGTATGTATATATTGATATATGCAGACATACACGTTCTTTGTATATTTGCATGTGCACATTTATTATGAGTATGGACAGTGGCGTCAAAAAGAATCTCCGCACTTGTCATTTGTTTTCAAAAACCACAAATTTAAGCTAAATTGAATGTAACTGTTTAAACAACCTATACCTCATTTGATTTGCCTTTTATTTCTTTATAATTTTTTACATAATTGAAGTATTCTAGTGTTCACGTCAATTTAAAAAATTAGCTTCAAATTGAGAAGGCAAAAAGAATCTCCACACTGTGGAAAATTATTATTTAAATGTAACTTTAGGACATTAATGCAACACAAATACAACAGGAACCCAATGAACTAGTTATTATTTAGTAGCATAGCCCTTCTGCAATTTGACAGCCTGGAATCTTTTGAGCAGTCCTTGAATTAGTCAGCAGCAATACTCTGGTGAAAGGGCATCCCACTTCTCTTTCATTTTTGTTCAAAGTTCTTTGCGATTTGAAATTTTATCATTGCGTAGCTGTTGCTTGCTGTAATGCCATACGTTTTCGATGTGAATGGGGTCTGGAGATTGTGCAGGCCAATCCAAACATGGAATATCATGCTTTTCAAGGAATCTCTTTACATTGCTAGTTGTATGAACGAGAGGATATCCTGCATGAAGATGAGATTATCATCCAAATTCCGGCCAAAGTTGGGTAGAAAATGTTCAGTCAACATATTAATGTACTTAGTCAAATTAATTCGACATTGCAAGCGAACTATAGGCCCTAAACCATTGACACTAATAATATCCCACACCAAAACTGAAACACCACCATTTTGCAGCATTGAAACTATGCACCTAGGATTAAATTTTTTGTCCTAACTTCGACGGACGTACTGCCTACCATCACTGCCTAGCCTATTGAATGTGCTTTCGTCGCTAAAAATCACTTTCGATCAAAATGAAGAGTCATAATCTTCATTGCATCTGATGAAGTCCAGATGGTGCTTTCTATTCTTTACAGAAATCACTGGCTTGCGTCTTGCAACACAGCCTCGCAAATTAAATTCTTTCAATCTGTTCTTAACTGTAGAAAGAGAGCACTTTTTAACAAGATTACACTGTTGTTGGATTTGAGGACCCATTTCAAATCTGTTTCTGAGGCTGCAGCTCTTGATAGCATTGTCTTCTCTGTAAGAAGTAACTCTAGGATGACCAGATTTAGGGACATTACAAACACTGCTGGTGTTTTGGTGCTTTTGCACAGTCATTTGTACCGTTTTCCCATCACATTTCAATCTGTGGCCGATTTCTCGATTGGATAAACCAGAAAGGTGGAGATTAGTGAACTAACGATCAGTAAGAGAAAGTTGTGGCACATGGACTTAATATTACATTGTATAACCGGGAACAACAACAATTAAGATTAGAGATGCTTTGTTGCCTAAAACGTGGATTTTAAGCTCATTTGTTGCTGCAGAGTTTCTTTTTGCCTTCTCGATTTGAAGCTAATTTTTTTAAATTGACGTGAACACTAGGATACTTCAGTCATGAACAGGTAAAATTATAGAGAAATAAAAGGCGAATCAAATAAGGTATAGGTTGTTTAAACAGTTACATTCAATTTGCGGTTTTTGAAAAAATGACAAGTGTGGACTTTCATTTTGGCGGCACTGTGTACGCGCGTGTGTGCTTATATACATGCATACATTCAATAAGAAGTAGCCCCAACAGTTTGCCTAGACACAGCTAGATTCAAAACAGGGACACCATTGCTTGAACAAGTGTAAAAAGTAGGCGGAAGTCCCTTTTCATATTCATTATTATTTTATGAATACTAATATAATATTATAAGATATATTTTATGTATTGATTTTCACTATTTACTTCAACAGTGCTCAATATGTGATTAAAGCTACGTTGGAAGTTATGAAAATATATTTCTGGCAATTAAGCTATAAAAAATTGCTATATTTTTCAGAAGTTACTAATATAGCGCCAGCATAATTCACCCAAGGTTGATTAAAGCAGCATCCCCCAAAGTGTAAATTCACAAGTTGTCCCCAGTCACATGTATATCCTGGTCAGGGGAGATGACGATGTTAAATTGTTACAGGTTTTGTAGAGAGGTGTTGATATCCTCCTACATACAGCACCTGGTATTCCCAAATGGGCATTCATCTGGAACTAGCCAGACTCAATGTTGCTTAACTTTGGTGATCTAACAATGTACATTAAATTTCTACACCTTTTCTCGTGTGCTAAAATTTATTTATAACATAATAATTTGCTTCCTTAGTCAAAATATTGACCCATTTTCAATCTGCAATATGGCTTCTGATGCTATAAACAAACAAGAGATTATTTTCTTTTTTAAAGTAAAATTTTTTTTAAAAGAAATACTCGATTTTTCATGCTAAATTGTATAAATGTATTGAATTAAAACTAAACACTAACCATTTACTTGCAGTTTTCAAAACTCAATTAGTCACAGATTAATTTCAACATAAATAAATTCAATTAAAACAAGAATATCAAAAAATATTATTATTATTATTATCATAAACTAAATTAACATTTTTATACAAGTAAAAATAGAAAATAATCTGTTCAAATCTGCTTTTATAACAGGAAATTAAAAACACAGATATAATAAAGATTAAAACAAAATTAGTTAAAGTTTTATAGGAAATTTTCCTTCAATTAATAATTTAATGACCAACGATACAATAGGAATTACATTTAACTTTCAAAATCCTTATAAAAATTATAATTGGGTAAAAAAAATATTGAAGAAAAACAAAAAAAAAAACAAAAAAACTAGCGAACCAAAAATAAAAATAAAAATTTCTTGATAAAGCTAATATATGATTAGAATGTTAAAAAGATCTGAGCATTTTTAATACGAGCCAACAAACAAACAAAAAACGGTGAAAAAATATCCAAATATAATTTTCGAATTTTGAGCAACTTGACTGTCAGTCATTTTTTTTTTTTAATTCTTGCTTAATCAAGTCGTCATTTGTTTGCATTGAACTTAAAACAAGTAAAAAAATAAGTTAACACATACAAACTTTCCCAGGTAATAAGAATAACTTGCATTCCTTTTGGTTATATATATATATATATTGATTTTGCCCAAAACTCTAAAGACTACTGAAGAAATGAGCCGACCAGAAAAGAGTTTAGATTGACACGCCCCTTCTAGCAACGTGCTGTGATAAGTGTCAGAATTTTGCTTCTAGGCATGTGGCGAAGCTATTAAGAATATGCCAATAAGTCAACTCAATTTTTTTTATTTGAATTAAAAAGAAAAAAATATATAAATGAAATTTGCACAGGGGAGATAACTCTAAATACCTAAATATGTCAGGGGAAGCAATTCAGACTAGAGCTGACAAATAGATTATGAATTTACATTACTCATGACAGAGTTATCTTTCTTTGTCTGCAAACCGCACTCGTTAAACAATAGATACGATATCTATAATAGATATGACATCTATTATTATACTAAAGCCGAGTTCATCAGCGTTTGTTTCCCTAAGGGTTTTTTTTTATTCTCTTGTTTTGGAATAGAGTTGTGCTTAAAAAAGAAATTCATTTTAATAGTCCTAATTACCATAAGTTTCAATCTACTCATCAAATTACTCATTTTTTTAGAACTAAATTTCTATTATTCTCACCCTCTTTCATTATGTTTGATCCTCCTTCCCGCTCTTATCTTATGCAGCCGCTTCCCGCCGCCTATTTTTTGCATATCAAAGGTAACGATAAAACAAAAGATTAAAACAGTCCATTATAAGCATTAAGAAATATAACTACAAGTATTAATACTATTTAACCTATAGATTGAGGATGAGGTGGGAGATATAGCAAACAGAAAGATTAATTTTGAATTTCGATGGCCTCTTGGCTACAATGTTCTGACATTACACTTTATATTTTCTGTCCTCGATCAGTGAAAAAAAAATCACTCTCAACAGAGGAAATTTAAGTATTATTCCAGTCCAAAGGGCCTGGTTTAGGGGAGCTGGATTTTCTCTGCATTAAAAACCAACCTTGTGTCTAACTCTGTCCTCCTGCAAAGGCAGGAAAATAAGAACTGGCTTTGCAAACCCATTTTCTTACAGATTCCAACAATCTAACCCAAACTCAATTTAATTTTCTTCTAATATCAACTATTTAATTAATTTGATTAACAATATTTCAAATATAGAATTTTGAAGCCGTAGTTTCATAACAGAATACATAAACTCAATTAGAGGGACTCTCTTTGCTCCGTTCATTGAAAAATTAATTACCTTCACACATACTCACACCATATTCAATACAACACAACTTGAATAAATGACTTGAATTAATTATCATCATAATTAGTGTTTTTTGATTACTCCTGGGTGAGGAAATGAGGGATGACTTCCTCTCACTTTGTTTTATCCCTAGCTGAAATTTGAAAAGGTTTGATTCAACAAATTGTTTTTTGTTAGAAAATATAGAGAAAAGATAAATTTTTATAAGAATTTTTAATAAAAATCTTCATAAGTTTTTCCTGCAGAGTTACTTCCCTTGCACAAATGACCAAAATTTATAAAATGAAGCCATCTTTAAAAAGACACGCTTTAAAATTTTTTCCTGTATGTATTACATGACATTTGAAGCTTGGATTAAAATACCTGTTCTGTTTGGTCTATGGAAACCATACTCCCAGAAATTATTTTCTCCTTTCACAAAGTCAATGCGTTTATGACTGGTGGGTTGAGGTGTCCTCATTAAAGAACACCCCCACTATGCAACACAACTTTTCACTTTGATAAATGACAATTTATCAGTAAATGATGGATTTAAATGTAGTACTTGTATTTTAAAAAAACGAGATACATTATCTTTCAAGATAAAATATCTTTCAAGATAACTGCGATGACTATCTATAAAAACATAAATATGTATTTACTTACAGTTATTGATGGCAGCGTTGATTGTGGCAATATAATTGGCCTTTGACATCGACTTAAAATCCTTGCCTTCTGATGAAGACATAGATGTCTCATCTGGATAACATCCCCGGGAATAATTAACGGTTGGCGTAGAGTCATAATGTGAATACGTATCCATCAACTTATCCGATTGAACAGGCAGGTTTTCCTGATTGGGCGAAGTCGGCGTACTCAGGCTTTTCGTGAGAAAGGCCTTGTACGTAGACGTCCGCTCGCTAGATTGTTGGTATTTGCTGCTCAATTCCGGAGTACGTTCTGGCAGCGAGCCACGGTGTATCTTTGCTGGAGGTGTGAAGGCAGGCGGCGTAATCCTGACGGGATCCAAGGAAGACTTTGTTTCAAATAGTGCCGCTCGGGACTGCACACTTTCAAATTTGGAACGAGACGTGATCTTTTCGATCTCTGTCCTGTATCTGTTTGTTTGTGAGAGTACCATTTTCGGAGTCACAACGCACACTGCTGATGACATACTAGAGCTGTTTGGGGTAACGGTACCGCTGTTTGGTGTTGCAGTACCACTGCTGCAATTGCTGCTGTTGCTGCTGGTGGTTTCAAACTGTTGCTTTCGCTGAACAACAAGTGGACGATTGCAGTAGGCGTTTGGAAGCACAGGGATCGATGTGGAAGAATTTCGATTACCGGCCGGGGCCCCGTATGTTTGTTTAAAAATAGGTGGACCATAAGTCGGGCTAGTGAGTTCTGTTTTTTCTTGTTTAGCACTCGGAGGCCATTTATTATGGCCTTCTGTTTTGTGAGAATACTGGCTCCCTTTGTTATTTGGAGCAATTTGCAATGTTCTTGGCGCCAATGGCGTCTGTGTCGCATGTGCAGACTTATAATGCATTTTCCCGAGAGAATTACTTTCATACGAAGAAACACTATTATTGGCCCCGCAACTACTACTACTACTACTATTATGATCACTCGGTGAGAGTTCAATCCGTAAAGAATCTTGGGGGATCGTAGTAGCAATAGACGATAAGGAAGACGTTGTTCTTGATTTTGGAAATTGCTTATTTTCCGACGAGACAGATCGCGGTGTGGTTGAGAATCCTTGACTAGCTTCTTTCCCATTGTAAGCAGTTTGAAAATGTGACTCGGACCGGCTCACGTTTTCCATAAACTCCCGTGACTGCAAAACATTTTCACGTGAGGTACGCCGCCGACTGCTGCTCGTCATGTAAATATTGTCGATACTGTTTGATTTTTGCGCGTCTTTTTTCTGTGGTGGGTAATAAATTCCGAATGAATATGAATCGATTTTTCCTTCCGGCACCTGCGATGCACGGAGCTCAAACTCCCGTTTTCGATCTAAAAACGAAGACTTATTCATGTTGTCGTGTTTCAATGGCTCCCTCTGAAGACAGATTCCAGATGAGTATGAGGCTGAAGTGACCAACGGTCGGGGACTAATCTCACGAATAGCGGTCGTTGTGTAAATGGGATCCAAGGAACGTGTCTCTTCAAATGTAAAAGACACCTTACGATCCTTGGCACGTTCAGAAAGATAAGCTGGTGGATCCTTTGGAAGATACTGGTTAATTTGTTTACTACTTAATCCTGGACCAGGGTCGGGGAAAGTCTCTGGGCCAGTCTGATTATAGGCCGTGTTCTGATATGCCTGAAATATAGAAAAACACAATATTAGATTAAAGTAGCGTCTTTATAAAAAATATTTTTTTTTAAATTGAGTTTATTACTTGGATTATTCCGACTACTGTTCTAATCTTGGATGTTATGGAATGTAACCATTGATCATCTTCAGATGAGATTTATTGAATTTGTCAATTTTTATGCTGGGTTCGATGAATTTTGTTAATAAAAATATAGCAAAATGCAGCAAGCTATGCTGTATGTTGTAGATGTTAGATGAAGCAAGTGTTATTCAATAACCAACCAACCTGAATTGATAATGTCTGATTCCAGTGGCAAGGAGAAGTCCAGGACAATTAAAAACAATTAAAAACGAAGAACACATACAACACTACTATTCCCAAATAGTCACTCATTTTATTACTGAATCGGCTAAACTTTGGTGATTTAATCAGAAACAGTGTTTCACTGTGATTATGCAGTGTGTAACGACAATCATGGGGATACTTAGGTGAAAGAATTTGAAAAAAATATTTGAATAAAATCTGTTGACTCACCATTTGAAGAATGTCTTCATTTTTGGGAACTACAAGTAACTTGAGTGAGGAATCACTGAAAAAAAAAAGCAAAAATAAACAAATAAAAACTAGTGTAGTGATATACAAATTAAGTACAATTTACTTATGAGCAGATAGCTCATATTCATAAACCGACACTAACTAGAACAGGTGGTTGTTGAACGCTTGCTTAACGTTATACACGACATATCAATAGCGTCGACTATAGGATATTCTCTGTTTTTTTAAGACCCGGAATACATAGATACTTGGATTTGTTGCTTTGCTGCTAATGCAAGAAGCAAAAAGTTGAAAGACAACAAAAAACAAGGAGAGGAGAATGACTTGTTTATGGCTAACGCTGGTTGTGAAGCAATTATGAAGGTTGCTATGATGGTTTACCCTTGAGAACTAGAAGAAATGATTTTCGAAGAAATAAGTCAGATTATTAAGGGAAACATGAGGCCAAAGAAAAGACTGGTGATTGCAGAAAGGACCAAGTTTATGGCAATGAAGCAGCAAGTGGATGAATCGATAGTAAACTATTTACACTGGTTAAGAAGTGCGAGTAAATACGGTGAATTTGAAAAACTGGGAACAGACGAACAGACAACAGAAGAAGAATTAATCCAACTAAGATTGATTGAAGGTATGCATAATTCGGCACATAGATATAAGCTAATGGAACAGTTACAACTTACAAACATGCCCTTGAATATGTGTCTAGAATTTATACAACAGCAGGAATTAATACATACCTACAACCAAAATAAAAAAAATTCCTACGAAGAAATAATGGTATATGGTAGAAACAAAAAGAAAAAAATGTACGTACTGTGGAAAAATTCATGAAAGGAAAAAAGAAAAAATGAGTAGCGTTTGGAAAAACATGTTCAAAGTGTTTTAAAAAGAATCACTTCAAAGAAGTATGTAAAACGAAAAATGTGGAAAGAATAGAGGATGAAAATAGACAAATTTTTAATGTAAAGAAGGATAATATACAAAATACTGGATCAGGGAATGGAGATACAAAAATAAAAATGAAAATCAACAATTGTGTTGTTGAAATGCAAATAGATACCAACAGTGAAGTAACCATAATACTCAGAAATTTGTGGGGAAAAATAGGAAAACCGTTTATTAAAAAAAAGCAATGTACAATTATGTCAGTTTGATGGCTCGGTTATAGCAATTATGGGTTACTTTGAAGGTTCAATAGAACTAAAAGAAAAATATGAAGTAATACCCATTATAGTTACAAATTGCTGCAAAATGCATGGACTATTGGGGAATGATGTATTAAAAATAAATTCAATAAAGTTGATTAATGAGATAGAAATAGAAAAAACAGGAAAATTAAAAAAATATGAAGCTAGCCTGTAATTAAAAGAAAATGTTCCCCCCTTCTAGTACAAAGTGAGAAAAGTGCCAGTGCATTTATTACCGTTAGTAATAGCTAAGTTGCGAAAGTTAATAAACGAAGATTTATTAGAACCTGCTCCTTCAGGAGGAAGTTAATGAGCATCACCCATTGTGGTATTAAAAACAAAAGACGGTAACTTGAGAATTTGTGGAGATTATAAAATAGAGGTGAACCATAAAGTTTGCGCCATCTCGTACCCTATTCCGAATGTGGAAGTAGCTTTACATAAACTTGCTGGAATGAATGTATTTTCGAAGATAGAACTATAATCAGCTTATCACCAAATTCCCATAGATGAAAATTTTAAAGAAGTGATGGCGATAAACACACCTATAGGCCTGTTAAGGTGGAAAAGGATGCCGTTTTTATAACGGCAAGTGCAATTTTTCAAAAACCTATTGAAAAAGTAATAGGAAATGTTGAAAATACCATCAAGATGATATATGTGTTGGAGATTTAAATGAAGATGATTTAAAGAAAAAACTGAAAATATATTGAACCGACTAAGAGATGCTGGCGTGACAGTAAATACAAAAACGTGTGTAACCAACAGTAATGAAATATCATTTTTGGATTACTCAATATCAAAGGAAGGGATCTCTCCAGATGAAGTGCTAATAGAGAAAATTCTAAAAGTGGCTACACCAAAAAATAAAAAAGAATTGGAGTCTTTCTTAGGTTTGGTGAATTTTTATAGAAAATACGTACCAAAATATAACGAGTTGACAGACCCATTTGCGAAGTTAAGAAAAAAGAATGCGAAGTTCATTTGGTTAGAACACCAACAGAAAGCCTTTGAAAATTTTAAACAGATTCTGGCGAAAAAGCGAATAGTACAAATTTTTTAACCTAAGAAGGACATAACTCTAACTATTGATGCTAGTGAGAATTCCGTATCCGGTATTTTGTCACAAGATGGTCATCCCGTAATGTATTTATCGATGAGATTAACAATGACTGAACACAATTATTCTAATATAGAAAGGGAGGCACTAGCCATAGTGTGGACAACGGACAGAGCAAGACAGTTCTTGATGGGAAAAAATTGTTGTTTATTTTTTGTTGAAAAGTGATCACAGACCACTGGAATTTATTTTCAACCCAAGAAAAGAATTACCGAAAATTACAACATCCAGAATATTACGTTGGGCGATCAGAATGATGGCATTCGACTTTGACATTGAGTATGTTTTTGTTTTTTTTACACAGTGATCACCACTTATCAAGGCCCGAAAGCCACTCAGGGATAAGGGTTATTGCAAGTACATTACGTTAGTGGAGATTTGATGAAGTGTTTACTTAAGGGGGTGGTTCATTAGGAATTTGTTAACGTTGGACTTGAAGACATCCAAGTTGTAGTCCGGTGGGAAGCAGGCAGACGGAACAGAGTTCCACAGGCGTGCAGTTCTAAGAAAGAAGCTTTGTTCATGAAATCCGCGTTTTGATTTAGGCACAGATATAGAGTGGGGGAAATTTTTCACATGTTAAAGGGAATACGATACCGCACGTTGATGCCTTATCTAGATTGAGGTTTATAGAGAGGATAAGGACAAAAATGACGAGGAATTTGAAGACACATTTCTGCACCTTGTAGAAACCAATGTAATATCTGTAGATAAAATGTCTACTGAAACTACAAATGACACAGTGTTAAACAGAATAATGTTGAGAATAAAAGAGAATCATTGGGGAAATTGTTCAATGGCTGAAAGACCATTGAAAAAATAAGATATAAACTGACTACAGAAAACGGGGTAATATGTAATGGAGACTTGATAGTTCCCCCAGAAACACAGAGGAGACAGGTTATAAAAAGTGTACATGATGATGTACATTGTGGAGCAGCAGCTACGCAAAGAAGATTAAAATTGGAAGCATGGTGGCCGGGGTACTCAAGAGACGTAGAGGACTATGTAAAAAGATGCACAAAATGCACAGAACTCATTAATTTTAAGCAAAAGAAAATACACATGTGGCCCCGAGAAGCAGAACCGTGGAGCAGAGTACACATGGATCATGCCTATGTCAATGAGATAGGACTATTATTAATATTAGTAGACGCATATTCAGGTTTAACTCATTTGAAACTAATGATAGATTGAAAATTTCCAGGGAGATTTTCTATCACCACTCATATGATATCAAACAAGATATATTTACCATTAAACAGAAGAAAATAAAAAGCAACTTCACTAAAACCTATGATAATTATATTGGTTGTGTATACATTATATTGGTTGTGTATACATATTATATTGGTTGTGTATGCATATTATATTGGCTGTGTATACATATTATATTGGTTGGTTGGTTGGTTGTTTTGTTTTACGGCATATCAACCCTTTTCAGGTTATTTAATGCCGAATCTGGTGATTTTGAAGAACGATTTTTTAATATAGTATATTTGTTTTTTAAGTCGTATTCTATTTAACCCATAGTTGGGTCCCTAACAGGTGCTACCACTCCAGGTCAGAGTGGACCTGGGAGCAATGGCAATTAAAGGGTGGCTCCACACTCCCTAAGGCCTGCAAACTGGGGCCCTCACCATCGGATATAGTTTAAGGTCATATCCAGGAGCGTTGTGTAAGAGAGTTCTTTTTAAATTTTTTTATATAGGCCAATTTTTTTAAGATATAAGAGTATGGTGTGGGGATTGTTTTTTTCAAGTAACATTTTAATATTGTTTTCTTTGTAGAATCGCTGTCTTACTGTTACAAAATCAGTACATTCAATTAATATGTGTTTGATTGTGAGTGGTGTTTGACAAGGTATACAGATTGGTTGGTTTTCTTTTTTTAGGAGATATGAGTGGGTTAAGTGTGTATGGCCTATTTTTATTCTTGTTAGTTTAACTTCTTTTCTGTTTAATTTCGTGTTTTGTTCTTGTTTTTTGATTTTTGGCATGATTTCGTGCAGTTTATTGTTAGGGTATTCGTTCCAGTAAGTTTGCCATTTCTCTGTTGTATATGCGTTGATACGTCTTTTTAGATCTATGTATGGAATTTTGAAATTTGCATCGATTGGGAGGTTTAAGGCATTTTTTGCTGCTGAGTCTTCTAATTCATTACCTTTAATACCGGAATGGCTGGGTATCCAGCAGAAAATGATTTTTTTTACTGTTTAATTCCGTTAATTTTTGGAGTAGTTTTGCGATTAGGGGGTTGTCCATCTTTTTATTTTTAATAGTTTTTAGAGTAGATTGAGAGTCTGAAAGGATTATAAACTTGTTTTTTCTTTTATTGGAGACTAGATTGAGAGCTAGGATTAGAGCATGTATTTCAGCACTGAAGATTGAGGTTTCTTTTGGGAGGTTTGATTGTTTTTTGATTGATTTATTGAGTATTGCTGCACTGACTGTTGCGTTATTTTGTTTAGATCCATCTGTATAGATGTGTATGTCGTCTGGATACTTTTCTTTGATTTTATCGAGATCATCATGATAGGTTATTGGATGAGTATGTTTCTTTTCATGTCTACTTAAACTTAGGTCGATGTTAGGGGATACGATTTTCCAGGGAGGTGTTTTTGGTAAGACAGTTTTGTGAATTTTGGTTATGGGGAGATTTACTTCTTGGGAGATCGATTTTATCCTAAGTCCAAAAGTTTTGATTGCGTTTTCTTTTTGGTCGAAGAGGTGTTTGCAGTTTGGGTTTAAGGTGCTATTGTGTGCTGGGTTAGTGGGATTGCCTGTCAGTTTTGTGTAGTATTTTAGACCAAGGTTTTGGTTTCTGAGCATTGGAGGGGTTTCATGTGATTCTGCATACAGGCTTTCTACAGGGGAGGTTGGAAATGCTCCTAGTGCTAGTCTTAGTCCTGAATGGCATATTGTATTGAGGGTTTTTAGGTATGACTTTCTGGTGGATTGATATATGAAGCTACCATAATCTATTTTTGATCTGATTAATGCTCTATATAGTTTGAGTAGTGTGTTCTTGTCAGCTCCCCAATCTGTATGGGCAATGACTCGTAGGAGTTGTAATGCTTTATTACATTTGGTTTTGATATGATTGATGTGTGGAATGAAATTAAGTTTTTTGTCAAAAATGATTCCTAGGTGCTTGTGTTCGTTTACAAATGGAATTTTTTCACCTTCAATCTGTAAGGTTGGGTCAGGGTGGAGTTTGCGATGGTTACAGAAATGGATGCATTTTGTTTTAGTTTTGGAGAATTTGAAACCATTTTTAGTTGCCCATTTATTAATTTTATTTATGTTGTGTTGTAATTTCCTTTCAATAGTATGAATGTATTTAGATCTGTAGCTGATTGAGCAATCATCTACATATAAAGAGCTATGTGTATCAGGAGAGAGTTCTTTTATAATGTCATTGATTTTTAATGTTGAAGAGAGTTGTTGACAATATGCTGCCTTGGGGCACTCTTTGTTTTTGTGGGTCTGATAAAGTCGAGTTTATGCGAACTTGGAAAGATCTGTCTGTTAAGAAGTTTTTTATAAATTCAGGTAGTCTACCTCTTAGTCCAATGTTGTGGAGATCTTTTATGATACCGTATTTCCAGGTAGTATCATACGCCTTCTCTAAGTCAAAACATATGGTGGTTACATGTTGTTTCTTAATGAAAGCTTCCCTGATATATGTTTCTAGATTGATGATATGATCAATGCATCCACGATTTTTTTGGTAGCCACATTGATTTTTTGAAATGATATTGTTTGTTTCTAGGTACCACATTAAACGGAAGTTGATCATTCTTTCCATGGTTTTGCATAAGCAACTTGTTAGAGCAATAGGTCGGTAATTTTCTGGATTTAATGAATCTTTTCCCGGTTTTGCTATGGGAATTATTGTGGCTTGTTTCCATATTTTGGGGAATTCTTTTTTTATCCATATTTTGTTGAACATTTGCAGGAGAGTTTAAAGTGATTCGGGAGGTATATTTTTTAGGAAACTGTAGTGGATCTCATCCAGTCCCACGGCGGAGTTGTGGGATTTTTCTATGGCATCTTTAAGTTCGTCTAGTGAGAAGATCTCGTTGTAGGGTTCTTGGTTATTGGAATCGAAGTTTATTTTATATTTTTCCTGATTTTCCTTTAGTGTTTGAAATTGCTTTTTGTATTGTTTCGATGATGAATTGTTAGTGAAAGTTTTGGCCAGTGTATCAACTATATCTTTGTTTTCAGTTATTTTGTTGTTTTTAGCGAGGAGGTGATTGTTTAAGTTGGGGTTATCTTTCCAGGAGATTTTTCTAATCATTTTCCAGATAGTTTTAGGTTTGGTAGAAGTGTTGATTTGATTGACGAATTGTTGCCAACAATTTTGTTTTGATTCCTTTATTGTTTTACGTGCTTTTGCTCTGAGTCGTTTATATTCTATGAGGTTACTGGTTATGGGTTGCTTTTTGAATTTCCTTAAGACTGCCTTTCTTTTTCTTATGGCTTTTTTGCATTCTTGGTTGAACCAGGGTTTGTTCTTTTTATTTGGAGGGCAATTTTTGGGGATGCATTCTTTAGCTATTAGAATTAGAGTACGGGAGAAGTCTTCCATTGATTGAACGTTTTGTTCTATTAATTGTTGCGAGCATAATTGTTTGAATTTAATCCAGTTTGCTTTGTTCGTATTCCATCTTGGTATGTTGTTTTGGATAGTACTTGATGGGTCACACATGGTTAGACCAATGCCACTGGTTGTACCATTTGTTGGATTTAAGTAGGTGGGTTCTTTTTTGTTGAGAAGGCATATGTTGTTATTGTTTATAAATTGTTCGATTTTGTTTCCTTTGGAGTTGGTTGTTTTGCATCCCCATAGTGTGCTATGGCTGTTGAAGTCTCCTAGAAGGATGAAAGGTGAAGGTAATTGTTTGATTAGGTTTTCTAATTCAGTATTATTTATTGGTTCAGTAGGAGGTAAGTATAGAGAACAGATTGTGAGAGTTTTTTGGAGTGTGACTTGGGCTGCGACTGCCTGAAGATTGGTTTGGATAGTAAGCTTGCTCTTTAGGGTATCGTTTCTTACTAGGATTGATGTGCCTCCATTGGATCGTAAGCCTGTATTATGGATATAATGATACTGTTCGTAGTTTTTTGTTTTTAGGTGGTTGTTGTGTTGTAGAAATGTCTCTTGTAGACAGATGACTGCTGGGTTGTGTAGTGAAATAAGTATAAGGAGTTTGTTAAAATTAGGTTTAATGCCTCGGCAGTTCCATTGAATAATAGTTTGAGTTTTTTTTATTGTGTTCTGCCATTTTATTTGTCTGGTGGTGTTTTGTCTTCTACCTCCATCTCCTCCAGTTGTTTATTTTTTGTTGGAGTTTGTATCTTTGGTGGAGTGTTTGGTTGGGTTTTTTCTTTTTTTTTGTTTGGATCTGGACGTCGATCTGGATCTTGCTTGGGATGTTGCTGTTTTGGGTTCTTGCTCATTTTTTCCCTCTTGATTGCTTGTGTTTGGTTTCTTTTTTTTTTCCAGGGTGTTTTCGGTTTCCATTTTTCCTAGAATTTGGAATCTATTTTGAATGTCTACTGTTTGGTTTTCTTCTTTTCTGGTTCCTTTGCGGAGGGTACTAGGCGAGTGTTCTTTTGATTTTGTGATGTTTTCAGTTTGTGTGGGTTTTTTGTTAGGGGATTGTGTTTGATTTTTGGGATCTGGTGGGATTTTACTCTCAACTGTTTGGTAGTTATTTCCAAGTACAGCTGGAGTTGACAGCAGTTGCCGTAAGGTGGCCCTCAATGTCTCAACTAGTTCACAAAGTGATTTTATGAGGGTAGAGATTTCCTTTAGTCCAGTGTTTTCTATTGTTTTTAATTGATTTTTGGTTGCATCTGCGTATGATCTAGTTGGTTCTGTTGTGGTGGCTGTTTCAATAATTTTCCTGGCTTCAGTAAAACTTATGTTTTTGGTATATTTGAGTTCATTTTTTTTTTTTTCTTTGATCCAGTTTTGACAGAGCGATGAGTATGCTGGATGGTTCTCTCCACAGTTTGGGCATTTTATATTTCCTTGGCATTCTGTTTCCTGGTGTTCGTTACTGCTACACTTTGGGCATACTGTTTTCCTGGTGCAGTATTCTTTGAAGTGGCCAAATTTTTGGCAGTTTAGGCAGTGAAGTGGTCTGGGGATATATGTTTCTACTTTAATGTTGATATATCCAATCTTGAGTTCAGTTGGTGGAGTGGGAGTATTGAAAGTTAATACGTATGTGTTGGTGTTAATTGTTTGTTCGTTTCTTTTTATTGTAATTCTTTTAGTATCTATAACTTTTTGATTTTTTAGGTTTGTTTTTATTTCATCTAGAGAGTAGGTGTTTAGTTCTGGACATCTGATGACTCCCTTTGAGGTGTTGAGGGTTTTGTGAGGGTACGCTTTGATGTTTATATCATGGAACTTTGTCCATGTTAAAATTTCTTCGGCACTACTTTTAGTAGATACTTGTATAAGTAAAGTTCCATTTTTTAATATTTTTAATTTGTTTTGTGTTCAGATTTTTGTTGATAATTCTTTCGATTTTGAATGGGGACATTTTTGTTATTTGTGTGTTATCTTGCGATTCCAAGATTATATACTCTGGAAAGTTTGCGTTTTCATCTTCATCGCTTTCTGGATGGGGCCTTTTAATTTTTTGGAAGCCATAGAATATTTTTTGTTTTTTTCATCGTCCTTGCTCCCCACCCTCCTCGGAGCCCAAAATTGGGAGATAGTTGGGGGGAAACCCATTCGCCCAAGCATCTCAGGGATACAATAATAATATACTCAAACAGTGAGTATAGCAGCTTATGACGATTTTTTTCATTTCCTTGGACCCAGCAAGGTGTAGAAAGGGTTAGTTGTCAATAGCATCAGTTTTCACCATCTGATTGGCCCTTGCCATCGCCTTCTAATGATAGTATATGTGTGTGTTTTTTAAAAAAATTTTTATATGAGTATAATGTGTTTGTGTTTCTTTTTATGAGGGTTTACTATTATTAGGGACTGTCATGACTAGCCAGTTGGTTGGGTCGAGCCGATTCTGATACTCCACCGACAGGGTCTGGGAGTGGGGGGGGGAGATAAAAAAGGGGAGGGAGAGGGGCTGTTGTTTTTGTTTTTGGTTTTGGAGAACAACATTAAGTTTTACAAAAAAGATCAGAAAACAAAAAATATCAATGTAGGTGCATTTCGTCTCAGGAAGCCAAAAGACAGCTTGATCTGGTAGCACCAGCTTATTATAATGGTTGTGTATATATATTATATTGGTTGTGTATACATATTATATGGTTGTGTATTCATATTATATTGGCTGTGTATACATATTATATTGGTTGTGTATGCATATTATATTGGCTGTGTATACATATTATATTGGCTGTGTATACATATTATATTGGCTGTGTATACATATTATATTGGCTGTGTATATATATTATATTGCTTGTGTATACATATTATATTAGTTGTGTATACATATTATATTGGTTGTGTATACATATTATATTGGTTGTGTATACATATTATATTAGTTGTGTATATAAGATTGGTTGTGTATATAAGATTGGTTGTGTATACATATTATATTGGTTGTGTATATATATTATATTGGTTGTGTACACATATTATATTGGTTGTGTATACATATTATATTGATTGTGTATACATATTATATTGGTTGTGTATGTATATTATATTGGTTGTGTATACATATTATATTGGTTGTGTATACATATTATATTGGTTGTGTATACATATATTGGTTGTGTATACATATTATATTGGTTGTGTATACATATTATATTGGTTGTGTATACATATTATATTGGTTGTGTATACATATTATATTGGTTGTGTATACATATTATATTGGTTGTGTATACATATTATATTGGTTGTGTATACATATTATATTGGTTGTGTATATATATTATATTGGTTGTGTATATATATTATATTGGTTGTGTATATATATTATATTGGTTGTGTATACATATTATATTGGTTGTGTATGCATATTATATTGGCTGTGCATACATATTATATTGGTTGTGTATACATATTATATTGGTTGTGTATACATATTATATTGGTTGTGTATACATATTATATTGGTTGTGTATAGATATTATATTGGTTGTGTATGCATATTATATTGGCTGTGTATACATATTATATTGGTTCTGTATACATATTGGTTCTGTATACATATTATATTGGTTGTGTATACATATTATATTGGTTGTGTATACATATTATATTGATTGTGGATATATATAAATTTGGTTGTGTATACATATTATATTGGTTGTGTATACATATTATATTGGCTGTGTATACATATTATATTGGTTGTGTATACATATTATATTGGTTGTGTATACATATTATATTGGTTGTGTATATATATTATATTGGCTGTGTATACATATTGGTTGTGTATACATATTATATTGGTTGTGTATATATATTATATTGGTTGTGTATATATATTATATTGGTTGTGTATATATATTATATTGGTTGTGTATACATATTATATTGGTTGTGTATGCATATTATATTGGTTGTGTATGCATATTATATTGGTTGTGTATGCATATTATATTGGCTGTGTATACATATTATATTGGCTGTGTATGTATATTATATTGGTTGTGCATACATATATTGGTTGTGCATACATATTATATTGGTTGTGTATACATATTATATTGGTTGTGTATACATATTATATTAGTTGTGTATATATATTATATTGGTTGTGTATACATATTATATTGGTTGTGTATATATATATTATATTGGTTGTGTATACATATTATATTGGTTATGTATATATATTATATTGGTTATGTATATATATTATATTGGCTGTGTATACATATTATATTGGTTGTGTATACATATTATATTGGTTGTGTATACATATTATATTGGTTGTGTATACATATTATATTGGTTGTGCATACATATTATATTGGTTGTGCATACATATTATATTGGTTGTGCATACATATTATATTGGTTGTGCATACATATTATATTGGTTGTGTATGTATATTATATTGGTTGTGTATGTATATTATATTGGTTGTGTATGCATATTATATTGGTTGTGTATACATATATTGGTTGTGTATACATATTATATTGGTTGTGTATACATATTATATTGGTTGTGTATACATATTATATTGGTTGTGTATACATATATTGGTTGTGTATATATATTATATTGGTTGTGTTTATATATTATATTGGTTGTGTATACATTTTATATTGGTTGTGTATACATATTATATTGGTTGTGTATACATATTATATTGGCTGTGTATACATATTTTTTTTTTTTTTTTTACACAGTGATCACCACTTATCAAGGCCCGGAAGCCACTCAGGGATAAGGGTTATTGCAAGTACATTACGTTAGTGTGGAGATTTGATGAAGTGTTTACTTAAGGGGGCGGTTCATTAGGAATTTTGTTAACGTTGGACTTGAAGACATCCAAGTTGTAGTCCGGTGGGAAGCAGGCAGACGGAACAGAGTTCCACAGGCGTGCAGTTCTAAGAAAGAAATTTTGTTCATGGAATCCGCATTTTGATTTAGGCACAGATATAGAGTGGGGGAAATTTTTCACAGTGGATTCAGCTAGACGGGTGTTTTTCGTGAAAGATTGGCGAGGGGGGACCAGAGATTGGAGTTCAGACGAGCACCTGCCATGGAAATAACGATGAAACAAGGATAAGCTCGCAACGTCTCTTTTGTGGGAGAGAGGTTGCAGGGTAGAAAAAAGGGCATCCCCCACTAAGCCACGAAGTCTATTTTGTACTCCGTCAAGGCAGGATAGGCTGTTTTTAGCAGCTGCTGCCCAGATATTGCAACAGTATTCCATCCTTGGACGTACTTGGCTTTTATATAGATAGAGAATTGCATCAGTAGTGAGATATCTTCTCGAGCGGTAGAAGGATCCCACCATCTTTCCAGCGACCTTGGCAACAGACTTGATGTACGTGTTCCATTTCAGATCAGGAGTAAAGGTCAAACCCAGAAGCTTCTCAAAACACGGGGTCTCACCCAGACGAGAGCCATCCATCACAAATGATGCCAGATGGGGATCAGAGCGTTGATGATGTAAGGATAGGAGTTTGGTTTTGGATGAATTAAAGGTAACCAGCCACATCTTCCCCCACTAAACCATGCGCTCGAGATCAGAGGAGAGAGAATCAGAGAGAACTTTGTCATTTACAGCCTTTGATGTGTTGCTGTAAATGGTCATGTCATCAGCAACGAATGATTTAAGTATGTGTTTAGGGAGGTCATTGATGTAGATCAGGAAGAGAGTTGGGCCCAGGATTGACCCCTGAGGGACTCTAGCATTTATATTGCAGGCCTCCGATTTTTGTCCATCTACCACTACTCTTATCAGCCTATCGGAGAGAAATGATTTAATGATTGAGAAAACATTTCCAGTTATACCGTAGATGAAAATCTTGTGAAGTAGACCCTTATGCCATACCTTGTCGAAGGCCTTTGATATGTCAAGAGCAATTACCCTAGAAAGGAAGCCTTTGTCAAGAGATTCACTAATCCTGTGGGATATAACCATCAGCACATCTGCGGTAGATCTTGCAGAGCAGAAACCATATTGTGTGTCACTAAGAAGGTTATTCCTGCTGAGGTGGTTGACTATTTCTCTATTTAATATGGATTCCAGCAACTTACTCATAACACACAGGAGACTTATTGGTCTGTACTGAGAGGGAGATGACTTATCATCTGAATTCTTAAATACAGGGCAAACTGATGAGGTCTTCCAGGGAGTCGGAAAGCACTTCTCCTTAAGGCAGCCCTTAAATAGTTTCGTAAGTATGGGAGCAAGTTCTGGTTGAAGCTTTTTTAACACTATAATTGGAATGCCATCAGGGCTAGTTGCTTTTCTGGAATCTAGGTTCTTGATTAGCTTGGCGACCTCATGCATGGATATTTGTATGTTACCTAGCTTGTTCTGTGTTATAGGAGGAAATATGGGGAGTTGATGGCCTTCGTCGCATAGGGTAGAATTAGCTGCAAAGTTCTTTGCAAATAGTTTGGCCTTGTCTGACGCTGACGAGATGACCTCTGGTCCATTGACAATGGTTGGGATAGAACGCACACTTCTGTTCAGGATCCTATTTGTTATTTGCCAAAACTGGTCGGAACCAAGCCGCTGATCAGCTACATTGGATTTGCGTATACATATTATATTAGTTGTGTATACATATTATATTGGTTGTGTATACATATTATATTGGTTGTGTATACATATTATATTGACTGTGTATACATATTATTTTGGTTGTGTATACATATTATTTTGGTTGTGTATACATATTATATTGGTTGTGTATACATTATATTGACTGTGTATACATATTATATTGGTTGTGTATACATATTATATTGGTTGTGTATACATATTATATTGGTTGTGTATACATATTATATTGGTTGTGTATACATATTATATTGGCTGTGTATACATATTATATTGACTGTGTATACATATTATATTGGTTGTGTATACATATTATATTGGCTGTGTATACATATTATATTGACTGTGTATACATATTATATTGGTTGTGTATACATATTATATTGGTTGTGTATACATATTATATTGGTTGTGTATACATATTATATTGGTTGTGTATACATATTATATTGGTTGTGTATACATATTATATTGGTTGTGTATACATATTATATTGGTTGTGTATACATATTATATTGGCTGTGTATACATATTATATTGGCTGTGTATACATTATATTGATTGTGTATACATATCATTTTGGTTGTGTATACATATTATATTGGTTGTGTATACATATTATATTGGTTGTGTATACATATTATATTGGTTGTGTATACATATTATATTGGTTGTGTATACATATTATATTGGTTGTGTATACATATTATATTGGTTGTGTATACATATTATATTGGCTGTGTATACATATTATATTGGCTGTGTATACATTATATTGACTGTGTATACATATCATTTTGGTTGTGTATACATATTATATTGGTTGTGTATACATATTATATTGGTTGTGTATACATATTATATTGGCTGTGTCGTCAAACTTATGTATTTTAGGCTCATAAATATTAAACAATCCTTTGGTTCTAATATGTAATTCCAGAGCATAAAGTGAAATAATTTATACATTTTTTTTTTAAGGGAAAGATAACTATGTTTAATATTTCTCTTACGAATAAAGCTAACTCTCTAAGATCAATGCTAGAGAGTTTCCTTACCATGTGCATTGCGAATACAATTGTTTCTGTAAAAACGTTAAGTTTATGCATTTCCGAAGATTTGTTATATCTTTGAAATTCTAACCTTGCAATTTCAATGTTTTCATTGTTTAATGCTGATGAAGAAACGGACATTATTTTTTAAGTAAAAAACAATTTGCGTGATGCTAGATTTTTTAGGGTTAGAGATTAAATCTCTTACTTTCTTTATGTGCTTTGTAACATTTGTTCTAATAGAGTTGTAATTACCTGATTGTAAACCTTTCTCTATCTTTCGACTGTATAATTGTTTAATGCTTTCATAATGATGATGCTATGTTTTAACTTCAAACTTGGTGTCAACTTCCTGTGTTGATGATAACACCTGATCTCAAAAACTATATTGTCTCAGAAACGATTGTACACAAATTATTTATTAAATTCATTTATCTTGTACCTATATATATATATATATATATATATATATATATATATATATATATATATATACTAGTAGTAAAAGTACCCGTCGTTGACTGGGTTCAAAAACAGCCCACAGAAAATGGACTCTGATTTATGAAAGTATGATAGGTTATGAAAAGGAAGGGTTGTAATGAGATAGCTTCGAATTTGGGGGTATCAAAACCAAAGCAAAATATGATGAAAGTAAAAATAAAATAGATAAAACCCATAATTTATTATACCATACCTGTTCACACTGAAACACTTATCACAATATTCTGTGGATCTATATTAAAAAAAACCTTGTTAAACTTTGTGACATATTTCCATTCTATGGAGGTCAGATGCGAACGAACACCCCATAATTTTATTATACCATATTTCTTCAAACTGAAACATAATTATCAAAGTATACTTACGCAGATAGATATGAAAAGTGTTTATTAAAGTTTGTGCCTATTTCCATTCTATGAAGGCCAGGCGCGAACGCAGACCCCACAATTTTATTATACCATCCCTATTTAAGTTAAAACATACTTATCAAAGTATTCTTATGTACATCTATATCAAAAACACTTGTAAACGTTTTTTTTAAATTTTTAAATTTTTTATTTCCATACTTTGTGGACCAGGCGCGAACACAGACCCCACAATTTTAATGAACCACCGTTTTGCCAGATCAAACATACCCATTCCTGTATCTCGATACATCTTCTATCATTATATGTAATCAGTTTTTTAAAATAGTCAACCATATAGCAGTGTATTCGTGACCAGACACACACACACAGCTTTATATTATATAAATATATATATATATATATATATATATATATATATATAAACCAAAGAAAAATACTCAAAATTTAATATAGGAATTGTTTAGTTTTATGTTTCTTGGATTGACTTACCTGGACTGGATGAGTCCAATAACTTGAGAATAGGTTTTGCTATTTACTGGCTCTCCGTTGACAGATACAATTCTGTCACCTGGATTTAGGCCGGCTTTGTCTGCAGGACTTTCATCTTTCACATGTTTGACAAAGATTGTGTCCATTGGTTCCAAGTCACTCAGTTTGGTGCGCTTGTGCCGACGCACTGAAACAAAAGATACAAACACAAGATACAAACAACAACAAAGAATAAAAATACAATAATTCATATATAAATTTATACAAGTGCCGGACTTTACCAATGCCGTCTCTGTTTTTGTGCATTTTTGCTTGGCTGGGAAGATAACATGATGACTAGACATGTATCACTACTGACCCGCCAAATGAGGAGGTAACGACTAAGAGGATTATATCATGACAAACAAACACAACTCCTACTCCCAAAAAAGGAGGAGTTAACACCTGGGAGGATGATATAATAATAGATAGTACACTATAACCTCCCCAAGAAAAAAGGAGAAGGTAGTCCGTGGAAAAATAGTTTCATGACAACAAAACATATGTTATTCTCACCCTCAAAGGAGGATGCAATACCCAAGAGGATTAAACCCACTCCCTTAAAAAAGAGGAGGTAATTTCTGGGAGGACAACCTTATGACAGCAGAAATAATGCTACACTAGCCATACCCATTAAAAGATAATATGATGATACATTAAATCCAATAATTTTATTCGTTAAAAAATGTTTTTATGGTATTTTTATGGTTCTTTGCTTTTTTTTTTTTCTAAAATCATTGAATGCAACAGAGTTTTAATTTGTATTTAAGTGTTTCATTAAAAAACTTTTTAAGATTGGATATACCATGAAAGTGCAGCAAAGTGTTAAGATTAGCAACATTCAATACATTACCTACGTTTATATAAAGTTAGGTATGTGTATATATCTGTATTGGTATGTACAGGATACACTCTGAAACTAATTAACCGAATCATTATGAATTTTGGTCAAATTAAATAAGACATTAAATAAGTCAAATTAAATAAGACATATTAAATAAGACATTAAATAAGACATATTAAATAAGTCAAATTAAATAAGACAAATTAAATAAGACAAATTAAATAAGACAAATTAAATAAGACAAATTAAATAAGTCAAATTAAATAAGACAAATTAAATAAGTCAAATTAAATAAGACAAATTAAATAAGACAAATTAAATAAGTCAAATTAAATAAGACAAATTAAATAAGTCAAATTAAATAAGACAAATTAAATAAGACAAATTAAATAAGTCAAATTAAATAAGTCAAATTAAATAAGTCAAATTAAATAAGTCAAATTAAATAAGTCAAATTAAATAAGACAAATTAAATAAGACAAATTAAATAAGACAAATTAAATAAGACAAATTATATAAGTCAAATTAAATAAGACAAATTAAATAAGACAAATTAAATAAGACAAATTAAATAAGACAAATTAAATAAGACAAATTAAATAAGACAAATTAAGACAAATTAAATAAGACAAATCAAATAAGACAAATTAAATAAGACAAATCAAATAAGACAAATTAAATAAGACAAATTAAATAAGTCAAATTAAATAAGACAAATTAAATAAGACAAATTAAATAAGACAAATTAAACAAGTCAAATTAAATAAGTCAAATTAAATAAGTCAAATTAAATAAGTCAAATTAAATAAGACAAATTAAATAAGACAAATTAAATAAGACAAATTAAATAAGACAAATTAAATAAGACAAATTAAATAAGACAAATTAAATAAGACAAATTAAATAAGACAAATTAAATAAGACAAATTAAATAAGACAAATTAAATAAGTCAAATTAAATAAGACAAATTAAATAAGTCAAATTAAATAAGACAAATTAAATAAGACAAATTAAATAAGTCAAATTAAATAAGACAAATTAAATAAGTCAAATTAAATAAGACAAATTAAATAAGTCAAATTAAATAAGACAAATTAAATAAGACAAATTAAATAAGACAAATTAAATAAGTCAAATTAAATAAGTCAAATTAAATAAGACAAATTAAATAAGACAAATTAAATAAGTCAAATTAAATAAGACAAATTAAATAAGACAAATTAAATAAGTCAAATTAAATAAGTCAAATTAAATAAGACAAATTAAATAAGACAAATTAAATAAGACAAATTAAATAAGACAAATTAAATAAGACAAATTAAATAAGACAAATTAAATAAGACAAATTAAATAAGACAAATTAAATAAGTCAAATTAAATAAGTCAAATTAAATAAGTCAAATTAAATAAGACAAATTAAATAAGACAAATTAAATAAGTCAAATTAAATAAGTCAAATTAAATAAGACAAATTAAGACAAATTAAATAAGACAAATTAAATAAGTCAAATTAAATAAGACAAATTAAATAAGTCAAATTAAATAAGACAAATTAAATAAGACAAATTAAATAAGACAAATTAAATAAGACAAATTAAATAAGACAAATTAAATAAGACAAATTAAATAAGACAAATTAAGACAAATTAAATAAGACAAATCAAATAAGACAAATTAAATAAGACAAATCAAATAAGACAAATTAAATAAGACAAATTAAATAAGTCAAATTAAATAAGACAAATTAAATAAGACAAATTAAATAAGACAAATTAAATAAGTCAAATTAAATAAGTCAAATTAAATAAGTCAAATTAAATAAGTCAAATTAAATAAGACAAATTAAATAAGACAAATTAAATAAGACAAATTAAATAAGACAAATTAAATAAGACAAATTAAATAAGACAAATTAAATAAGACAAATTAAATAAGACAAATTAAATAAGACAAATTAAATAAGACAAATTAAATAAGTCAAATTAAATAAGACAAATTAAATAAGTCAAATTAAATAAGACAAATTAAATAAGACAAATTAAATAAGTCAAATTAAATAAGACAAATTAAATAAGTCAAATTAAATAAGACAAATTAAATAAGTCAAATTAAATAAGACAAATTAAATAAGACAAATTAAATAAGACAAATTAAATAAGTCAAATTAAATAAGTCAAATTAAATAAGACAAATTAAATAAGACAAATTAAATAAGTCAAATTAAATAAGACAAATTAAATAAGACAAATTAAATAAGTCAAATTAAATAAGTCAAATTAAATAAGACAAATTAAATAAGACAAATTAAATAAGACAAATTAAATAAGACAAATTAAATAAGACAAATTAAATAAGACAAATTAAATAAGACAAATTAAATAAGACAAATTAAATAAGTCAAATTAAATAAGTCAAATTAAATAAGTCAAATTAAATAAGACAAATTAAATAAGTCAAATTAAATAAGTCAAATTAAATAAGTCAAATTAAATAAGACAAATTAAAACAAATTAAATAAGACAAATTAAATAAGTCAAATTAAATAAGACAAATTAAATAAGTCAAATTAAATAAGACAAATTAAATAAGTCAAATTAAATAAGTCAAATTAAATAAGTCAAATTAAATAAGTCAAATTAAATAAGTCAAATTAAATAAGACAAATTAAATAAGACAAATTAAATAAGACAAATTAAATAAGACAAATTAAATAAGACAAATTAAATAAGACAAATTAAATAAGTCAAATTAAATAAGTCAAATTAAATAAGACAAATTAAATAAGACAAATTAAATAAGTCAAATTAAATAAGTCAAATTAAATAAGTCAAATTAAATAAGACAAATTAAATAAGACAAATTAAATAAGACAAATTAAATAAGTCAAATTAAATAAGTCAAATTAAATAAGACAAATTAAATAAGACAAATTAAATAAGTCAAATTAAATAAGACAAATTAAATAAGACAAATTAAATAAGACAAATTAAATAAGACAAATTAAATAAGACAAATTAAATAAGACAAATTAAGACAAATTAAATAAGTCAAATTAAATAAGACAAATTAAATAAGACAAATTAAATAAGACAAATTAAATAAGACAAATTAAATAAGACAAATTAAATAAGACAAATTAAGACAAATTAAATAAGACAAATCAAATAAGACAAATTAAATAAGACAAATCAAATAAGACAAATTAAATAAGACAAATTAAATAAGTCAAATTAAATAAGACAAATTAAATAAGACAAATTAAATAAGACAAATTAAATAAGTCAAATTAAATAAGTCAAATTAAATAAGTCAAATTAAATAAGTCAAATTAAATAAGACAAATTAAATAAGACAAATTAAATAAGACAAATTAAATAAGACAAATTAAATAAGACAAATTAAATAAGACAAATTAAATAAGACAAATTAAATAAGTAAAATTAAATAAGTCAAATTAAATAAGACAAATTAAATAAGTCAAATTAAATAAGACAAATTAAATAAGACAAATTAAATAAGTCAAATTAAATAAGACAAATTAAATAAGTCAAATTAAATAAGTCAAATTAAATAAGACAAATTAAATAAGTCAAATTAAATAAGACAAATTAAATAAGACAAATTAAATAAGTCAAATTAAATAAGTCAAATTAAATAAGACAAATTAAGACAAATTAAATAAGACAAATTAAATAAGTCAAATTAAATAAGACAAATTAAATAAGACAAATTAAATAAGTCAAATTAAATAAGTCAAATTAAATAAGACAAATTAAATAAGACAAATTAAATAAGACAAATTAAATAAGACAAATTAAATAAGACAAATTAAATAAGACAAATTAAATAAGACAAATTAAATAAGTCAAATTAAATAAGTCAAATTAAATAAGTCAAATTAAATAAGACAAATTAAATAAGACAAATTAAATAAGTCAAATTAAATAAGTCAAATTAAATAAGACAAATTAAGACAAATTAAATAAGACAAATTAAATAAGTCAAATTAAATAAGACAAATTAAATAAGTCAAATTAAATAAGACAAATTAAATAAGTCAAATTAAATAAGTCAAATTAAATAAGTCAAATTAAATAAGACAAATTAAATAAGACAAATTAAATAAGACAAATTAAATAAGACAAATTAAATAAGACAAATTAAATAAGACAAATTAAATAAGTCAAATTAAATAAGTCAAATTAAATAAGACAAATTAAATAAGACAAATTAAATAAGTCAAATTAAATAAGTCAAATTAAATAAGTCAAATTAAATAAGACAAATTAAATAAGACAAATTAAATAAGACAAATTAAATAAGTCAAATTAAATAAGTCAAATTAAATAAGACAAATTAAATAAGACAAATTAAATAAGTCAAATTAAATAAGACAAATTAAATAAGACAAATTAAATAAGACAAATTAAATAAGACAAATTAAATAAGACAAATTAAGACAAATTAAATAAGTCAAATTAAATAAGACAAATTAAATAAGACAAATTAAATAAGACAAATTAAATAAGACAAATAATAAGACAAATTAAATAAGTCAAATTAAATAAGTCAAATTAAATAAGACAAATTAAATAAGACAAATTAAATAAGACAAATTAAATAAGTCAAATTAAATAAGTCAAATTAAATAAGTCAAATTAAATAAGACAAATTAAATAAGACAAATTAAATAAGTCAAATTAAATAAGACAAATTAAATAAGACAAATTAAATAAGTCAAATTAAATAAGTCAAATTAAATAAGTCAAATTAAATAAGACAAATTAAATAAGACAAATTAAATAAGACAAATTAAATAAGACAAATTAAATAAGACAAATTAAATAAGACAAATTAAATAAGACAAATTAAATAAGTCAAATTAAATAAGACAAATTAAATAAGACAAATTAAATAAGACAAATTAAATAAGACAAATTAAATAAGTCAAATTAAATAAGACAAATGCAGGATAAGTTCAACATATTGCAGACTCAGCATTTGTTTCAGCCGACTTACCGCTGGAAAATTAATAATTACTAAAAAGAATTCAACTATATAATAGTGGAAAAAAAAAAGAAAAAAAGCAAGAAACCCTAACTTAAAAATTGTGAAATAGAAAGTGGGAATCATCAGTTGTTTACCATGGAGCTGTTTCAAAAATTTAAAAACAGAAAAAACTGGATATGACTCGCCAGTGGAAAATGCTACTTTCTTTAAGAATTAGGTTTTTATTGTTGAGCATTTTATGTTGAAATGAAAAAAGTCGGTCACTTAAGCCCACGTGCATAAATCGTGATGCTAAAATCACTTGATCACTCTTGACCTTCTTGAATGACATTTATGTTTTATATAAATGTTAATTTCAACTATATTCCTGCCACGGTTCACATTGGCCGAGCAGTTTGTTCCTTCCTAATAATAGAGGAAGAAATGGCTTCCTGTCCAGGTTCGAATGTCTCGACCGGTAGTAATCATGACTCCCTGCACTAATGAAACACTAGTATCTGTAGGCATTAAAAAATAATACATTATATATATATATATATATATATATATATGCATACACTCGCAGTCCAGCCCGGCTTTGCTCAGGCCCTATGTACTGTTCATAACTTTATGTGCATATGTATATAAATATTAAAACGTTTAACTCATGTCCAGGTAACCTACATCTAAAATTTCAAGTGTTTAGACCCAAAATTGGTGGAGAAGTTTGGTAGAGTCTGCAAAGGTCAACTCTTTCAACTTTAACCTTTTGGCAGCCAAATTTTCGCCCCAAAACTGATTAAAAAGCTTGCTGCATGTCTGAATACCCTTTATGTAAAATTTCAAATGTTTACACTGAAAATTGTCCGATAGTTTGCTAGAGACTGCCAAGGTCAAATCTTTTGAACGTTGACCTCTTGGCAGCCAAATTTTCGACCAAAAACCAATTAAAAAGCTTGCCCTATATCTGAATGTAAAATTTAAAATGTTTAGACCAAAAATTGACTGAGTAATTTGGTAAGGACCGCAGAGGTCCAATTTTTTATTTACCCCTTAACATTTATTGTTTTGGCTCAAATCAAATTGAAAGTTTGACTCATGTCCAAGTAACCTACACCTAAAATTTCAAGTGTTTAGACCCAAAATTGGCAGAGGAGTTTGGTAGAGTTTTCAAAGGTTAAATCGTTGAACTTTGACTCCTTGATGGCCAAAAACCGATTAAAAAGATTTTCCAAAATCTTAATACGGCTTATGTCAAATCTCGAGTCTGTAGACTGAAAATTGACAGAGTAGTTTGGTAGGGAAATGTACACACAGACAATTTTACTTTTATATATATACGTAAAGATTTTTTGTTCCTTAGAAGCGCTGGTTGAGTTTGAATAAAATGAATACGTATTATATTATATTGAAGCCAAAACAACGCCTTCTTACAAAATAAACAGAAATTTATTTTTTTTAAATTTATATTGAAATTCATAAATATATTCCGAAGGAAACCTTTATCTTCAGTCTGACTTTTTTTTTTTTTTGCCATGTTGTTGCTGGGGCAGAGACTATATATAAGTTGTGTGTGTGTGTGTATATATATATATATATATATATATATATATATATATATATATATATATATATTCCCTTGCTTACACCGGTCAGCATCAGTAACCACTTAAGGCAGTATCGTAAGTCAATACTTCGGAAATAACTAATCAATATTTTCCCTCGTTTTGTAGAGATGATATCAACTATTGTCTGAGAACTATATTAAGTGATTTCCTTTTTTTTGGGAGGGGGGGGGCAAGAAGGATTATGAATTCTTAGAACGTTTTCTTGTAGTGCCATGTCCAATATGTTTTAACAAAATCCTGATTGTAAACGACTTCTCCAAGTTATATCTTGAGTATCCTTGTCTGTCATTGCATTTTTTCTTTTTATAATTGTATTTTTATATTTATATACGTGTATGTAGGCCGATTTTCACATGCGTCTGTATGTGTTTATTTGAAAATGTATCTTAATATTTAACTTTTATTTCATTTCCAGTTTATATTATGCATATATTTGGTGGATAATGCACTACTTATTCATGTGAAATCATTTTTATTTTACCTTATATATATATATATATATATATATATATATATATATATATATATACATAATATTTTTATTTATATAGGCAAATATTACAAAGTTGCAACACTACTTGTAATATTTGTCTATATAAATAAAAAATATTTTGCCCTTTTTCTTAATAACCTTGTTTTAATTAATGAGTTTTCCCTCTTGAATACCTTTAACTTATATATATATATATATATATATATATGCACACGCACATATATACATACATATATATATATGCACACACACATGCATACATACATACACACACATATATATATATATATATATATATATATATATAGAGAGAGAGAGAGAGAGAGAGAGAGAGAGAGAGAGAGGGATATTTACGTATAGTTAGTTTTAACTTGTATTTTTATTTTATTTTTTACTTTTATTTTAGTTTTATTTTGCTAATTTTATTATTCGTTTTTTTTTACGTTTCTATTTGATTATTTTTGTAATTTTTGCGTTCAATTGTGTTATTTTTAGATGTGTTGTGATTTGAGGAAAAGATGAACTGTGACCTCTCCTCGATCTTTTTTTCTCAAATTATTATGTGAATACTGAAATTTTGATGTTTTGATTCGATTTTTAACTTCTAGTGTTTAGAAACTGTGCTGATGAAGAAACTTGGTATCAATAAAAGTGCTTTCGTTTCAGAAACGATCGTACAACTGTTGTTGATACATTTGTGGAATGGATATAAATGAATATGCCATTTTGAAACTATAATATAATAGCTATAGTTTTTTAAAGGTTCTTCTATTGAGCTTATTTTACCCCTGCAAGATTTCTAAACATATAATGACTGAAATATACCTCCACTTAATATGCTGAGGGCGTGGCCAATTATTCTGTCAATTGTTTTCTTAAGTAATCTGTTAGACTTTATTCTTATTTTTCATACATACACACATTATATATATATATATATATATATATATATATATATATTATATATATATATACACACATACATATATACACTGCGTATCAAATTAACAAGTTTACATTTTTTTTTAATATTTAAGGAACGAGTGAATAAAAATTCATGAAACTTTGAGAAAGTGCTTACAATACTATTCAGCTACTCCAGTCAAAAAAATAAAAGTATTTAAAGCAGTATTCGCGAAACTATGGCAGAAGATAGGAATATCTGTTGATTTCAATGTGTCAAGTTATTAACGAGGTTGAGAAAAAAAAAATACAATATACACGTAACTTGTTTATTGAAATAATTTTCAAACATTAAATGAACTAGGAAAATGTTTAGAACACAATAACTACATAGCAATTTCTACGTTGACATAATTAGTAGGAGGTATGCGATCCTTTTTTATGAATGACTTGTAAAACACGTTGGTCCACAGAATTAGTCAAATTTGTGATTTCGTCAACAGTTATTCCTTGCGATACCTCTTGCAGAGCATCCCACAGCTCAGCTTTGTTCTTAAATTGGCGTTCACTTGCATAGAGGTGTCACTTCAGGATACTCCAAAGGTTTTCAATTGGGTTCAAAACTGGTAAATTTTCAGGCTACTCCATCTCGCGTCGCCCAAAGAACCCCAGTCGTTGCAAATACTCTTTGCTTTTGTTTGTTGCATGCAAGGGAGCATTATTCTGTATAAAAATAATGGTTCTTCTGAACGTCAACCTTTGCTTCTCTAGCCATGGTTCAAAGTGCCATTCAGAAAACTATGTAAGCGTTTGACGTCATTTTTATGCCTTCTGTGACTATCCATGGGCCTACTAAAGTACCTCCGATAATCCCAGCTCAAATCATTATCCTACCACCACTTCGTTGGTACCTTAAACGTTAATGACGATGTCGTCCATCTAGGTTCCATTCCTTGTTCCAGCCATCTGGGCCATCAAGAGTGACACGCACTTCATCCGTGAACAAAACTTTGGAAAAATCCGTTTTTATGTTGTCCTCTGCCTATTTTAATCGGTTTTGTATATGGTGTTGCTTTAATGGGGCTTTTGTCACAGGCTTAACAGACCTTGCCACTTCTTTCAGAAGGCGACATCGAGTACTTCTCAACTTGTCTGCTCAGGGTTCTTAACAACTTCACGTTTAATTTGGAGTAGAGAATGGCATGAAACAACTCTAGATTTACCATCATCAGCTCTCTTACATACCTTTGTAAGGTCCTTGACAAAATTCTTCACAGTTTGATCGTACCTTCCTATAATTTTCGATATTTCGAGGGTAGTTTTTAGCTTTTGCTAGTTGTTCTGTAATAGTACCCTTTTAAGAACTACTCAAACCACCTTTACAACCCATTTTATTGACGAAACAAACTGCCTCGTTAATAATTTGACACACCTCAAATATCATGGATTCAGCAATTACGATGGCAAGTTATTTACATTGCGTGGAACAGTACAAAATTTTCACAGTATGCGTAGCTCAGCATTGCCAACGTTTCTGAAACGAAAAGAAACTGAGACATGTGCATGCGGGTATTACGTTTTTCTAAACAGTTCATTTCTTGTAAGTAAAAAAAAATACTCGAGCTGAGATCAAAACCAAAACCTAAAAAAAGTGAGTCAAGTATGATAACCATTAGGCCAGCTTGACACAATCTTTAAAAAGTGTTTTCAAACTTACTTATTTTTAACATAAGTAATCTGTCATGTAAATGATTCATGCATGTGCATTCGTGAAACAGTTGACAAACAGATTAAAATCTGATGACCCCAAGTACGAATTTTTCAAATAAAAACACGTATGCAAATTAGTTGAAAGTAGTGAACAAGAAAAGTAACTTGTTTTCTAAATGCGCACAAAGAAATACTAGAAAGTGGTTGAATCAATATAGAGTGAGAGCGGACATGAGAACTACATAGTTAAGTAAGAGAGAAATGGGTCACTTGCACAGTTAATATAATAAAATACAGCTAATTAGAACAAATAAAAATTGTTTTCAAATATAATTTAATCCCAGAACTAAAGCCTATTTTAGCATGTATTTTGTGTTATTATATGAAAAAAAAACTTTAAAGAAACAAACGTTGATCAACTCACATCTATTATAAATACTTAAAACTATTACTTTTAATTCCAACATGTTTTTACGCTTAATTCAGTTTACTATATTATTTTAGACTAAATGTACTATTGCTCAGTTTAACTTTGAGATAGTGTAATATCTGTTTTGTTGTCATGATATCATACTCCCAGGCATTATCTCCGACTTAGGAGAGTAGTACAGTACTTATGTTTTTATATGTTTATTTGTTATGATAACCCTCTTCCTAAGCATTACCTCCTCTACTGAAGAGTAGTATAATATATATTCTGTTGTCATGAGACTAATCTTCCAGACACTTCTCCTTTGGGGGTGCAGTGTAGTATATGTTTATTTGTCATATAACCTTCTTTCGATGCTAGCCAAGATTTTGGTGAATTTTGAAGAATCTGGTTTTGTAATATGAATCGGGAGAGAGTATATAAAAAAAAAAAGGATAAAAAAGCGCTTCGTTTAAATGAATCCAACTTCAACGCCAAAGAAGTTCCAAAGTTAACGAAATGGAATTTTCCTAAAACTGATGAATATATCAGAGCATCTTTCCGCTGATTATCATAACGAGAGATCTTAGGCGGAATGAATGTCTTTTCCTTTCTGAGCCAAAGAAGATTTATTTTTTCTGAAGAGTTGATGAATGTGCGGCAGCGCCAAATGTTTCTCTAAGACTCAAAGACAGGATGTTGACACTATCCAAGATTTGCTGTGTAAACACGGCCAGTTTTATCTACATGGAAACATTAATGGAAGAGAAGAGGGAAAATAGTTTACATACACATTACTTGTCTCTCTCTCTCTCTCTCTCTCTCTATATATATATATATAGGGAACAGCTTGAGGCAAGGAATATTTTTAGATAGTGTACAGGATGAAAGAGTAAAGAGATTGAGAGAGAAAGAGAGTAAAGAGAATGAGAGAGAGAGAGTGTAAAGAGAGGGAAAAGGCTACAAGAGGTAGAAATACTAAAAGTAATAGGTATGTAATTAAAATAAGAGAGAGTAAAAGGGGAGATAAGTAGAGACGTTAAACATGATGAGATGAGCAATGAGAGGGTGGAAGGAATGAGTAGTTTAGTTATTTTGTTTTACGGCATATATCAATCATTTTCGGGTTAAGCTATTTCAGTAAAAGCTTTTACGTTTAAAGTTGTTTCTGTCTTCAAATATGATGTTTAGTTTGGTTTCTTTGAAAAAGTACTCTTAAATTGTTTTTGACTTTGCAAAACATGATTGAGTTTTGCAAAGGGGGATAAAAAAACAATAACATTTTGGCGCTTTTGAGTCAGGAAGCGGATATCTTCAGACAACCTCATCTCATAGCAGCTGAAAACGGATGAGCAGAAGAGGAGGAGGGAATGAGCAGAAGAGGATTAGGGTGGGGGGGAGCAGAGTGGGGGTTAACAGAGGAGGAGAGATAAGCCCCTCCCCCCAAGAACTTCAAGCTCAACACGATGGCTACATCTGCATTTTGAAGTAATGAATACAGAAAGATGCTGCCCGTGTGGCAGCAAGACTCGGTGCCCTGTCATACCAGTCGGAAGAACCAGGCCTTCACACTTGATCTGATAATTTGACGTCCCCGCTCACATGAGCCCTCCTAGACCATTTTGTGTGGAGCACAGTGGAACAAGACATTAACAACACAAAGGCCAGGATCAGCAGAAGCTTTAAATTCTGAAGTGAAGAAGCCCATGACTGCTTCTGAAGTTGCTTTGGGACTGTACCTATATAGTTGCTTTGCAATGAGGGTAGAGTTATACGAAAGGTCCGGTTTTAAGGTGGGTTAAATCCAGCTCCTCAAAAAGGGGCACTCTGGATTGAGATAAAAATAAAAATTGCTTCAATCTATAGGAGTATCCCTCCTTTATTGACTGAGGACAGAAAAGATAAAAGTGTAGTATGAGAACAGATACTCAAAGTCAAAAGAATGTTCATAAGAGTAAAAGTGATGAGAGAATTCGTAAAGACAAACTGACCAAGCTTTCATAAAAAAAATGAAACTATTGTTTTATATGTTTTTCCCTCGACATTAATCTTGCAAAAAAAAAAAAGAAAAGAAATCGTTTGCACCCTTTCCCCCCCTCACTATATATATATATATATATATATATATATATATATATATATATATATATATATATAAAACAAACATTACTTGTTAATATTTATCAATGGAAGAGGCTGTTTTGAATGAAATCTCAGTGTGACTGTAGATACAAACAGGAATTCCATAAAATAAGAAACTCATCTATATTAGCAAGAACTGTGAAAAATATATTTACCATGCAAAACTTTATATCTGGGTTTTGGCAGGGAAAAATCGGTGCAATAGTATGAAAATTAAAAAAAAAAAAAATTTGTCAAGTGAAGGTTGAACGACGGCATTAAGAATATGCATACATAATGTAATAGCTATTGGTTCATGTTTTAATTTTTTTATTTATTTATTTATTTTTTTAAATTTATATATATATATATATAATATATATATATATATATATATAATATATATATATATATGGAAAATGAAATAAGGCAAACCGAAAAGTGTTTATATATTCGGTTATCTTGAGAAAATCTTGAAATAACGAAACGAGGGCACACTAGGACAGCAAGTTTGTCGGGGCACATTCTGTTAAAGTGCTTTTGAAACAAGCACAAAAAGGCGACATTGTAATGATGCAACTGGGGCTGAAGCTTGGTGTATAGCGAGGGAGCTATTATTAGCGATTCTTTTGGGTTTAGTTGTTTAGTGTTTAGTTGTTGTTGCACTAGCCCAGATGTAACAATACTTTATGCATGGGCGGATAGTAGCTTTGTAAAAATAAATAAATTTATTATTTTGCTATTTAATTTACAGACGTGTTTGCATTGCATATAGATATACACATGTAAATTAGATGACGACGCTGATAAAAGAGAGTCCCCCTTTCTCTAATTGTTTACAGAAACATTAAGAAATATCAAAGATTGCTTGACTTGCATGAAGGGTCGAGAGAAATACACAGATAGCTAAAGGAGAGGTGGGCGAATTGTTCAGTTAAGAAAAAAATCATAACTTATTTTACGAATTAAAATGGGATTTTTTTTTTCAAATATAACTCAATCCCAGAACTAAATTATATTTTGTGTTATTTAAGTATATGCATAAAAAAGGAAAACAAACGTTGATTAACTCATGTATAGTAACTAAAAGAATACCCATCCCAGGGCAAGTAAAATTAATTTCATGAACAGAATAGTTTTGCATTAGTTTTATCAACTCTTACAAGGATTAAGATTAAAATATAATGATGCAAAACTTTATGTCGAGAATCCTTATTCCACTTTTGATCAAAACTGATTAAATGATTTTGATTCTAGAAAATGGTCAACATCATGAACTTTGGAATATAATCCTTTTTCATTCATTCGCTAAATTGCTCTGTAATTACATGGAATAAGGATTGGTATATATTATAAGAAACTATATTTCCACACACAAACACACATATATATATATATATATATATATATATATATATATATATATATATATATATATATATATACACTTGCATTCTTAAGACATGGTTTCAGTCTATGCAACTTCCTTAAATGGTAGAATGTTACATTTTTGTGCCTCTTACTAAACCTTAACTTAATCACCTGCGTTATTTACCTCCTACTTTCTATCATCTACAATTGTGATTTTTAGCACCACTATCATTATACAATCGAAATTTTTATTACTGCTCAAACCTATCAGACAACTTATGGTCGTGCTTAGTGTGGAAATGGAAGGAAACTGAAAAAACTGGGTGGCTTCGCCATCTTTAAAAAACAAATAAACAAAACAAAAACTAAATGGATCTCATATTAGCAAGACTGATGTAAAGGTCATCATCTACGCTGATCAATGTAATAAACAACCCCCCTCGTCCCCTTTTTTGCTAATTCCTTTATCATTCAACAGTTCTAACATGTGAAGTTTATTTCTTAGCAAAGGTGACCCTAGTACGAGTGATGGTATTTTTATAATGTCACAGCTGAATTATTATGGGATTCTATGAAAAACTGTTTGGAAAACAAAAACAAGGTCAGTAAAAATAGAAATTTCGTATATCATTGTGTGTGTGTATATATATATATATATATATATATATATATATATATATATATATATATATATATATATATATAGGTTCAAGACTAAAAATATTCAAAAGTAAAAAACGTTGAATTTCACGAGGTTGTTGATAGTGCTCAATAAAAAAGAGCAAGATTAAAGGTCTTGCCTCGATTAAGGCCAGAGGCTATTTTTAGAGCCTGATGAAATCTTTTTAGACTGAAACAATAGATTTATTGTCGTGACTAATGGTAATTGTGTTTACCTAAATTGAATAAAATAACATATTTACTATCTATTGCCGTACACCGAGTGAGGGTGTATCAAGGATACACTAATGCATTTCCATTGCAAAAAACTGGAAGAATGTGCCAACCAACAGCATGACCGACTGAAAATGGATCATTTTACTATACTAAGGAGGGAATGATAATGCTTGCCCAAGGTCAAGTCATGATGACCAATGTTTTAAGAAGATGAGTGATCTTAGCAATGAGATTCTGCCACACAGAAATAAGGAGTGTGATCCAGCTGAATTGAATAAAATTCTGTTGCAACACAATGACATGTGTAAATATTTTGTCTGGACCAACTGCAACAAATTGAATGATGAATGCAACAGCAAGTCCTGCAAACATATACCAGAAAAACATCACGTTTTTGAATTTTTGAGATGAGGATTCGTTATTTATATTATTTGGATTCGTCGGACTACTGTTCTCATCTTGAGTGTGATTTTCACGTTTCAGTCGTTACATCCGTCTTTTTTCATGTGTATTTTGTCGAACTTGGGAATGCTTCTGTTGAATTTGGGAATGTTTCTGTTGAATTTGGGAATGTTTCTGTTGAATTTGGGAATGTGGATGGAATTTCGAGTGAAACTCTTTATTTACTTCATGAGGGTAGCGTGCTCTTGTTCTGTCAGCCATGACTGGATAGAAGTCCTAAGTAATTTGCAGTTGTATTTTTTGGTCGCCCACACTTCAACCTTGAGGAGAATATCACTTTTTTAGAATTGATTTTTCCAAGTACTCTAACCACTGCGCCACGGGTCCTTGTGGACAGAAACATTCCCAAGTTCGACAAGATACACCTGAAGAAGGTCGAAGGTTACATCAACCGAAACATTGTGAAACCAAATAATACGAATAACCAGATAAACAGTTGAAAATAAGTCATGCCCCAGCCACTATAACGATGCCATTACTACAATTACGTGTGTAGAAAACAATACTATTAAACCTGACATAGTGATATGGGACAAGAAAAAGAAAGTAGCAACCCTAGTATAAATCAGTGTCCCTAATAATGCTGGCTTAAACAGAGCTGAGGGGAAAAAGATAGAGAATTTATTTTCTTTTTACATGAGAGTAACCACTTATCAAGGCCTAAAAGCCACTCAAAGTGTTAATGAGTGTACAGTTGTTACTGAGACAACAGCATATTAATAGTTAGTGATATAAATAGGGCAAAAGTGGATTAGTCTCAACAAGAACTTATTTACATTAGACTTGAAGATGACCATATTGTAGTCAGATAAAAAGCAGGCCAGTAGAACAGAGTTCCACAGGCGTGCATGTTTATGAAAGAAGCTTTGTTCATGGAATCTGTGTTTATATTTAGGCACAAAGTGGGGGAAATTGTTGTTAGTGGTTGTAGAGGGACGAGTGCTTTTTGTGAAAGTTTGGCAAGAAGGGACTATAGATGTGTATGACATGAAAAGAAATTGGAATCTTAGGAAGATGTCCATCATTCCAGTAATTATAGGAGCAATCGGACTCATTAGAAAGAATTTTAAAAACTACCAGGAAAATATATTAAGTGAACCAAGTGCAAGAGAGATAAAAACAATTACAAGTAAAGGGATGATTCTAAAAATAAATCTCTCGATTGGAGAGTCCAATATCTTGTAGGATGCTCCATCCCTAGCAAAAACAAAATAAAAAAAAAACTTAAAAAAAAAACCATCATAATTGTTTTCTATGATAGAGGGAGTATTAATCACGTGACTTGAAAACGCTATTCTCTCTTACCACACACACATATATAGGAGAGAACTTGAATGCCTACTAAACACTATGTTTGAGTCTCTAAGGTCTCTGTACGAGGGTTTATCAGAACAACCTGGCATTATGCTACTTTCCCTAGAATTAAATCCGGACTAAATATTCAAAATCAACAAAATATAACAAGTATCTGAGGCTCAAATAAAATCTCCTTGGTATGGCTTTTACAAGGAATGGTGCACCTAATCCAAGTGATGTTACCTTAAATACTCCACCAGACTAGATGAATTCTTGTTCTGGAATCTGGTAAGACTAAGAGACCACAAGAAAGGTATACTATAATATATTTAAATGATTAATTGGGCAAAGGGAAATTATGTTCTTTACTAACTCAGTGTTTGAGAGGTAAAGTAGAATAATGGAATATTTAAATATTTGTTTCATCAAGAGATCAAGTGAAAGAGGCTCCCTTGATTTCAGACAATTTCAACTGAAGTAAAATGAAAGATAACATATATATATATATATATATATATATATATATATATATATATATATATATATGTGTGTCTGTGTGTGTGTGTGTGAGGTATGTGCATATATTTCTATTTCTATGCATATGATTAATTTCTAAACTAATTAACCGATCATTATGTATTTTGGAATTGTTCTGTGTAAAGAGTGAACGTATAGCTTAAGTTTTGCGCAAAGGGGGCAGAAAGTGTGTGGAAGTCCCACTTTAAAATTCAGATATTTCTAATTTTTGTGAATTTCTACATTTTTGTGGGTTTCCAAATTTCAGTTTCTTTAGAATATTCAAAGAGTTTTTATTTTTTTTGGGGGGGGGGAGTTATGATATGATCATAACCTCCCATCTGAAAATATTTCAGATTTGCATTAAATTCGATTCATAGTCATTAGACACCAATTTAGCAAGATTTTCTGAATTTCAGTTTCTTTTTACAACCTCATAATCTTAAACATTTTTTGCAATCATGTAACTGATTTTTGATCAAAATTAAAATAATGGTTTCTACACATAAGGTTTAGTAGCATTAGATCTTGACTTTTGTAAGACAACATAATAATTGGTTAAAAACCGTTTTGTTCAGAGACAAGGGGTAATTTTACCCATTATGAGATGGGTATTATTCTAATATATATATAAGTGAGAATGTGTGCCTGAGGCCACTTCTTAACCTATATACTCAACAAATTTTTGATTCACAGACTTGATATTTGGTAGATAAGATATTCAGACAAGTGGAAAAGTTTATCATTTTCCATCTGGACAAAAGGGCTGCTAAGAGTCAAAATGAGCAAATTGATATGTGGGAATCGTCGGATTTTTATCTGCTTGTCAACTGTTTCACGGCTGCACATGTGAAGTAGAGAAAAATGACAACTTTTTTATGCTAATAAGATCAACTTGTAAATATTGTGTCAAGCTAGTGTAATGGCTATTGTTCTTGGCTCAATGTCATTAAGTTTTGGTTTCAATCTCAGCTCGAGTATTTTTTTTTTTTTTAATTACATAAAGTGAATTATTTAGAAAAAACATAATACTCACATGCACATGCCTAAGTTTCTGCATTAATTAAAATATAATATTTATACATATTTTATGACCGGGCAACACCAGGCGGGCTAATAATAAATTTTTATTTCGGTTAACACTAAAAGTCAATCTATAATCATTAGTTTTTTTTTATATAGATAAATTTTTATATTTACCTTTTCCATAAGTGTCTTACACGTGTTTCATTGTGCATATAGCCGATGTTGACATCACACATATTTATTCCATCAACTTATGTGTGACTGTCTATAATATGGTAACATCGACTATATGCACAATGAAACACGTGTAAAATGGAAAAATAAATATAAAAATTTGTCTATATAAAAAAAAAATCATAATTGTGGATTGACTTTTTGTGTCAACTGGAATAAAATTTACACTATATATGCTCTTAACATGATAATATATCTATATTCAGCTTATTCATAACAAGTTTGACTATTTTATAAGAAATATATACCTTTGAAAAGTACACATCTTTTATATTCACCCAAGATTCTAAAAGCAAATGATACTATTCCATTTATAGAATAGAGTTCGTGATACTCAAATAAGAGGATGTACACATTTTCAATATGATCGTCTGGGAGGTGAGAGCGGTGGGGGGGTCTCACATGTGAGTTGGGGGGGGGTAGGCTTCTACAAAAGAACCTTGATGCTGGTGTGGAGCAGTCTGCTATCTCAAGGGACAGAATACATTAAATAAACCAATCCCTTGTGATTCGGCAGTGAATGCACCAGTAAATGATTTACAGAAAGAAGAAAAAATAAATAAATAAAAAATAAAAATGGATGAAAGAAAAATGGTCCACTGAGATAGAGATTTAAAATAAGGATTCACTGTTCTTTGACTTGTTTACCATTCCTGCTTTCTGCCCCCCCTACTTTTATCCTTTTTTTTTTTTTTTTTTTTTTTAAATCGCTGTTATAGACAGACAAGCTCTGTTTTTCAAATGATTCTGTAGATTCTTCTATCAGTTCTTTCAAGATCTCTGGTAGCCAATATAAATTTGTGAAGAGTGTCACTATTTTATGCAATTCAAATGAAGAGGGTTGCAGAACATGCTGGTCATCAAAACTTCATGAAAATAAGAACACAAGTCATGAGACTTCCACCAAAATTTTTCTTCTCCATATTGTATGAATTGTATTCTCAAAGTTATGCCATGCAAATGTTGATGATTCGAAAACTATTCATCTGATCGGGCTGAAATGTTGTATAGGACCTTGCTCTTATCAAATCCACTCATCAAAGTTGAAAAAAAAATCAGAAGCAGAAATGGCATCAAAATTTCGACCCTTTGATAAAACTTCCCGAGATAAAGATTATATAATATGTGGGACTTCACTGACTTCTGTAGCCTTGACCTTTGACCTAGTATCCCAAATTTAAATCAATTATAAGTGAGAGGCATATATATATATATATATATATATATATATATATATATATATATATATATATATATATATAAAACAGTATAGTTACATTCCAAGATCCAAATAAATCCAACATTTGCTCAGGATTGAATGAGGGCCAATGAATGTTTCATACTTCCAATATTTTTGCTATCAAAATTTGTGAAATCATTTTTCAATCAAATCAATTGATTGCTTGCTCTAGTCACAGACCCACCACATTGTACGCAAGGAAGCCTCACAAAGACTTAATCCACAATACATTGTGTTGCATTGTAGAGAACCTACTGTTGATTTTATAAAATTAATTTTATATAATGGCTTGATTTAAAGTTTAAAATAAAAAAAAATCCAAGTATCATAGTCCGATTGTGCTCTAAATAGAAACATTCATTTTGAATGCACTTCTGTCTTATTAAAGAATCTACCGTTGATTTTATACCAGGTTCTTCTGCTTGTGCGGTGATAAAATTTCCCAAATGCACGTGTGATGTTAGGCTTTATAAGTGTTAACTTTGATCAAAATTTGACTGTTCCTTCTTTAATCGGATTTTTTCAATACTTATCTGAAGCATTCCGATACAAAACCTATTTCAGAACACTCCTAAACACATAAAATACATTTGTGTGATATTTAAAAAAGATTGGTCCAGTTGTTTCAAAGTCCATAGAGAATGAACTCACACACAAATTACCTATATATATATATATATATATATATATCTCGAGAGAGAAAGAGTGTGGTGCATAGTCTCATTCTTGCCATATGGCATGGTAGTAATGTTGCTCAATATTGGGTAAATGCAATAATGCTACCACTTTACAAAGGGAGAGGACAGAAGTCTGAATATGATGACTAAAGATTCTGTTGAATCAACTGCTTATGCTTCATCATTCCTGGAAGCCAGTTTAGGTTCAGAAACGACTGTAGGACAGTTGACATGATTTCTCTGCTTGCCAATTAATGGAAAAATGCAAGGAGCAACAGGTATCGTTATGCCAAGATTTCTATGCCATCAATCATGATGCACTCTGGATTATTCAAGGCAAACTTGGATGTCCTGTCCGTTTTATGGAAATGTTGAAAGAGTTGCACCAAAACATGAAGGCCCGAGTAAGCATAAATGATATACAATGGTATAAACAATAATGGTATACAATGGTATAAACAATAATGGTATACAATGGTATAAACAATAATGGTATACAATGGTATAAACAATAATGGTATACAATGGTATAAACAATAATGGTATACAATGGTATAAACAATAATGGTATACAATAGTATAAACTATAATGGTATACAATAGTATAAACAATAATGGTATACAATGGTATAAACAATAATGGTATACAATGGTATAAACTATAATGGTATACTATCTGAACCAATATCAGTAAACAATTGAATCAAGCAGGGTGACATACCAGCATCCACACTTTTTTCAATTTATTTTACCACAATGCTTGTTTATGCTTTTAAAGGCTATGATGTTTGTGTCTTTGTGTTTTTGAGCCTCTGGAAGGCTGTTCGATTTTTGACATTTGATTGAAAATTCAAAAACCTTTCACGTTATCATTTGTGAGTTGTTGTACGTAAATGAAGATCTTGTTGCAAGGAGAACATACAGTTAACAATGGATAAATTCTTAAATGCTTGCAAAACTTTCAGCCTGATCATTGGTTTGAAGAAAACTGTTGTTGTGTATTCACTTCTAGTTGGTGTGGAACCAACTATTAAATATCTTGGTAGTTTGCTGCGTAGAATTGAACTTTAGATGCTGAAATAAATCATAAGATAACCCAGGCAAGCTCTGCTTTTTGGTGTCTGGTAGGATAGAGGAATCAGTGTGAAGACAAAGGTCAGTAAGTATGAGGCATGTGTCCTGACTTGTCTGCTGCATCAGAAACATAGACGACATACCGAAGGCATCTTAAAGCTTTGGAAAGGGTTCATCAAAAGTGCCTCCATAAAATAATGAACATCAGTTGGAAGTCCTTTCCTCCTGACACTCTCATCCTTGAACAATCTAACAATAATAGCATAGAAATGAAAATAATCAAAAAATCAAATGTGTTGGATTGGACACAGTGAAGATGAGAGATGGAAGGATACCAAAACTGCTTTATGTGAACATAGGAAAGAAACTGCTGCATAAACTAGCAAAAAGGTTCAAGGATGCACTGAGGAATAATCTTAAGTTGATGGAAATTGATCTGAATAACTAGGAAGTTCAAATTGTGGATCGAAATAATTGGAGAAAAGTAATCATAGAAGGATGGAAAAAGTGTGAGAAAAAAATGTGTTAAACATGCAGTTTCTTCGAAAGCAGAATGAATCCGCAGGTCGTGCTATTAACTAAAACTGAAATGCACAATCTTTGGCAGATTTCTTTTATCTAAAGCTGGTTTGGTGAACCATCTGAAATAATACAATGTTAGCCAAAACCTACAATTTTATGAGGATGTGCTGCCACCCAGTTACCCAAGTATTATTGTTAGCAAGTGGTTTGACAAAAAATTCAAAGGTACACAATTTTTTTGAACTATAACTGAAGTAAAAGGAACCATCCGAGTAGAAGTGCCCCCATAAGAAGTTCCCCCACCATATGCGTGTGAATGATTATGCAAGCATGAAGCTGGATTGAAGTGCCATCTATGTGCACATGAATGCTCGACATGAACTTGAAGAGATGGCAAGCTTCTGTCCAGAATTAGCAATCATTATATTTATTTATAGATTATTTTAGTCCATAAATTTACTGTTTCAGTCCAAAAAGACATCATCAGGCAACAATAAGCCTTTGGTCTTACTTGAGGCCAGTCATGTAATGAAAATCGAATATAGATATTTACTAGAAAATATGTGTTTTCTCTGGTCGCATATTTTTGTTAACCTATGAGGATGGCATCATGGTGAACAAATATATACTGACTCCCCAAAGAAGGAGGTAATGATTGAGAGGATGGTATCATGACCTCTCCCTCCAAATCACCAAAAAAGGAACGAATATCTGCGAGGATAATACACATCAACAGAACAAATACTACATTATCTTCCCTCCCCAATAAAGAAGATACTCCTGGGAGGATAGAATCATGAGGAACAAACATATACTATACTGCCCCTTTCCCTAAAATAAAATAATGCCTGGGAGAAATCCATCATGGAAAATGATGACAAATAAAACGTAGGAGAATTTATCTCCCCAAAAGAGAGGTGGTAATGTCAGGGGTATGGTATTATAATGAACGAACATGCTCTACACAACCCCCCCCCGGTAGAATATTAGAACAGATACTAAGCAGTCCAAAAAGGACACAATACTTAAAAGTATCCACCATAAAAGGGAAAGTATGATAGCATGAGAACAGAATAGATTAACCCCCTCCCCCATCCCTTTCTCAGCAAAAAAAAAAAAAAAAGGAACCTAGTCTCATGACAACAGAGAGATAATATATTACTCCCTTTTCAGAGGAGGATGTAAAACCTGTGAGAGCCCTCCCCCCTTCCAACCCCCCCCCCCAAAAAAAAGGGAAGTAATTCCTGAAAGAATGGTTTATGACAACAGAATCAATATTACACTATTCCTCACCATTAAAAGGCATTTTGAGTAAATCATGTTTTTTTTTCCATTTATTTAAAAACTAACCTGGATGTCCGGCCCGAGTGTTTGGAGGTGTGTCTTGAGCAAAAAAAAAAAAAAAAAAAAAAAAAAAAAAGCAGTATGCAGGCAGGCTCGAACCCGTACCGAAAAGGAGGAAAAAAAACATGAAAATAAAAAAAAAAGTGACGTCTTTGCTGTTGCACCCATTGCCAAATCGGAAGTGGAAAAGGTTTAAATTAAGGCTAGTCAATCGAAAAGAGGGATGACTTTTGAGAATAGCGACAAAAAAGCAAGCCCCTCCCTGTAGAAAAGTGTCCGGTTGAGGGTGAAGGAATTAATGTTTTTAGCCAATTTTTCGATATTTGTCGTCCGAAGAGTCGAACTCCAAAACAGTACCTATCTCGTGAAAATCCGTCGACTCTGCCAAAAGTTTTAGGCAGATATACATACATACATACATTTAAACGGAGAGGTGAAATTTATATTATAGATTTCTAGACACAAAATAATTCTTATGGTTTTCTGGGTTCTTTTTTTTTTTTTTTTAGCTAAAATCAAAGGATAGTATCAGTTTTAAGCATCTCAGTAACATCAGACGTTTTACCAATTTCATAAAAGTTTTCATGTAAATTATCTCCCTTGAAAATAAAATTCTTTTTCTTTTAAATTGTTTTAATTAATTTTGGTAATAAAAATTAGAAATGTATATTCATTTTAAAGAAACATTTTGTAACATAAATATGAAAAATAAATACCTATTAGCTATTTGCAGATTACTATATCTATGGTATTTCAAAATATTGTGTTGCATCACAAAATTAACCAAGCATAAGCCGTTTTGATGCTAATATAGTTAAGATGAAAAAAAGGATTTTGGTAATGTATTCACACATATGTGTATATATACACATTTCTTGACTTCATACAAAAATATATATAATTATATTGATAAGCTCAATGAAGATATATTCCTGACTTCAGAGCATATTTACTGGTAAATTACATTAATCAAAGAACAGAATAAGTCCATAATCATAATTTTTGTATATATTTTTTTTTAATCATTTTACTTAAAATATGAGCGAATATATTTTTCTATTATTTTCTTATACGTTTCCTTGTTCTGATGGAAAATATAGTGCATTCTGCCATTATACAACTCTTCAGAGACGAACAAATATCAAACAAACAAAGGTAATAATAATAAAAAAGTATATTTAAAATCAGGAGACTGTAAATTTAAAAAACTGGAAAAAACTGATATTTATCGGGGGGGGGGGTCTTTTCTCTGAATATCACTTTTTAATAAATGTTTAAGATTTTGAATTGACATTATAAAATAAGCAAAAAATACTATTGTGGACTGCTTCTGTTATTTGGTCATTGGAATGTAACTTACTAACATATATATTTTAAAATTTTACAAAAGATACAAATAGGCAGTAATTATCACTTCCTACACTGATGATTGCATAAGCATGAAACACTAGGTATAAAAATAATTGCATATATATATATATATATATAATATATATATATATATATATATATATATATATACACCAATTACTTAAGAGTAAAGAAAGAAGCCATAACCATACTTCCAGTATTTTTCTTGTGGTAGAACCATGACCAACTACATAATAATCTATCATCCAGTGTTGGTGGGTGCTTTTTATATTGCAACAATGGCAATAACGCTTTCTAACTATTTTAGTTAGAGATATTTAAACTTCCCAATTCGTTGCCACTTCTAAAACGCCATCATTAATTCTTCTCCTGCAGAAGACAATTCTTTTAGAATCGTTCAACCAGAATTCCAATCTTACAGGTTCAGAAAATGCCGAAAGAATCGCGATGCCTGGAAGCAGACTAATTTCCTCTGGTTCTTTGAAACAAATGCTCACCCCCCCCCCAAAAAAAAAGAAGAAAAGAAAAATAAATAATGAAGGATATTTGCGTTTATTGCAAGAAACGCTTATTTTTTGTATTATTTGTGCTCACTTTTTTTTTTTTTTTAATTCTTACCTGAGAAAATCAGTCCTGCTTCACTGACTACCTTGATTGCATTCACGGGTCAAAGGATCGTGTTCAGATCGACGTTCACATGGTTTTTTTTTTTTTTTTTTTTTATTGGTCATTCGATTAGTCTGTCATGCTAAAGTTCAGTGTGTCACACTCAATTGAATATGTGGCTAAAATTTTGGTGAGATTGACTCAAGATCGTTGAAGTTATTTAAAAATATTTTTAAGTTTAAAGTAACATTTTTTATTCTTAAGTGACCAGACGTATCTTATTTTAGATGCGTCCATTTCATCTTTTTGTTAGTCTGAGTCACACTGAAGTTTAATGCCATTTTTGTACTGCTTAACTTTGAAATGGTATTTTTGCTTGTTTGTACCGCTTAAGTTTGAAATAGTATTTTCATTGGTATGTACTAGTTAACTTTCAAATAGTATTTTTGTTGGTCTATACTGCTTAAGTTTAAAATAGAATTTTCATTAACCTGTCATGCTTTGTTTTGTAATCATTTTTTTTTTTCAATCTGTCATGTGTTTAAGTTTAAAATACTATTTTTGTTTGTTATGATTGTTTAAAATTGCATTTTCGTCAGTCTTTCGTGCTTAGGTTAGAAATAACATTTTTCTTATTTTTATTATTGCATTCCTTTTTAGTAAGGAGTAATTTATTTATTTTTATTATTGCATTCCTTTTTAGTAAGGAGTAATTTATTTATTGTTTGCAGACTATTATCTTCATAGTTGTTGTTTCACAACGTTTCAGGCAACTATTCCTCTGGCCTTCCATCGAAGACCAGATAAGAACAAACAAAAACTTGGACATATAAAACCAAAAAATTCAACTTTGATTGTCCTTCAAGGCCCACAGTGCAGTGGATAGAGACGATGAATCTTTACAGTCCCAGGTGAGCATTGTCTGAAAATAGCGGTTTCAATCCTACCCAAAGCCGGCCAGAGGCTTAGTTGGTCAAAACATGGTGAGATGACAACAACTATGGAAGGCAGTAATTACTGAGGATACATAAAGAGACCCAGCATTCTTATCCTGTTGTGGTTTACCACCTGACGAAGGCCAAAGGAATAGTTGTCCGAAACGTGAAACGAAAAGTAGAAGATGAGGATAACAGTCCACAAACATTTTTCTTGTTCTGCTGTTTTAAGATTTTCATCAGTCTGTCACTATTAACTTTGAAATAGCATTTTCGACAATCCTTAACTTTGAAATACTTAACTTTAAATGAATATTTTCCTATTTTTATATCATTTTGAAGTTTTCAGATGAATGACCAATTCGGCCATCTTGACTAGCAAAATTGTCTTCACAGGTGAAAGAATGCAAAAAACACGCACTTATAACCAAATTCAATTTAGATTTTTTTGTAAATATTCGCAAGTTTGTCTTTGTCTATAATATATTCTTGTGTTGAAATTTAATCAAACTTTGTGTTCGCTTTCAGGCAGTTCCGACTTAAATTACAACGTTAATCACACTCAGGAAATTTGCAGAGCGAAACATTCTTTCACATTGAAATAAGATTCTAAATTGAAAAATAAAAAATGGTAAAATTTAGAAAATAACAAGATCTATTCAGTTTCGAAATTTTTTAGATGTGTATTATCTGGTTTATTCTGACTACTATTCTTATGTATATCATTCTCAACAACGTTTTGATCGATATAACCTCCGACCTTCTTCAAATGCATCTTGTTGAACTAAGTAGTCATAGGATGCCAATTTCAACATTTTTTCAGGCAAACTATCCATTTTATTGCAAAAACAAAATTTTTTTTTAATACACTTTCTAAAAATGTACATATTTTCTTACAAAAAAATTAATTATATAATTATTTTTTAATTAACATCAACCAATTCAATGGAAAGAAAACCAATGTTCCTGCCTCAATTCTCCAAGAAATTTGGAACATATTCAATTAAGAAATGTTTTTCTAATATGTCAATTTAAGAAAAAAAAATATACAAAAGTATTTATGAGATTTTAATTTCTAAAAATTTGTAAAACATTCCAGCCATTATATTATGAAAACAATTTTTTTGATAACATATCCGTTATTTGAATGTCTATTTTAAATAATGTAAATATTTTCTTAAAAAAAAAAAACGGGGCAAAAACTAATGAGCAAAAAAGAAAAAAAGTAGAAAGACATCCGGGCAACACCGGACAGATATAAATTAACTTATTGTTTTTTTTTTTTTTTAATATAATCTACATTATATTTCTTTTAGTCTCTCTCTTATATATATTATATATATATTATATATATATTTATATATACTGTCTATCTGCCTGTCTGTTCCATTTTTTTTCTTTGGAAACTACTAGGTTGAACTGGCTAAAATTTTGTATAGACTTTTGCTGTGATAAGTATTATGATATCAATGCAGTTAGGAATTAATATGAATTAGGATTTAATGCAAAATGAGCACAAATTTAATCGTATTCAATCTTCAATTTGGCATAAAATACTAATTTTAAGTCAACAGGCTATAACTTTTGTTCATTTTTAATGTACTAAAAATCTAGTTGCAATCTACTACTTTATGTAGATACGTGTATTTCAGGTAATATTTTTTAATTAAGAAAATTACCATTTCTAAACTCGGAGTTGAAAAGAGAAAAAGAAAAAATTATCTCGTCATCATTTTTCACAGTACGTAACATCTTCCGCCAATTAATTGGCACCGTTAAAAATTTATTCAGAAAATATTTTCTTCCTGGCCTTCACTGTGCAACGACCGATCTATTTTTTGCCACGAATTTAGATGATTTTGCTCAATTAATTAAGATAACATTTATTTAACAAGTTGGAGTTTATAGGCTACAGAATTGCAAGTTTTATGTAAACATGGGCAGTTTTAGTCAGCACAAAACTTGTCTGGCAGAATAGGAAGTCAACATGTCGTTAAATAATTTTTTTCTCCAAACAAAGCATATTGCCACTTCGCCATAAGGGGTTACTATTTGTACTCTTCGAGAACATGTCTAACAATGGATGTTAAGGGTGTTGAGCAGCGAGATGTCTTAACATTACAATTGAACTTCTGCATGTTAGTACAATCAGAGAAGCAAGAAACAGGAAAGGAATTCTAAAGTCTAGCAGTTTGAGGTAAGAAACTATTAAAGTAGAAGGCTTTCTGGCATCTAGGGACCTCAACAGCGAAGAGGTGGGATTTTGCTGCTTGTCAGCTAGTTAGAGGCACAGGGATGCAAAATTGTGGCGATGGAACAGGGGTTAGAGTTTGGGCGATAAAGTGAGACCTGTTAGATTGGAGACTCTTTTTTGGGCCCTGTCTAAGAGTAAGAGACTAGTGGTAGATACACCAACCAGATGTGGCAACGATACTCCATGAATGGACAAATTGTGGCGTTGTAAAGATATAGGATATTCTCTGGTGTGAGTAATTTTCTAGCATGATAAAAGGAGCCCATCGTCTTTGCAGCAACCTTGGCAATTTCCTCTATGGATTTGTTTCAATTCATGTTTCCTGTGAATGTTAAGCAGAAGTTGAAAGTTTATGTAGACTTGAAAAAAAAAAAAAAGTGCTACACTGATGACTCACATTCAGCAGTATGTGTGCGTGCGTGCAGGAGAATAATAAATTTAATAACTGTTCTGTTTTGCTGTGTTTTCTTTTATTTCTAATAGAGTTAGAGAAAACAGCTGATAATCTTTATCTATTTCATATTAAGTACCCTGCATTTAACCTGATGACTTCCTACTGGAATGAAACAGATGACCATGTAACTTATTTGTCATCGATATAGTTTTACACTACTCTCTCTCTTTTTTTTTGTTTTTTTTTTTAAATAAGGATATGCCTAAAACTATATATTTTTCATATAAATTCAAAATTATGAAGAAATAGAACTTTAATGGTGCAATGCTATAATTAAATTTCCCTTTTTAAAAATAATAATCCCTTTTAGAAAACAGAAATCGCCATCTTTGATGAAGTATCAAATTACCGTCAATGTACTTAACAAGGTATTTGATTACTTGTCTTCCAGTTTAAGAGTAACTTTGGTATCCAGTAATGTGTATTGTTGGATTACCAACTTCAAAAACTTTAAACCGTACACATTCATCCTAAGAGTCGACGCCAGAAAAACCCATATCTGAGATGACTAGTTTCACACGACCTTCATATCATAATTAATCAGCAGGTTCTCATCATTTCCGATATATTAGGATGTTAGAGAATGAATGAGGGGTAAGAGGTTTCATCAGACAGATTCGGTTTTGCTGCAAATAATTATCTTTTCAAAACCCAAACTTCCACTGAATACCAGCAAGCCAACTGTGGATTCCCAACTAAGACTTAAATCAAAATTAAAAAAAAAAAACACACACATCTGCGAAAAGCTAAATAATCTTGAATTTTTCCATTTCATGTAAACTTTGTCGCATCCTTAGCAAGAACATTTTTTCTATACCCGTATTATATTGATGAACTCTTTCTGCTCCCCTAAACCCTTCTCTTCCCAAAACCAGAGCATTGTCTCCTTCAGACACGTACTTTGATATTTTGTTTGCACCTTTGTCATCCCCAAGAAAATACAATTACCCCAAATCAATTTTCCTTTCCCCAACACAATCTTACTTGTGCCCACTGTTTTTCGTCATATCCGCATCCAATAAACATGTTATTTTTATATAATCCTTTGTGTCACTGTTGTTTCTTCAGCGTGTTGTGTTTCTTCTTTGAAATTCAAAGCAGAGTTTGAGATGGACATTTTTTTTTGTTTTACTCCCTTTTAAACATGGAAAAATATTTTGTTTACTCCCAAACATAGAATGTTCCTTACATTATATTTTTTAGCTGGTCCATAACAATATATACATCTACTGTCCATACAGTGAACCCTTTTGTTGAGGTTTATCTATGACCTCTCTTTTAATGCATTTTGTTTTTTATATTATCATATATATTAGCTAAAATATTGCTGAGCAACAACAAATGCTTTTGCTTAATAATCACTGCCAGTCAGGAGATTTGAACCTAGTCAAAATTTTTTTCATTTTATTTATTTTTTTTAAAGTATTTTAGTCAAATGGTTGTATGTAGGAGTCACAATTTTTATGTACCATTTTTCATGAATACTTTCGATTGATTCATTCAATCGTCTTCAGGCAATATGTAGTCACTTCCTACACTGAAGATTGCATAAGCATGAGACTAGTGTCTGTAGGTATAAAAATAATTATTTAGTAAGGATTACAGCACAATCAAGTTGACACACTGGTTCTCGACAGATCACCAAAGTTAAGCAACATTGAGCCTGGCCACCTGGCCAGTACCAGATGGGTGACCATTTGGGAAGGCGAGGCGCTATATGTACCGCAAAGTAAAATACCAGGTTGAGAAACTGGCGCGGTCTATCCTTCTCTCAAGGGTAGATTGGACTGGTAGGCACCCCATCTAGTGGTGGCATCACAATAAAAATACCCTTGGCAAAGAATCAAAAATTTAGCTAGCAACAAATTTGAATTACACTACAAAACTCGTGTAGTGAGTTCAATCTTAGCTATGGTCATGCTGGAGTAAGGATTGAACCTTTAACCTTCAGAGTATTGTCATTTTGTACTGATTGCTAATCAACGTTATTACCTGTTATGCCATGTCTCCATGTTGACAAAATAAATAATCAATACATTTGAAATGTTTTCAAAATTAATTTTAAGTTTTAAACTGGAAAAGAAAAAAAAAAAATGCTTACCTTCCGGATCATTTTCATCAACTATGGTTTCTCCATCCTGGGGAAAAAAGAAAAGAAAAATTAACGATGAAGTTTTGATCGAGCACGAACAATAATTTTTAAACATAAAAAGTATTAAAAACATTTTTTAAAAAATCAAAATATTTTAAACATGAATAATCAGTCGTGAAACTGCATGGCTTCCTCTGATAAAGTAAATTGAAAAAAAAAAAAAAAAAAATGCCAAACTTGACTAAACTTGTTAAGGTCAAGTTCATATAAAATGCAGGGACTTCATTGGCTGTAATATGGACCAAGTAGCGAGTCTCTAAAATAAACAGAATCGAAGTGTAACATTTACATTTCCTATGACCTTGACCTAGATATCCCAAAATAAGATAGACCATACCAAACATTTTGATAGAGTTTGGTGACAGCATTCTTTGCATAGCTCATAACTTCAGTTATGTAATTTTTTACAAATATTTTTTTTATTTCTTTAAAGTACCTTGGCTTTTTGAACTTCATAAATGGTTTAAGTGTGTCTTATTATGAATCCTTCCTGAGAGGAGTATACCAACTAGTCTAGATTTATATAAAGTTAGGTGTAAATGCTTATATATTTGTATATACAGGATTCACTCCTAAACTAATTAAAAGATCATTATGAATTTTAGAACAACAGCTAAGTTTAAGTAGTTGTAATGTGGGCGATATTTACTTTTTGTCAAGGTTTATCTATGGTCTCTGTTTTACAGTAAAAAGGGTGTATTTTTTATGTAATTTTAGGCATCAATTAATGGACATTTCCTAAATTTCAGTTTCTTTTGATTATTTTAAAGCGTTTTTAGGAAGCAAAATATGGACATCAGTTTCCATTTGAAAATTTAATTACATCAGATTTGCATCGAATTTGATTCATAGTCATCAGACATTGATTAAGATTCGTTAAGTTTCTTCAAACGATTTAAGATTAAGCCATAAATTTAAGACATTTTTAGAATGAAAATGAGGTTTTGAGTTTTGATCAAAATTGGAATAAGTATTCTAGAAATAAGGCTTGATAGGATTACATCTTGTTTTAAATCTTTGTAGGGAGACAGAAAAGCGGTAAGGAAATAAATTTCACGGATGGGTATTTTTCTAGTTATTTATAAAAGTGACTTAAAAGTTTTATGTATTTATATATTCTTTTCTTGTGCGTGTGATAAAGGGGGGGGAGGTAACCTTTCAGTGTTTGATAAAATTAATCTGTTTAGATGTTAGCTAAAGACAGAAATAAGAAAGGTTTAATACTTTTAGATTATTTAGTAAGTTCTTTAGAATGTGTATGTGTGATGGGAACGAGGTTGGATGGACATGGAATACTTATAGACAAGAGGTTTTTGAAAGTCCCTTAGTTAAAAAGATAAATAGAGGAATATAGAAAGAAAAAATGGATTGTGATGAGAAAAAAAGAAAAAGAAAAGATGCAAGTAGAAAAAAAAGGGAGAGAGGCAAAGTCAGATGCAAGTAGAAAGAAGAGATGAATGAGAAAAAAAGGAAAGAACAATAGAAGGACATAAAAAAACAAGAAAAAACAGAGGAAGGAAGAGAAGTGAAGCAGAAGGAGATAAGAGGATAGAGGGAGAAGAGAAGGAGAGAGCGAAAAGTGAGATAGAGAGGGAAGAGAAAGGAAGGAGTGCATGAGAGACAGAGAGCAACGACGGAAGGAGGGAGAGCGCGAGAGAAGAAGGAGGCAGAGATGAGGAAGGAAGAAAGAGCAAGCGAGGATAGTGAGCAAGGGACAGACGGAGAGAGACAGCGAGCAAGAAGAGAGAGAGGCAGTCAGCGAGGAGAGAGAGAGACAGAGAGCAAGGAGAGAGTGAGGAGACAGAGAGAGAGACAGAGTGAGGAGAGTGAGGAAAGAGAAAGAGGAGATAGAGCAAGGGAGGAGGAAGGGAGAGAGTGAGTGACGAGGAGGAAGTCAGGTAGAGAGAGAGAGAGCGAGCGAGCGAGCAAGAAGGAGGGAGGGAGAGAGAGAGCGAGAAAGAGGGAGGGAGGGAGAGAGAGTGAGAAGGAGGGAAGGAGCGAGAGAGAACGAGAAGGAGGGAAGGAGCGAGAGAGAACGAGAAGGAGGGAAGGAGCGAGAGAGAACGAGAAGGAGGGAAGGAGCGAGAGAGAACGAGAAGGAGGGAAGGAGCGAGAGAGTACGAGAAGGAGGGAAGGAGCGAGAGAGAGAGAACGAGAAGAAGGGAGGGAGCGAGAGAGAGAAGAAGGGAGGGAGCGAGAGAGAGAAGGAGAAAGAGAGAAAGAGCGAGAAGGGAGGGAGCGAGAGAGAGAGTGAGCAAGAAGGAGGGAGGGAGCGAGAGATAGCGAGCGAGAAGGAGAGAGGGAGCGAGAGAGAGAAGGAGGGAGGGAGCGAGAGAGAGAAGGAGGGAGGGAGCGAGAGAGAGAAGGAGCGAGAGAGCGAGAGAGAAAAGGAGGGAGGGAGCGAGAGAGAAAAGGAGGGAGGGAGCGAGAGAGAAAAGGAGGGAGGGAGCGAGAGAGAGATGGAGCGAGAGAGAGAAGGAGGGAGGGAGAGAGAGAGAGAAGGAGGGAGGGAGAGAGAGAGAGGGAGGGAGAGAGAGAGAGAAAGAGGGAGGGAGAGAGAGAAGGAGGGAGGGAGAGAGAGAGAGAGAGAAGGAGGGAGGGAGAGAGAGAGAGAAGGAGGGAGGGAGAGAGAGAGAGAAGGAGGGAGGGAGAGAGAAGGAGGGAGGGAGAGAGAGAGAGCGTGAAGGAGGGAGGGAGCGAGAGAGAGAGTGTGAAGGAGGGAGGGAGGGAGAGAGAGAAAGCGAGCAAGAAGGACAAAGGAAGAGAGAGAGCGAGGAAGAAGGAGGGAGGGAGAGAGAGCAAGTGAGGAAGAGAGAGAAAGGGAAAAAGAGAAGGAAGAAGAAAAAAAGGAAAAGGAGAAGAGAGAGTTTCATAGTTTTAGATTTTAATTTATTATAAAATAAATGAGTGATTGATATACAAATGACCCAAAATGCTTTACCGGGAAATTTACTTATGTAATGAAATTAATTTTTTTGTTTGTTTGTTTGTTTGTGTGTGTGTGTGTGAAAGGTGAAGGGGCTTCGTTTATAATTTGCAATTTCAAACTAGATCTCAATCCCAGCCTTAAATTAAGCTTACATGGTGCAAGAAGGACAATTTAAACTGCAAGTGATAATTTTCTATCCAAAATGTAGAACACCTATAAGCATAAATAGAACGCCATCTATATATATATAAAAGCGAAAATGTATGTATGTTCGCTTTTCCTCGATGTCCACGAAAGGCTTCTTTCAGAGAAACGCTTGCTAGGTTCACAACTTTTTAAAACTTTTTATATCATCTATGAATTGTAATATCTACGAATTACCCACGGAGCTCGCCTCTCTAATTTTATTGACTTTCAAACGTTAATTATTCCACATTTCCCGCATCGGCACGCGTTACATTTGGTTTTCGGTATAAAAAAAAAGCGAAACTCAACTCTAATCACAGGCCCAGGCGCCAGCTTCGGCGGCCCGGGCGACAGGATCAGGGTGTAGTGTCTGTTCCGGCAGATGCTGCAAGCAAAGACTAGCTATGACTAGCAAAGACCATATGTGGGGGTAACCCCACATATCTGAACTTGGTCAATGTAGGGATCACCCTACAGACCACAGTTACTATCCAGCTCCCATTTCCCACCTCTCGGGAGCTGGATCCCCTTTTCCCTCCCCCTCTCTCCACATTAAAAAATGGCCTTGTGCCTAATTTGCTTAGTGGGGAAGCAAATAAATACAACAGGCCCAGAGCCAGTTTGGTCAATGTCGACTTCGTCATCAGGGAGTGGGTTTTTAAAAACAAACAAACCCATTTATTCAAAACTGTCCCGCACAAAAGAACTGCTGAATACCTATCGCCGTCACGTCAATCAAAAACGCGCACCTGTTTTTTTTTTCAAACACTTTACTATTTTCCAACTGGGCGTCGTCAACGCTTCGGGTTTTTTTCACATACCCCGAAAAACACCCGGGCAATGCCGGGTACCCCTTGTACCATTCGGTTTTCGGTATAAAAAAAGCGAAACTCGACTCTAATCACAGACCCAGAGCCAGTGAACGTTTGGTCAATGTCGACTTCGTCATATCAGACGGGGGAGCGGGTTTTTAACAAAAAAACCGATTTATTCACCTCATTCAAAACTGTCCCGCACAAAATCGTAACTGCTGAATACCTATCGCCGTCATGTCAATCAAAAACGCGCACCTATTTTTTTTTTAACACTTTACTATTTTCCAACTGCGCGTCGTGAAGGCTTCGTTTTTTTTTCACGGGCACCTGTTTTTTTTCACATACTCCCGAAAAACACCCGGGCAATGCCGGGTACCCCTCGCTAGTCTATAAATATAAAAGCGAAAATGTATGTATGTATGTATGTATGTTCGCTTTTCCTCGATGTCCACGAAAGGCTTCTTTCAAAGAAGCGTTTGCTCGCTTCACAACTTTTTAAAACTTTTTATATCATCTATAAATTGTAATATCTACGAATTACCCACGGAGCTCGCCTCTCTATTTAATTTTATTGACTTTCAAACGTTAATTATTCCACATTTCCCGCATCGGCACACGTTACATTCGGTTTTCGGTATAAAAAAAGCAAACCTCGACTCTAATCACAGGCCCAGAGCCAGTTTGGTCAATGTCGACTTCGTCATATCAGACTGTAGCTTTCATTTCGAGACGAGGGAGCGGGTTTTTAAAAACAAACAAACCCATTTATTCAAAACTGTCCCGCACAAAAGAACTGCTGAATACCTATCGCCGTCACGTCAATCAAAAACGCGCATCTGTTTTTTTTCAAACACTTTACTATTTTTCAACTGGGCGTCGTCAACGCTTCGGGTTTTTTTCACATACCCCGAAAAACACCCGGGCAATGCCGGGTACCCCTTGTACCATTCGGTTTTCGGTATAAAAAAAGCGAAACTCGACTCTAATCACAGACCCAGAGCCAGTGAACGTTTGGTCAATGTCGACTTCGTCATATCAGACGGGGGAGCGGGTTTTTAACAAAAAAACCGATTTATTCACCTCATTCAAAACTGTCCCGCACAAAATCGTAACTGCTGAATACCTATCGCCGTCATGTCAATCAAAAACGCGCACCTATTTTTTTTTTAACACTTTACTATTTTCCAACTGCGCGTCGTGAAGGCTTCGTTTTTTTTTCACGGGCACCTGTTTTTTTTCACATACTCCCGAAAAACACCCGGGCAATGCCGGGTACCCCTCGCTAGTCTATAAATATAAAAGCGAAAATGTATGTATGTATGTATGTATGTTCGCTTTTCCTCGATGTCCACGAAAGGCTTCTTTCAAAGAAGCGTTTGCTCGCTTCACAACTTTTTAAAACTTTTTATATCATCTATAAATTGTAATATCTACGAATTACCCACGGAGCTCGCCTCTCTATTTAATTTTATTGACTTTCAAACGTTAATTATTCCACATTTCCCGCATCGGCACACGTTACATTCGGTTTTCGGTATAAAAAAAGCAAACCTCGACTCTAATCACAGGCCCAGAGCCAGTTTGGTCAATGTCGACTTCGTCATATCAGACTGTAGCTTTCATTTCGAGACGAGGGAGCGGGTTTTTAAAAACAAACAAACCCATTTATTCAAAACTGTCCCGCACAAAAGAACTGCTGAATACCTATCGCCGTCACGTCAATCAAAAACGCGCATCTGTTTTTTTTCAAACACTTTACTATTTTTCAACTGCGCGTCGTCAACGCTTCGGGTTTTTTTCACATACCCCGAAAAACACCCGGGCAACGCCGGGTACCCCTCGCTAGTGTAATAATAAATTGAAAACTGAAAACAATCAAACAAAAACTAATAATGAGATGTTATTTTGAAAATAAATATGTAAATTAGTTCAGGTGCATACGTTGATTGTGTGGTGGAAACGCTCAGTGAAATTAGGTTTTTTATTTAACCCTCAATGCCATGAACTTCCCAACTTTAGAAATAGATATAACACTAATAATCTATAAAATACTATTGAAACCGATATATATAATACAATTAAAATTCCTATGAATACTAAATTGAACATATTGCCGACTTAGCACTTGCGTAATCCGACTTACTGCTGGAAAATTTACAATTACAAACGGCAATTCAACAAAATAACAATGAAAAATAAATAAGAAACTGTAACTTTTATTGCAAAACAGAAAACGGGGATTATCGGCTGTTTACCATGTAGCTATTTTAGAAATTCAATATATGTCATTATTGGGAATATATATCTTTAAAAAGTTGGGTATGCTAAATTAGTTTATTAATCATTTTTGAAACACAGCTGCTAGGCGTAAGGAGTTGCAATGTGGACTATATTTAGCTTAATTCAGTTTTATGCAAAAGGGTTAAAAGAGGTGGAGGGAAGCTCTTCACAAAATTTTTTTGAAAGTTTTGGGAAATTTTAACTGCCATTGATCATTAAATATTCCCAAAATATCAGTTTCTTTGAAGCATTAAAAATACTTTTAATGGACATACTATGAGCAAAACCTAACATTTCAAAATTTAATTGTACCAAAATTTCATTGAATTTTGTGTCTAGACACCAATTAAGCAAGATTCCTTGAATTTCAACTTCTTAAGACTTAAATTCAGCCACAAACTTTAGATATTTTCTAAAATCAAAACGATGTAATAAATTTTTATCCAAATTAGAATAGTAAGACATAAGGTTCAATATCATTATATCTTGATTTTAAGCTCTGTAAGAGGGCATAAAAATGGTGGAAAACTTAAGTTCGGATAATTAATTTTACTCGTTCAAAGATGGTTATATATATATATATATATATATATATATATATATATATATATATTAAATCAGTCCAAATGTATAAAACTAAATAAACAATATATTTTTCAAGATGCTCAATACATTTGTAAAGCTATTATAAGTGAAATTATATAAACTTCAGAAAAAAAACCTACGCAAATTAATCAACGTTCTGACGAAGTTACTCATCTCATAACTTTGTCGAAACGTTGATTAATCTGCGTAGGTTTTTTTTCTGAAGTTTATATAATTTCACTTGGTGTATATATATATATATATATATATATATATATATATATATATATATATATATAAATGCTAAGTTTCGTAAGTCTAAGTATAGAAATTGAAAGCCTTATGAGTCAGTTGTTATTTGGTAAAATACTTTTGGTAAAACTATATCATGCACAAAAACTACTAAAAAGAAAAACAAAAGTTAGTGAAGGGAATAGTTTTATTTTGAGAAATGAAGGCAGTCAGCTGGACCTTTTTTCTTCTTCAATCTTATTTACTTTTATTTTTTTGCGGGGGGGGGGGTATACAGAGAAATGTTTCTCCAGTGGAGCCATCTTCAGCACACAGATGGGAGAGTATGTCATGCCCAAGTGGCGTCTCTCTCTCTCACCCTTTCTCTCTCTCTCTCTCTAAAAAGCCAAATATATAAGAAAAAATAAAATAAAATAAACCCTAAAAGGAACCTAGAAAATGTGTCTGACGAGAGTGGGGGGAGAACCTAAGTTCAGAGTAAAGATTTGGTGAGTTATGAGGCCAGCTTTCAAAACTGATAGCAAAATCTCTTCTTGGTTGCTGTCCTTGCACACAAATCGTGATATATATATATATATATATATATATATATATATATATATATATATATATATATATGATGATGATGATGATTGCAACGTCTTGTCAGACGAGTGCCACTCCCTCAGACACTTAAAGTCCATGAGCCAAAAACTGACTTCCATCGCCACAGGACATAAAAATGGTGGAAAACTTAAGTTCGGATAATTAATTTTACTCGTTCAAAGATGGTTATATATATATATATATATATATATATATATATATATATATATATTAAATCAGTCCAAATGTATAAAACTAAATAAACAATATATTTTTCAAGATGCTCAATACATTTGTATTTGTAATAGACAAATGCCTAAGAGAGTATCTATACACAGATGATGTTACAGAGTCTTAGCTTTGTACGACAGCTAAATCTCTCTCTCGGTTCAAAATGTTGAGATCCAGCAACAAGCAAGAGCAAGATAGCCAGCAACAAGTTAAACTGCAGACCAGCTTATGCGGGTACTTGTCTCCCGCTTTTTTTTTTTTTAAATCAGAGATTTGCTTCTAGTAAGTTTGCCTTCACCGTGGCTTACGGGAGTCCTCTCCATCCCAACACACACATACATATACACAAACACACACGGTGCTAGTTGGCTATTGACCCTGAAAAAGAGTTCATTCGCCCTTTGGAAGGTCTTGTTTTTAATCCTTCAGGGAGACTAGCCACCCTCCTAACCAAACAAGTCTGGTGGGGGAATCAGTTTAGTCGCCAGTGACCCAACCATGAGGCAGGTAGTACTGGGTTACATGGTACCAGTAGCATATGACATGACCTGAGCATTAAGTATATATATATATATACACACACACACACAATCGCACAGATACTAGTCAAGACTAGTATACTGTCTCTCTCAGGCATTTGTCTACCTACAGACTAAACTATCCCAAGAATATATCGATAGGGATGGTTCCCTGGACTGGCTCAAAAGAGGATCCCTCCATTACGACCAAGAGAGGTTGATATTGGCTGCACAAGACCAGGGCCTCATGACGAATGCCTTCAAAAAGATGAGTGGTCTAAACAACAATAATAAATGCAGGTTCTGTAGCACTGAGGTTGAGAGTGTGGACCACCTGATTTCTAGTTGCAAAGTCCTACTTGGAGATGGTTATTATACAGATCACCATAACGGAGTTTGCAAATACCTTCACTGGAAGATATGTAAGAAACTCAACATTCAGTGTAGTAAGAAATCCTGAGAACATATACCCGAACGAACAGTTGGGAATGACAACTACACCATTCACTATGACTACATAATCCCTACTGCTACATATCTAGAAAATGCAGCTGTTAAACCAGATATAGTGATTTAGGACAGAGCAAACAAAAAAAAAGACCATAATAGAGGTCAGTGTACCCAATGATACAGGGCTTAACAGAGCTGAGAGGGAAAAGATAACAAATTATCAGGGACTTATGTATGATATGAAACGAAATTGGAAATTAAAAGACGTTTCAATTATACCAGTCATCATAGGAGCAACTGGGCTTATGAAAAAGAACTTTAAAAAGTACACAGCAAGCATACCCGGTGAACCAAGTGCAAGTGAAATACAAACGATTGCACTGAAAGGGACGGCTAGAATCCTGAAAAGATTTCTTGGTTGGAGTCACTAAAATAGGGGTAAATGTCAGACATTTGGTTGGATGCCCCCCCCCCCCTAAAAGAAAAAGGTTAAGAAAAATAAAAAAAAAGTCAAAGTTGGCTTCGTGGCAGGGTTTGAATATTTCAACTAGTGGCAATCATCACTACTTGCACTGATGATTGTGAAGGTATGAAACACACACATTTCCACCATCAAAAAAAAATTTCTAAACTTAGATTCATTATTTATTATAAAAAATTTAAAGCAACTCATTTACTAAATAAGTAATAAATGTACACCCGGCGACAATTTACTAAAAACTAACAATGCCCTGTATGTTTTTAAATGTTCTGTAGGAGAATGTGTGCCCAGAAACAACTCTTACATCGACATGACTAGAACAAGTATATCTCGCCAGCTAACATGTCACCTGTCTTCCCCTAACAGCTTCATCTGCCAATACCTTGTACCACCTGACACCTCCCCAAATGATTTTAGAAACATATTAATAACAGACACCACCATATTAGCCGTCTCACATTGTAACCTGCACCTCCCAATCATTGAAGTCCTACTCATTCGCATAAACAAACCGACCATCAATCAGGCTGGCGAAAAGTGGGAGGAGGCTAATGGGGCGATAATTTACTGGGTTAGTTCTTTCGCCAGAATTCTTGAAAACTGGTACTACAGAAGCAATTTTCCAGCAGGCAGGAAAGCAAGATTCATTGAAGCATTTGTTGTAAAGTTTGGAGAGAACTGGAGCTACTTCGGTGGAGCACTTTTTAAATAGCACAGCCGGGATGAAATCAGGTCCACATGCTTTTGCAGTGTCAAGATTTCTTATGATAGCATGCACGTGAGAAGGGGTGATTTTCAGATCGTCTAGTGTGGCGTTGTCCGCAAAGGAAAGTCAGGGAGGGGATGGTTGGCAGGGTCCAGTGTGGAGTTGGAGGCAAACCGACTGCCAAGCATGTTAGCCTTCTCAGTTGCAGAGCAAACAACCACATGATAGTTGGATAGTGGGGGGATTACTACACTGTTGTAGATTTTCCAGAAGTCACGGGTTCCTAATTTCTGTGCTTCGATGCGTTTTTTGGTGGTTTCAGTAAATTCTCTCTTAGCTGTCGCTATTTCTTTCTTACAGTTACTTCTAGCTTCTATATACTTCTGCCTGTTTGAACTGGACTTATGTTGGTTAAATCTGCGGTACGCATGCTGCCTTTGGCCGATAGCGGCTGCACAAGTAGAAGTAAACCATTGGAGAGAGTGGGGCTTGCTATAAAATTTCCGTGTGGGAACATGTGCTCCAATTGCTGTTTTGAACCATTAAGCAGTCTCATTTGCGCACTGTTCATCAGGAAGTGAAAAGATATTTTGCGATGGGGCATCCCTCATGAGATCCCTGATGGCTTCCCAGTCAGCCTTTTTATAATATCTCGTTGTTTTGAGCAGTGGCTCCTCAGTTTTGGCTCTAAAGTTTAGGGTTATTTCAACTATTACCACTGCATGATCGGTGTTCCCAAGTGGGCTGTGGGCATTAGTTACACAGTCATTGGGAACTGTGGTCAGAAACAGATCTAGAAGTGATGCGTGTTGTTCTTGCTGGTCTGGGAAACGGGTTGGAAACGTAACCATCTGTGATAGGGAATGAGATATAGAGAAGTTATATGTAGTCATACCAGCTGCGTCTGTGTGAGTAGAAAATCCAAGCCAGTTGCTGTGGTGGATATTGAAGTCACCAAACACATGCACTTGTGCGCTAGTGTTGAGGGAAAGTGCTGTATCTATGCTGTCAGAGACTTTGTTTATTAGGGCACAGTCCCAGGTCGAGGGAGAGCAGTAGAGAAAATAAAAGTAGCTAATGTTACATTGCATGTTAAGTCTAAAGCACATAAAGGCTTGATCGTCCGATTCTAGTTTAGTTTCTCTAGTTAAGGGGAGGGTGTTGCGAATATATACTCCAAGCCCGTGCATATGTCCGTCAGAGTCCTTACGACAGAGTGGGAGATATCCGGGCATGTTAAAGTAGTTAGCGGGGATGGAGGAGTGTAGGTTAGTCTCACTTAGTGCTAAGATATCTGGAGTGTTTATTAGAAGAAATGCTTCGACATCATTTAAATTAGTTCTAAGCCCACGGATGTTCGTAAATGCAAGCCTCAAGGGAGAAGGCAAGTTGGTTTTGTTTGAGTTTGGGCCTGGTTTTAGCGTAATTTTTGATTATACTGTCATTTTTTTTTTTTTAAGAGTTTCAGTTTAGGTAAGGGATGCTGAACAAGTGGTTATGCAGAATACCAGACATGCAACACAAGCAAACCATCAGTTGTCCTGCCATCTACTAGGCTTGTGGCCTCGGGATAGCCCACCGGGGATGAGTGCAGGGTCCCTTTCCATGCGCGACATGGCACTACAAACAACTCGATATTATACAACTGTTGATGAAGCAGCCACTCTAAGCGCTACCAAAGAGTTAGGGCATCTGTACTACCAGTCGGAAACAGCAGCCAGGAACTGTCTATCCGGTACCCTCAACCCATCAGATGATGGTCAACCCAATCTACTTGTACTGGTATTATGGCATTCAAGCACTTCCAAGTGCCCAGTTTAAGGGATGGGATGTGTCGAGAGTGGGGAAAACGGCGTTCATTGCCCTAGTCAGGAAACAAGATCGACCACTGAAGGTCTGTCAACTCCTTGTGATTCGACCTCTACGCCTAGTTAATAGGCAAAGAAGGAGTATGGAAGCCGGGTGATAGACAGTGCCTATCTACTCCTTAAGCAGTTTAGGTTTGCAGAACAGTACTTTGTTTGAGTCACCATCTAGGAAGGTTGTCATCCAAGATTGGAGAGGCCTTCCTCCCCTTAGGTTTTAGCTTCAGAGTTTTCCTTCTCCGAGACGGATGACCTGGGAAGATCTCCTTGGTTTTCTTTTCTTTAAACTTTCCTTTATATCATTTAAATTTTATTCAATGTTTTTTTGTTGCAGTAATTGTTTTATAATATCAATATTTACACTTCATATATATATTTACATAAGATGGAAGAAATCAGCAAAGTGTCGATTACACAAAAACAAATCTTCCAAGTAATCATTGATTACAGGTCGCAGTTTCCACTAATCAAATCCTCAATTATTGTATCTGTAAATGTGGAAAAGAATTCAATGTAATCCAAGATTCTGCTGATTGGTTGGAATTCTTCAAATCATCATTGATGCAGTTCAATCGTTTTAAGAGTCAGCACAAGAATAAAGTCAACTCAGCTGTGCTCGAACTTGCTGCTACAAAAGTTAACTTGTTTGTTGTTGTTGTTGTTGTTGAGAGTGAAGATGTTATAACAACAAAGGAAAAAAAAAAGCGTTTTAGTGACCTGGGTCCTTGAATGATGAAAGAAAGAGGTTAGGGTTAGGGTGTCTTCCCCACAACTGATAAGAGTCGTGCAGCGTTAGAAGCTGAAGGTCTGTGTGCACACGTAGGCAACAAGGCATATGATGTAAATATAAGAATTCATGAAAGATTTAAAGTTCAAGTAGCATGTGTCAGGACTAGATAGTGCATATATTATTCCTTAACTGGAATTCATTTTTGAGATGAGCATTATATATATAAATTTATTTTTATTTCGGACTATTATTCTCATCTTTATTAGTTGTTGTTTTCATCTTTATTGGTTGTTGTTTTTCACGACGTTTTGGCCAACTATTCCTCTGGCCTTCGTCAGGTGGTAACCGCGACGGATAGGAACTTTGAATCTCCTAACTGCATTCTCAGCAATCACTGCCATCCGTAGTTGTTGTCGTCTCACCACGTTTTTGGCCAAGTAAACCTCTGGCTGGCTTTGGATAGGATTGAAACCGCTATCTTCAGACAATGTCCATCTGGAACCGCAGAGATTCAACGTCTCTATCTAGAGACTAGAGACGAAAATTCTTTGCTAAAGTATAATTAGGAATATGTGTGATCATTTTAAATGGGTGAAGCTAAATCACTCTTCATGAAATAATTTAACATTCAATCGAGTCGATGGTTATGAATGATGGCTGCAGATGAGGAAACTTGTCAAAGGAATGTTTGGAGTCCAACAATAAAGACATTCATAATTATTTGCAATTCTTTTCAAGAAAAACACCATCAATTGAACAGTTAACTGATGCTATGTGCTTGACCGTTTTGATCCTAATGTTGTGAAGCAGTTCAATCAATTACATCCTAATAAATATTGCAATGAATGTTGTGCAAATGATCACACTATTAGATCTCATGCAAGTATTTTCAACCTAACAACAACCTTTTATGTTTCTCTTGTTGAAGATATTTTACTTGATTGTTATGTTGTAATATACAACCCTGAATTATTTTTCACCAAGATATGCCCAAATATCTAATTTGCACTTTTTGGGAGCAAAATCCCGAATTTAGGTTTTTGGACCCTAGACTCCCAAAATTTTACATTTTTGAAATATTTTAATTTTTCTGTATGACTTCTCATTGTTATTTCCACAAATCGGCGATCAGGGCCCAAAGTGTATATATAGTTGAACCTCTAGATACGAAATTAATTGGTTCCGGCTTGACTTTCGCATCTTGAAATTTTTGTCTCCTGAAAGGCATTTTACATGTAAATCGCTTAATCTGTGTCAAGCCCTAATGAAAAACACTCATTAAATTTTATAACAAGGGCAAAACCAGAGTGAAATAAGAATCAAACAGTACCTACCTGTTAATACTTTCACTTGCTATTTATATATATGTGTGATTTAATAAATATTCCGAATGTTTGAAAACATATTTCAAACAATTGTTTCTACTCATCCCCAAATCACAGTTTCTCTTTATAATAAATTCAAGATGTTTTGAAAAGGTTTCAGTGAACTTTTTCCATTCATAAAAAAAAAAAAAATCACCAACATATTTTGCGTTCTAGTAATGTGTCCATTATTGAATTTAAAGGAATTTCCAGTTGTCATTAGAAATAATGCAAAACTCTTCATAAAGGCAAATAGAGCATACTTTGTTATTGTTGTGTTGTTACAATGAGATTTCCTATTCCTCATTTGTGCCAATGGCACAGGAGTTAAGAAGCAAGTACTGTAGAAAAAAATGATCTGGTTTTATTTCGTCTGTCTATCCACACTGAAAGACTGTGATACATGAACAGGCTGTATCTGATTAACATGTGAATGTCCATTTATTTACCTTCTCGCGAGGTCAAAGTTAAACATGAAATGGATTTTCCCCAATGTTAAAAAGAAACTTCTAGAAAAAAAATGATCAATCTGTATGAGAACAAAGATTTCTGTATAGCCCTATTGACACCCCCTCAATACAATAAGGAGGAGGTAATGCATAGAACGCTTGGCTACAGAATGGTATATCTCCAGTGCATTGCAGTAAATTTCTGAAGAAAAGTTGTGGAAAACCGGAAGTAAACAAAGCAAACAGAGAAACATGTTTGGTTGGTTTGTTGTTTTTGCTTAATGGCATACCATCCATTTTGAGATTATCTAATGACAAATTCAGTCATTTTGGAAAAAGGTTTTATGCTTCAAGTTCTTTAGATCTTCAAATATTTATCTATGGAGTTTGATTTATTTGTTTTGTAGAAAGAAAATTGTCTTTGTTTTTGACTTTGTAGAACATGATTGAGTTTTGCAAAGGGAAAAGAAAAAAAAATAGCATCAATGCATGGCATATTTTTTGTTCAGGAAGCCAGTACCTTCAGACAGTCTGATCTGGTAGCACCATATGCCCTTACAGGTATTGCCACTCCTGGTAAAAATGGACCTGGGAACAATGGTAACTAAAGGGCAACTCTACATTTCCCACATCCCTCAAATAAGGCCTTACCACTGGATGTCTTTTTAGGTCATACCTAGGAACAGAAACATGTTTGGATTATCTCACTTATCGCTCTAGATGTGAAACCTTAAGTCATGTAATATAATCTGTCTTGGGACGAATATTCTTCTAAATGTGAGAGTAATTCAGTCTTAACGTCCCCTGCTATGTAACAACTAGATTACCCAATAGACATTGCTCAAGTATGACACAAAAATAATTTTTCAGTTATGATTCAACGTTTATTTCTGTCATGTGACACACAGATCAAGGCAACACACCCTGTAAATTCCAAACCATACTAATATTTATTCGAGAAAATCTTTGTTAGTTACAGAAGACTCGAATAACCCTTAGTCTTGTACTTACTCCAACTCTCCTGAACACTCAGATGGAGCAGTGCTGTCACATTTAGGCAACGTGGTACTTAAACCAATCTTTCTTTGTAGAATAAAAAAACGAAACCACCATTTGAAATCGAACTTTCTTAGTTGTGTCAAGCTTTAATTTGAAAAAGTAAAATCTTAGTTTTGCCAAACTTCCTATGTCTCATCAGGTTTTTATCCCCTTTTCTCTCATCCAACCTGCATCTACTAAGCCAAGCACTCATTCATACTTTCAACCTTTGCAGTCTCCTGTTCTGCACACATCTTCTTACACTGTCCAGATTTAATCCTCCTGTACACTCATCAGATATAAACTTGTCTTTAAGGCTCGCATTACACACACACGGTCTCATTCTAATATCATTTTTATTCATGCAACGCATGTCTTCAACCCATATTGATTAGATTTCACTTCCATACATCATCCATCACCCAGAAATACGTTTTATTTGATTTAGAACTTGAGAATTATGAAAAATAAAAATAGAAATAGTTAAATAGGTTCAGGGCTTGGAGCAGGAGTATACAGGTTTACTCATTAAATTCCCAATGAATGCTGCATGTTACATCATGAGAGTTTAAAGACTATAATAATTTTAGGGGGAGGGGCGTTTACTAATGAGCCATCATTAATCAAGATGAAGAAGAGAGATAAAAGTTAATAAGATGAATAGATTGACGATGATAAGTAATATGAGAGGATTGAAAATCTTCACATACAACGCGATCAAAAAAACCAACCTAAAAAACAGCAATTCTTCTTCCTTTGTCAGAAACATCACTCACTGAAATGCAAGAACTAACAGACAAGATCGTGGGAAAATCCCTGCTTACCAACTCAGAAACAATATTCTAGGATAAAGTCCAGATTGGTGATCCATTAAATAAAGCAAACAAAACATTTCATTAAGTTACCGAAAGTAAAATCTGTTCTCCAAGATCTCAAGATTGATCATATTACCAAGGTCTTCTGTCTTTAGTGTTTCAAGTGGTTTCATCATATTCAAGATGCCACCTTTTGCATCTACAATTGGTTCATCATGTTTCAGTTTGAAATATCAATTTCATCATTAAACGTGCAAATTGATTGAATACAACCTCAGAATATATGAACTTATTGCGTATTATTTGGATTGTTCGGACTACTGTTCTCATCTTTGTTGCTATTCTCACAATGTTTCGGCCGATGTAACCTCTGATCTTCATGTGTATTTTAATGGTCTTTATTAGTAAATGATGAAAAGAACAAAAACATTCTTTTCTACCATTAACCAATAAGAACCATTGTTAAAGTACACCTGAAGAAGGTCAGAGGTTACATCGGCCAAAACATTGTGAGGATAGCAACCAAGATGAGAACAGTGTGAGGATAGCAACCAAGATGAGAACATTGTGAGGATAGCAACCAAGATGAAAACATTGTGAGGATAGCAACCAAGATGAAAACATTCTGAGGATAGCAACCAAGATGAGAACATTGTGAGGATAGCAACCAAGATGAGAACATTGTGAGGATAGCAACCAAGATGAAAACATTGTGAGGATAGCAACCAAGATGAAAACATTGTGAGGATAGCAACCAAGATGAAAACATTGTGAGGATAGCAACCAAGATGAGAACACTGTGAGGATAGCAACAAAGATGAGAACCTTGTGAGGATAGCAACCAAGATGAAAACATTGTGAGGATAGCAACCAAGATGAAAACATTGTGAGGATAGCAACCAAGATGATAACACTGTAAGGATAGCAACCAAGATAAAAACATTGTGAGGATAGCAACCAAGATGAGAACATTGTGAGGATAGCAACCAAGATGAGAACATTGTGAGGATAGCAACCAAGATGAAAACATTATGAGGATAGCAACCAAGATGAGAACATTGTGAGGATAGCAACCAAGATGAGAACATTGTGAGGATAGCAACAAAGATGAAAACATTGTGAGGATAGCAACCAAGATGAAAACATTGTGAGGATAGCAACCAAGATGAGAACACTGTGAGGATAGCAACCAAGATGATAACACTGTGAGGATAGCAACCAAGATGAAAACATTGTGAGGATAGCAACCAAGATGAAAACATTGTGAGGATAGCAACCAAGATGAGAACACTGTGAGGATAGCAACCAAGATGAAAACATTGTGAGGGTAGCAACCAAGATGATAACACTGTAAGGATAGCAACCAAGATGAAAACATTGTGAGGATAGCAACCAAGATGAGAACATTGTGAGGATAGCAACCAAGATGAAAACATTGTGAGGATAGCAACCAAGATGAGAACACTGTGAGGATAGCAACCAAGATGAGAACACTGTGAGGATAGCAACCAAGATGAGAACACTGTGAGGATAGCAACCAAGATGAGAACACTGTGAGGATAGCAACCAAGATGAGAACACTGTGAGGATAGCAACCAAGATGAGAACATTGTGAGGATAGCAACCAAGATGAAAACATTGTGAGGATAGCAACCAAGATGAGAACACTGTGAGGATAGCAACCAAGATGAGAACACTGTGAGGATAGCAACCAAGATGAGAACATTGTGAGGATAGCAACCAAGATGAGAACACTGTGAGGATAGCAACCAAGATGAGAACACTGTGAGGATAGCAACCAAGATGAGAACATTGTGAGGATAGCAACCAAGATGAGAACATTGTGAGGATAGCAACCAAGATGAAAACATTGTGAGGATAGCAACCAAGATGAAAACATTGTGAGGATAGCAACCAAGATGAGAACATTGTGAGGATAGCAACCAAGATGAGAACATTGTGAGGATAGCAACCAAGATGAGAACATTGTGAGGATAGCAACCAAGATGAGAACATTGTGAGGATAGCAACAAAGATGAAAACATTGTGAGGATAGCAACCAAGATGAAAACATTGTGAGGATAGCAACCAAGATGAAAACATTGTGAGGATAGCAACCAAGATGAAAACATTGTGAGGATAGCAACCAAGATGAAAACATTGTGAGGATAGCAACCAAGATGAAAACATTGTGAGGATAGCAACCAAGATGAGAACATTGTGAGGATAGCAACCAAGATGAGAACATTGTGAGGATAGCAACCAAGATGAAAACATTGTGAGGATAGCAACCAAGATGAAAACATTGTGAGGATAGCAACCAAGATGAAAACATTGTGAGGATAGCAACCAAGATGAGAACAGTAGTCTGAACAATCAAAATAATATCTATTATCAATCTTCATCTAAAAAATTCAGAAATATCTGCAATTGTGCTTCTGAATTTTTTAGATGAGGATACATAATTTGAACTACTGTTCTCATCTTACGTGTCATTCTCACAAAATAACATTCGGATGAAAATAACAGGCCAAATAATCTAAATAATAGACATCCGTTATTGTGTCTTTAAAATCGTTTAACCAATGAGATTACTTTTATAAAATTACATCTGAATAAACTTAATCTCTGGATTAATGATTAAATTTTTATATATATAAAGAAAATGTACAAAACGATAAAATACAAACCAGGAGAATAGTTAATCCTTTTAAAACCTTACAGATTAGCGAAACATAGGTATTATATATCTAAGCAATCGCTTAAGGGAAAAGGTGTGGTTATATATCAGGGATAAGAACTGCACAGAAGACACAAAAATGGGGTTGCTGACCCAAATCCCTGCTTACCAACTCAGAAACAATATTCTAGGATAAAGTCCAGATTGGTCATCTGTTAAACAAAGCAAACAAAACACTTTAGAGCTTTAATGTGACAGACCAATAAAAAAAAAAAAGAAGCTATTTGCAAAATTTGATAAAAGTACATTTAGATATGGATTTTAATAGGATTATACTATCTTATCTTGGAGGAATTTCGGTTTGTGTATCATTATTATTTTGGTATGTATTTGGAGAGCTGTGTCAAATTTTATTCAAGCTCAAAATACTGATTTCATGGTTTACATTGGCAAACAAACATAATGGACTAATTGTGATGCCTTATTATTTTAGATGTGGGTGGGGGAAATAAATTTGAAAAAAGAAACATGTAGTTCGCCTCAAAAAATCTGAATGATTGCTTGAGTTGTATATCGAACTAGAGAACCCGTCCCAGGATGGGTAAAATTTATTCGTAAAAAGAAAAAACAGAAAATTTTTATATCCACCTAATAAACATTCAAATCAAGATATGATTTGAAACTTTATATCAATTAATCCTCATTCTAATTTTGAATAAAATCCATTGTATCATTTTGAGTTTAGATATTTAAAATTTAAGGGGTCATAGGAAGAAATTTAAATTCAGGGAATCTTGCTTAATTGATGTCATATGACTGTGGATCAAATTCAATGCAAATCTGAAATATTTGAATTTTAAAATATAAGGTTGTGCCCCCTCCCCACACTAAAAATTGAAATTTGGAAAATATCAATTGATGTCTAATAATTATCATTTAAATTTAATAAAAATCGCTTCCCCTTTCATTCCTTTTAACCCTTAACATAAAATCAAATTAAAATAGATACGGCCTATATTATTATGCCTAGCAGTTGGCTTCCAAAATTCATAATGATCGGTTAATTAGTTTAAAAGTATATATACAAATTATATATAAATAATATCATGGCCTCTTTTCAGTTTTCAGAGACAATGGATACCCCTTGTAAGCGTAGTTGCACATGTAATTGTGAAGTAAGAGTTTTACAATCTCCAACCCAATCGTTCCTCAATCAGTATTGCTTGAATTCAATAGCAAGGAGAAGTCCAGGACAACTGGAAACAATGCCGACATAAGTATATGCACATACCTAATTTTATATAGAGATGTTGTGCTCTGAGATTATATCTTTATGTCTAACTGAAGAAATCTCATCTCTTATTGACTAACTAAAAATGGTGACGACAAATGAGATAGTATGATGAGCCAAGTAACTTTGGATAAGAATGAACAAGGAGCAGTTGCACATAAAGAAGAACAAGGCAGGTATGCTCAAAAACTTCTTTAAACATGAGTTCTTACTAGAATGTTATCCCCATGGCTGCCCGACTGAACATGAATATTTACTTCCATCTTGTAAGATATTCATAGCAATAACTCGCCTTCTACCATAACTGCAAAGAACTTTCCCCATTTCCTTCATGTGCTTAATGCCAAAAAAGAACTTCCATAAACAGAGTTTCTTTCCAAAAACTACCTGGAAACTGTGGAACATGTTGCCACAACATTGCTTTCCTAAGGGCTACAACATGGTCATCTTGAAATCTAATTTCAACAAATACTTGTCATCAATAGTCCTCATAAGTAAGCAAACTTTTTCATCCCATTCATTATTTTTAATCCTCTCATAATATTATTCACCATTCATCTCATAAACCCTTATCAAGGTTAAAAGCCACTTGGCGATAAGTGATGATTCATTAGTCAAAAAAAAACAAAACACAAACTGGATTATTTAAAAAAAACAAAAAAACTCACAGCTCTAAGAGGTTTCATCTCTTATGCTTAAGTTTGAAATACAATTTTCATTGGTCTGTCATGCTTAAGTTTGAAATAAAATTTTCACTGGTCTATCACGCTTAAGTTTGAAATAAAATTTTCATTGGTCTGTCACGCTTAAGTTTGAAATAAAATTTTCATTTGTCTGTCATGCTTAAGTTTGAAATATGATTTTCATTGGTCTGTCATGCCTAAGTCTGAAATAGAATTTCCATTTCTAAACATGCAAATTGGATGAATTCACCATAAAAATTTCTTTTTTTTTTTTAAGTTGAGCCGCAAAATTCATCAGTCTAAGTTAATGAACAACAAATGGAAAATTCCACCGAAAAAAACCTGAGAAAATTCCCATGTGATGCCATAAACTATGCATCATGTGGACATGAAGTCTTCCAACACGTGTGCAGCGACATCACGAAATATATTCACCGCTCAACAGACTCCATTATTATTTGCATCGTTAAGAGTACAAAATTATCATAAAACTATGCAGAGACCGCGTTCACATGGGCACAACTTTTGGATGAGATAAAACCAACTTTTGCGGAGGCAGAATTATATTAACAGACGAAAAAAATCGAATGAAAATGAATCAGGATCAAAATAAGGCAGCGTTGCAACAAATAAATAAATAAATAAAATAAATAAATAAATAAAATGAATACAAAAACAATGAAATGAAAGCAAGAAAACACTCACCGTATGTTTAGTTTTAGAGAAAAAAAATTAATGAAAAACTTTTATGCTTTTTTATGAGAAAGTTGCAGATTTTTTTTTTCGTATTTGTTCAATACAAAATACTAAAACATTTTTTTATCTCATCCTAACCATAACCTATTTTTATTGCCTTTGGTAATGGTTATTTGTTGATTACATTATATATATATATATATATATATATATATATATATATATATATATATATATATATATATATACTAGCATTTCAGCCCAGCATTGTCTGGGTGTTTGTATGTGTCTGTTGACCAAAAAAGAAAAAAAAAAAAAATGGTAAGTAGGAAGGCAGACTCGAACCCGTACCGCAGAGGAGGAAAAGAACGGGAGGGGGCGACGTCCTTGCGGTTACGACCACCGCCAAACCTGAAGTGAATTATGTTAATATTTAGGCTAGACAATCATAAAGAGAGGATAACTTTCAAAAATATCGGCGAAAAAGGCGACTCCCCCCCCCCCATAGAAAAGTGCCTAGTTGAAGGTGAAGATATTAATGTTTTTAGCCAATTTTTTAATATTTGTCGTATGAAAGGTCGGACTTTAAAACGATACTGATCTTGGTAAAATCCGTTCTCTGTCGAAAGTTTTAGGCAAATATGCAAACATACATACATTTATATATTGGTACCTAAAAATTTTCGACCCAAACCGATTAAAAAGCTTGCCCTATCTCCGAATACCCTTTATGTAAAATTTCAAATGTTTAGACCAGAAATTGTCTGAGTAATTTGGTAGAGATTGCAGTGGCCAAATTTTTTTAACTTTGACCCATATTATGACTCCTTAGCATTTGTTTTGGGCTCAAATCGAGTTATTAAGTTAGATCCATGTCCAAAGAACCTATATCTAAAATTTCAAGTGTTTAGACCCAAAATTGTTGGAGGAGTTTGGTAGAGTTCTCAAAAGTCAAATCGTTGAACTTTGACCCCTTAACAGCCAAATTTCTGGCCGAAAACCGATCACAAAGATTTTCCCAAATCTCAGTACCCTGTATATCAAATTTCGAGTCTTTAGACTAAAAATTGTCAGAGTTATTGCATAGGGAAATGTAAACAGACACACAGACAGACAGGCAGACAGACAGACAGAGACACGTTCACTTTTATAGATATATAGATATATATATAGTAAGTTATAAAATATATATATGGCTTATGCGCATAAGCCTGAAGAGTCCTACAGTGGATGAAACGCGGAATATTCAGTGTAGCTTAATCGCCATATATATTTTATAATTTACTAACTAGCTCTACCTACATATTGAGCACTTTTGAAGTAAATACTTAAAGTTTACGCATAAATTTATACTTTCGTATATTAATTTTATGTGAGTAAATTAAGTATATATATATATATATATATATATATATATATATATATATATATTACTTTTTTTTCTTTCTTTAGAAATTCTTGATAATCGCCAATTTATGGTTTAACTTGTCAGCTTTCCTTGCCTTCCGATTGAACAAGCGCTTTAGCATTTTCTAGCTGTTTATGTAAACACTCAAAAAAGCTGAATGAAGAATGCTTTTTTTCCGGTTCAAAAGCTGTACCAGTAGCTGAATATTTAAAATATAAATTGGGATTATACTTAGAAGGTCCTACCTTGAACTTGTTAGATATATATACAAGCTACGGACGATATTGGTCCACAATTGTCAACTGTAAAGGTTTTGTTGGACTGACTTATGTGCACTAGCATCAGAGTTGCTGCTGATTCTCCAATGCCCAACACATATGTCAGCCCGTCGACCAGTTGCAACTACGACATTGTATATTTTCTTAGTGTCTAGACCGTCCTCTCTCCTGAGTCAAAACTCCAGTTAATGTGAGGAAATGATTCACAAAAAATTAAGTGATTAGAAATGAAAAAATGAGTGGTCAGACGATAGAAAGGACACCAAAATCTTTTGAATTTTCTAGATGGAATAATTCAAATGTAATTTGATATAAAACAGAATCTCATGTGCAATTAATTTGATGGTTAATGTTTGGTTGTTTTTTTTTTGTTGTTTTATTTCACGACATATCAACCCTTTTCAGGTTATTTAGCCTGAAAAGGGTTTATATGTCATGAAATAAAACAACAGTCATATTTTCACTATTCAGAAACTTTTAACAAAATGACCAACTGCTTTATTTAAAGCCAGATCTGGTCATTTTATTAAAAGATTTTATGCTCAAGATTTTATATTTTGGAATATTTATTCATGATGTTTGGTTTGGTTGCTTTGTAGAGGAAAATTGTTGTTTTTGCTTTGAAGAACATAATTGAGTTTTGCAAAGGGAAAGGTAAAAAAAAACCCATAACATCAATATTTGGTGCATTTTAGGCCAGGAAGCAAAATATGCTTAATGATTTGGCACATATATGCCCCAAATATGATTAGGACTGTCAAAACCTCTGAAAATTGGATTTTACAAGAAAAAAAAATTTATCACAAAGACATATATACAAACTATATTTTCAACAATCCATCATCCTCCCTCAGCCAAGACTGTGAGTGGCCAATGGCAAGAACAAAAAAATCTGAATTTCTCAACTTAGGGGCGTACGACCCCCCTACCAATTTCCCAACCTAGAGGGAAAGGATGCTCATTCATAATCGCCTAAAAGAAAAGTAAAATATCATTTTTCTTTTAATTTTTAGGAAGGAGGGGGTGATTTAGCAAAAGGTGTTAATCTACAATACTTATTTTTCATACTGACATGTTGCAAAAGAGACAGGAAGATTATTTAAGCGAGAGTATTCTACCTCCCTTACTCATGAATCGTTTGAAGCATGGCAAAAGTAATATTCTCAATAAGAGAGGGAGGAGTAAGGCAAGACAAACGCGATAGAGAGAGGGGAAAAAGGGAAAGAAAAGAAGGGTAAGGTGAAAGAGAGGGGGGGGGGAGAAAATCGAGCCAAATGAGGATATAAAACTTTAGCAAGTTGGCTAATTTTTATATAAAAAAAAAGTGGAATTACACTTTTGTTTTAAATTACAAAAAAAAGGGTATAATTCTGCTAAAAATCAATGACCTCACATCCCTACTCGAATAATAATCTGTAGCAAAACTATGGATTTTATTCCCATATTTGCCAATCTGGTCACAATGTGGGGCGACCCACTTAAATCATTACCTGTGTGTTCTAAGCATGATTTACATATAAACGTTCTTGGCACAAATGACTTGACTGGTAGTAAAATTAACAATTACAAGTGCTAAATGTGAATGCGTTCAAGTTCTATTGGAGATGATAGCTCACTTTCTCTAATATATTTTATGGATAAATTAAACTAAACTCTCAAGTCATGGTAGAGCAACTTATCTAGGAGAAAGAAAACTATAATAAGCATACGCTTGTCACACCATGTCAATAAAACACCGACTTTAGCTCTATGGTGATCAATTCTTCGATTTCAGAATGTAATCCAATACCTCTGGGCAGCATCTCATGGTACACAAGCATAACTCTTGGTTTGGCTTGTTTTGCAGCCTATCAACTATCTATGAATTATTTAATGGTGAATAAAGTGAAATTAAATCCTAATTTTTTATGTTGCCTTTTTTTTTTATTAAAAGTAATTTTTTTTTGAAAAGTACAATTTATTTTATGAAGTCTAAAATTTTTATCAGATTTGTGTATTTAAATAGGTGTCAGATTTTTTGGGTTGTAGTAATTGCTTCAGCTTTCTTGCAAATCAGGACAACCTATTATTATATGTTGGACAATATAAGATTCACGTTTTTTTCTCGTGTCATTAATTTTTTCTAGGTTGCTTCAAATTAGGTTACTATTTTTAATGACAGGCAATAAACTTTTTAATGTTGATATTTTTCAACTTTATACTCATGATATTGGGTGTATTCATGCATATAAAAACCGTCCTATCTAAAGAAAAGACCACTCGTCAATATTGTTGACTTAACATACCCTTTTGATTGTTTTACTGAAAAAATAAAAATCCAAGTTGGAAATTTCAGTGAATAGAAAATTTGCCATATCATACTGCATTTTTGTCCAAATTTTAGTTTTTTCCCCCTTATCTATATTTCTAAAAAAGTGAAAGTGCCTGTCTGTGTATCTGTCTGTGTACATTTCCCTACACAATAAATGTCAATTTTCAGTCTACACACTCGAAATTTGGTATACATTGGACATGGATCTAACTTAATAACTTGATTTGAACCCAAAATAATAAATGCTAAGAGGTCAAAATAAGGGTCAAAGTTTTAAAAAATTTGACCTCTAGTCTAAACATTTTAAATTTTACATAAAGGGTATTCAGAGATAGGGCAAGCTTTTTAATCGGTTTGGGTCGAAAATTTGAGCTACCAACATATAAATGCATGTATGTGTGCATGTCTTCCTATCTTTCGACAGAGGCGACGGATTTTTACAAGATCAATATCATTTTGAAGTTCGACCTTTTAAATGACAAATATTGAAAAATTGGCTAAAAATATTAATATCTTCAGCCTCAACTGGGACTTATCTACGGGGGGGGGGTCGCTTTTTTCGCTGATATTTTTGAAAGTTATCCTCTCCTTATGATTATCTAGCCTTAATTAAAACCTACGTCACTTCTGGTTTGGCAGTGGTTGTAACAGCAAAGACGTCAGTTTTTTTCCCTCCGTTCTTTTCCTCCTTTACGGAATGGGTTCGAGTCTGCCTTCCTACTACAAATTTTTTTTTTTTTTTTTTTTTTACTCAACATACACCTCCAAACAGCCAGGCAACGCCGGGCTCAAATGCTAGTTTACTATTAAAAGAAAACTTTAGTTTGATCTCTAATGTGCTATTAATCATATTACAAAGATTACTTTTTTGTACTTTTTAGACGTTTTTTTGCATGTGTCATCAAGAACTTCCTGTCTGTGAGGCAATATCTTGATACATAACCCTAATTCGCAACTTAACTTCTAATGAAAATTTCCTCTTTATAGTTAACCTAGCCTACGGTGGAAATTTCTGTTTATAATCTGATTTTTATACATTGCCTCTAATCTTCCATACATATAATGTTCAATTGTGAAAACTTGTTTGATTTTGGTATATGGCTTTGTTTTCAATTGCACTCGGATAAAAATAGAAAGACAGAAGCACCATATTTATAGAGTAGATTTTAGAATTCTATTGGTATTCCTCTGGTGAAATGAAATAAGATCTTCCCAGGAGAAGACAAACCATTTTTACAAACCATTTTTAAATAACCGTGTGCAAATATATTTTAAATGCCAAATTGACATCAAATAGTGAAGTGCTTTTATCGCTTATTTTGAACACCAGGAAGTGAATAAAAGACGACATTCTTCAGAGTATAGCTTATCATACAAGAAACCCAAACTCTTTGACTCAGCAAAAGAATTTCAACCAGCTGTTTCCGTGTTTTCATACGTAAACTTAATTCCGACTCAAAGACAAACATATCAACAATACTTGGGTCACATATTTGTTGTGTGAATTGATTCTACAGCTGGAACTGAGTTCTCTTAGTCCAATAGTTGGCTTATTCCTCAGATATTTTGAAAACTTTTTATACGTCCCAAAAGATATATATACATGTAATGTATATATGTAATGCAATATGCTATTTTGTTTATGTATGTATGTGTGTGTGTGTGTGTGTATGTATATATATATATATATATATATATATATATATATATATATATATATATATATATATATCAGGGCTCTACATTGCGAGTTAAATAGTCGAATTTGTGAGTGATTTTTCAAAGTGGCGACTAGAAATAATGAAACACTCATCTTTTGGTGATTGTATTTCTTTCACTGACAATATTCCAAAGCTCACTACTGAGTGAAAACTATTATTATTATGATATTATTATTAAAAATATCTTTTCAAGTTAAATTATTTAAACAATATATATACATATATATATATTATATATATATATATATATATATATACATATATTTTGTGTACAGAAAGTTGTTAGTTGAGACAGGTCATTGGTACCGTCGGTTTCAAGCCCGATAATAAGGCCCGTTTAAGGTATCCTTATCAAGCTCTCTTCAGCCAATATTCGTCAAACAGTATCTCTCTTTTACTTCATTGTGCTTATAACATCATCTTACTTTTTCTTTTATTTGTACTGCCCTCTTCCCTATCAGCCTATGAAGTCAGAAATAACTGAAATTTTGGAAAATTCTGACTTAGTACTTTATACATTCGATTAAAATTGGATATATGTATTTATGGTATTTATTTTCTTCCCCACGAAAGCAAATTAGGCACAAGGCCGTTTTTAATGTGGGAGAAAACCAGCTCCCCTAAAAGTAGGGGAAAAAGGGGGCACTCTGGTTGTGACCAAAAATAATAATTGTCCCAGTATAGAGGGGTTTCCCCCCATTGATTGGTACATAACATGCAGAACAGATACTACACTTTGATCCCGGCCCGATGAAGGCACATAGATCACACCATTTTCTTCCTTGGAAATTTTTATACATATGATTTAGATACGATCAAAATAGAATATATTTGAAGATTGAATGGATGTTCTGTCTCCATAGCTCTCTTAGAGAGACATTTAGAGATTTGGGATCACTTTTATTGTCTTCTCCAGAAAACTTTACATATAAATACACTTTTAGTTTTAATGTAGATTTTCTAACATTTCTTTCTACAGAAAACACACACACATACTAAATAGATATTTATATATAGATAAGGTTATGGAATATTGGATAAGTTAGTCAACATGCTAATATAAATAAGTACACAAACACATCATTAAACCTGTACCAAGATATTTCGGTTGCCCATGTTCATTGTAAATTTTTTTTTATCACTGAATATGGTCGAATATATCAACCAAAATATCTTGCTTCTGATTTAATGTTTTGTTCATGTCCTTATTTTTACTAGCATGTTAACTTACTTATCCACATTTCCATAAACTAATTTCCCATTTTGCATGAAATTTTTATTCCATACTAGACTACCCATGACCCGTTGAGTCAGTATGTTATATTAACTATGGAATTCATGTATGAGCGTGACACTTGTAACATAAAAAGTTTTTTTTTTGACATAACAGAAACATTTCTATGAAAGTATATTAAAATGAAAAATCATGGACGGATCACTCAAACATTAAAAAAAAAAAAAAAAATCCTCCCTATTCATGTAAAGTTACCTATTTTTCTGAATAATCGCTCAAAAATCGAAAATTAAACATGATTTTCCTACGAATCGAACGCCGACGAAAGTCATTTAGCAGCAAAAACGCACATGAACCTACTGATGAGAAATATAAGTATGAAAAACCCATATTGGAATTCTTCAACCAAGTTATAGAAACTTAAAATCTAAAAAAAAAAAATTAATAAAACCTAAAGCAAAAAAATAAAACTTAAATAAATAAAATAAAATAAAACTAATATTGAAACAGATTAGTAAATGTGTCAACAAATTCACCGTTCTCACACAACTATTTTGTATCTAGAAATGTAAACAAAAAATAAAAAAGAAGGAAGGAAAAGGGACGGATAGAGAGTAGTAGTAGTAATAGTAGTAGTCTTGGCTTTACTACAATTGTTATGTTTGTCAACAGGTTAAGGTTGTTTAGTTGTAAGAAAATAGCGACAGTATAGTTGTAATAAAGAATAGTTGCAAAACCCATGTTAAATAATGATTTGGAAATAATAACGTTAATATTTTAGTGCGCAGGTCAAAATCTGCAAAAGAAGCGATTTGTGTTTATTTGTTTACGTTGTTATGGGTTAATGTTTATGCGCATATGTGCAACCGGATGTCGTAAACCGTAAAGTGGGTTACATCACTCATTACAAGGTCATTTGAGTTTTATAATTATATAGATTTATTACCTCATATATAAATAAGTTAAGCACAAATATGTCTGTCTGAATTGTCCCCTAACTTTCAGGCATGAATGTCCAACAGTCTTTGTTTTATTGCCGTTCAATGATATGGGAGGGGACATTTTGGTTAGAGTTGGAGAATTACTTAATTCTAACACATTGCAAACATTTTAAAACGCTGAACTTTAGGAAAAAATATACTGGAAAACTAAAAGTAAGCCATGCTTCAATGTAAGACATCTTCTGTATAGTGAAGTCGATTTTTCCCTATTGGTTTCCAAAAGCTTTATATGCTAATCTGTTCTGCCAGTCTCTTCAGCTAATTCCTCAGAAAATATGCATTCATTTCATTTACTTTCAAGGTTTCTTATATTTTTACTGAGTAAGTTGGTTCTCCCAAATAATCTTTCTTTTATAAAGGAGGTAAGCGCCGTTTTCACTCTTACACTATTATCTATTCCCACTGCCCTCAAAGACACCGAGATCTTTTCTCATCCGATGAAAAATAATAGCAGTTATTTCATATTTTCTATATGCTACACTAGATTTTAAATCAAAGTCACAAAAATGCTCCTTTAAAATACACTTATTTCTTTATTGGGACATAAACTAACAACTTGCAGAGTATGTTGAGTGAGGCAAAATGGTGCCATTGGCCGACACATTTGTTCCTTGGTTCAGCATAATTAACTTTAACATAACTTGTTGATAATTTCTTCACTAACTTACTATATATATATATATATATATATATATATATATACATACACACACATATATGTATATAAAATAAAAATTAAACTTAAATTTACCAAAATGATCCAAGATGGTAAAACTAAAGTATATTATAAATATTAAAGAATTCATATTTATAAAGTAATCTCAGCCAGATGTAAAAGCTCGATAAAACCAAATAGGAAATAGAGCTTATAATACGATTTTTCTTTTATTATTATTGGAATCTTTTCCTTTTTTCCTTGTACACATTTTTGTGAATTATTCCATGGATTTCTGCCTTTGGATTATTATGGACCATCTTCTTCCAATTACGGGATTTCCTTGGATTTTACTTGTACAAATGGAAATTCAATTAACTTTCTTGAAGTTATACATTTGGATTTTACCGTCACTGGATTATTTATCTTCCACCAGACTATCCATTCATGTGTAATCACCTTTTTCTTCACAATATTCCCTCTGCTTCACTTTTTTTGTTTTCAAGTAAGATCTTTGACTTATTCCTTGTTTCATCAAATACTTTTGCATGCAAAATCCGATCCCGCATTTTGCTAATTCCTACCCTCTGATGAGAAGGAAAGTATTTCTTCGAAACTCTGTGGATTAAGGACTATCCACTTATTTAGTGTTTCCTTTTCAGATTAAATATGTTTTTAACTTATTTCAAAGTGTTTTTTAACATGTTTTATTAACTGTTTGCTCGTATATATATATATATATATATATATATATATATATATATATATAGTAGTAATTGTTTGGTTGTTGTTTCCTAGATGCAAATCCAGTAAAATTTCAGTGTTTATAAGACATTATGCAATAACAGATAGAACTGTATTATGGTATACATTTTGCTTATTTATACAAACATTACTGAATACATATGTGCAAACATGTTTGAACTGCCACTTCATTCAAAGTTCAGTATCATCGAGCCATTATACATTAACTGAAAGCAATGAATGGACTGCATATATACACACACATTATATATATATATATATATATATATATATATATATATATATATATATATATAATATTATGCTTAAGTTGTCAAAGTTTCAGTCTTTGTTTTATTACTGTTTAATATGCGAAATGTTACTGTATGGTCATGACCTGGTGACCTTTATGAAACCGTCATCATTACTTTGTTACTTTGAAAGAATTCATACAATGACAAATAGCTAAAAAATTGTAATAAATAAATTATGGCCTGACTTTTTGTTTAGAACGAAATAAATCAAAATGCAATGGTTAAAAGTTCATGTTATGCTCCGTCAACTAATCATGTCAAGCAATGCATGACTGTTTATGACTCAGTAAGAAAATGGCATAAAAATTACGAGTTTGTTGGATTGAAGTACGTAGGAAAATATCGACAACAATTCCAGAAAGTACTTCGGGTGCAATCTTCTAGCTATGTAAGAGTTACAAAGATGGTATACTGCTGCCATATCTCTGGAGGTGCTGCACAGAGCATTCTTTCTGAGCTTGACAAACTCTAAAATAACGAGGGACATAAAAATAAGTTCATCGGATTAAAGTATGTAGGAAAAAAATCAGCAATGGCATGAAGTACCCAATTCCAAACCTAATCCTTTACGAAAACCAGGGATGTGAATAGCAAATAGTGTCATTTAGAAGTGAATTTTTACTTAGTATTTTATTCATTATACCAATGATATTGTGGCGGTTGACGTTTCAATCCTCAGTGTGGTCAATTCTAAGAATACAATTGCAAATTACTTAAGACTTCTACCGGGTCATGGCTGATACAACGAGAGCATGCTACACCCGTGGATTAAATAAAAGATTCTGTTTGAAATTCCGTGCAGATTCCCAAGTTTAACAAGAACATCTGAAGAATGTTGAAGATTACATCGGCCGAAACATTGTAAGAATAACATTCAATATAAGAACAGTACTTCAGATAATCCAAATATATATATAAATATATATATGAAGTTCAACTTTACACAATAAACACATCTTTTTTATATATTGTTTATATTATGTGATATCAGTTTGAAAAGTACAACCATTTAAACAACAAACAAAAAAAGATCAATAAAGAGTAGATGAAATGTTAGCCTTGGTGGGCAATCACCTAGAAATGGTATCTCTATAAAAACACTGCTCCCTTAACGTCATTGTGTTAGCAGCAGCAAGGGCTTCCAGCCTAAAAAAAAAATGACTCAGTTGAAGAAATAACTTTCTAAGAAACCGGACTCTAGAAAGTTTAGAAGTCAATTTCTAAAAGCCATCCAACAGATGCCAACATGTAAAACGAACGTCAAACTGAATACAGTGATAGTAGCAATAATCAGTTACAAGATTAAGTAATTTGCATGTTTTTTTAAAGGAAATTTTATTAAGTATTACTTGTTTTTTTAGTTTCATGGTTGTTTTCATTTTAATATAAAACTAGCTGTTTTGCAGTATCATTTTATTTCTTAATTTAATGTTTAGCATCTGTACTCAAATGTTCCTTTTATTAGAGGAATCGATTTGATTTTCAACAAGTTGGCGATCTATTTCTAAATTGCAAGTGAAAAAGAAGATTGATTTCTTACTTTTCCTTTCTTTATGGTCATATTTAACAGATACATTTTATGTTTAAATTACCAAAATGTTGATATTTATCGATTTATATGAATGTGAAAGAGTTTGTTTAGGAAATACAGCGAAGTTATGAAATCTTTATTATTTTAAATTAATGTTTCAAATCTTTTAAGGGGTGAATTTTGGAGAACAATAGAGAGCCAGATAATGTAGGATGGCCTTGCTAATATATATATATATATATATATATATATATATATATATATATATATATATATATATATATATGTCCAAAAAGTCACTGAATGGTTTTGAACTTAAATAGATTTATTTGTGATGATATCTTTCTGTAATAATTATAACATAATCCGATTAAGACATTAAGAAATTAAAAAAAATTTTTTTTGATTCAACAAATTTTATTTATGAAAAATAATATCTTTTAAAAGTTGCCCATTTTCAGCTTCGCATATTTGTGCTCTTTCGAAAACATTATTCATGATAGATTGCAGAATCTTTGGATGTCAATTTAACTCCCTTATTTCGTTTCTGATGTTTTCCTTCAAGTCTGGCAGGGTTTGAGGTTTGTTAACATAGACTCTTTCTTTAAGATATCCCCAAAAGAAAAAGTCAGAGCTAGTCAAGTCTGGGGAACATGGTGCCCATTTGACATTGCCATAGCGAGAGATAATGTTGCCAAAGTCTTGCTGGAGAAGCTCCATGGTGTCATTGCCTTATCTTGTTGGAACCATAATTCGGGCCTATTTTGAATTTGTGGGCGCAGGAAGTCTGTAATCATAGTCTGGTATTTCTCTCCAGTAACAGTGACAGCCTTTTCGTCTTGATCTTCAAAAAAAAATAAGGTCCAGTAATCTTCCCCTCAGTTACTGCACCCCATACAGTGCATCATATTGGATGCAATTGCTTTTGATGAATTGCCCTTGGATTTTCAGAGACCCAAAATTTGTAATTTTGTTTGTTAACGAATCCATTTAAATGAAAATGGGCTTCATCTGACATAATCAACTTTTGCAGAAAATTGAGGTCATTTCGGACAAGTTCTTGCATTTGAACTGCATATTGAACCCCTGTTTGAAAATCTTCAACTTTCAAGTGTTGAACAAGCTGCACTTTATAAGGAAAGCGTTTTAAACTGTGCAGAATATTGTGTAGCGAGCTTCGACATATCACACGTTATGTGGAACATTATTCGAATCAATGTTTCAGAATGCTGCTCCATGCTCTCTCACACTTTTTCTCCATTTTCATTTATGATGACGTTTCGAGGTCTGTCAGCTCACAAAAGATCAAGTACAGCTTCTTGGTCTTCAAATCAGTACACAATATTTTGAATTGTGTTGTGACTTGGGCTATCTCTTACATGAAAATACTCTTTGAGTCAAAACAATTGACCCCTGATTTTAGTAAAACAATTTCACAACTTGCATACATTGTTCAATGCTATACTTATCCATAATTTATTTTTAAAATATTATCTGTAAAATATTTCGAATAGAGAAAAAAAATCATTAATAATAAAACGACAAAAATTTTAAACTCTTCAGTGACTTTCTGGACATGCTGTATATATAAACCTACATAGATAGACCCACACATTTTTTTTCTTTTAACAGAAATTCTTTTTACTTATAATTTTCAGTTTTCAAATTTATGCAAACTGGTAATTCTTTATTCTTATTTTGTTAGTCATTTCTTCTGGGACAAATTTTTGACACTCCATAGAATAAGAAAAAAAAAGTCTTTATATTTTTTGTTTGAATTAATAATGTAAATTTTATTTTAATAATTTTATTTTAATAATGTAAATCTTATTTTAATAATGTAAATTTTATTTTTCATCATTTGAGTTTGTTATACACACCCGCACACACATACGTGTGTGTGTGTGTGTGTGTGTGTGTGTGCGCGCACGCTCAAGACAAGAACAAAGACTAAAAAACTAACAGATAGAAAGTCTATTTTAAATGGAATGTACTCATTGCTCTTGCGGAATGTAGTTTCTTAGCAACTAATTAATTGCTAAGAAACAACATTCCACAAAAATGTACATTCATGTCATTGACGTTACCCGGGAAAATAGAGGAGAGAAGAAATTATTCGGTTCACATGGATTCTTAGATTTATCGTTATACTGATATGTCACCACTAGCAAGGCCAAAATAAAGTCGAGGATAAGGGTCATTGAGATTTTCAGTTGGATGATAGAACAGTACTATGATTGACGATTGAAAACTATGATTGACACAGAATGACAGATATTTGTCAACATTTGATTCAGAAGCAATCATATTGCAGTCTGTAGTGAAGATTTCCATAGTAACATGCCCCACATGTGGAAAGTTCTGGTTGATTACACTCGTCTAGCTAAAACTACTACCAATAATTTTCCCTAAGCTTTATCTGTGCCTAAACTTCAACATACATTTTATGAACAAAGCTTCTTTCATAGGACTGCAATACTGCATGCCTGTGGAACTCTCTTCCGTTTCCTTGCTTTCCAGTTGACTAAAATGTGGTCATCTTCAAGTCCAATGTAAACAAGTTCTTGATGAGCCGCCTCCTTAAGTAATCCAATTTACTAAATTTCCACTACTAACGATTACTACGATTATTATCCCATTGACTACCGTACACTCATTAACCTTTATCCTCGAGTGGCCACTGAGAATTGATAAGTGGTAACACCTTTGTAAAAAAAAAAAAAAGAAAAAAGGTAAACATCGGAAGAAAGACAAATTATTGCAGTGTTGATAGGAAGATGCATTCTTGCTGAAAAGGTCATATGGGGGGGGGGCACGAGAGCTGAAAACTCAGTGAAGCACCTGCCATCGAAATATCGGTAGAGTAGAGAAAGACTAGCAGCGACTATTCTGTGAGAAAGAAGAGGTTATCTAGATTGCAAAGTTTATTTTTGTACTCTGCAATACTAAAATGAGAAAATCCATTAAAAAGAATTTCTAAATGACTTCATGACATTGTTGCAATAAGAAACCATTTTGCATTATTTGGACTGCCGTTCTTATCTTGAGTTTTATTCTCACGGTTTGGCTGATGTAACCTCCAACCTTCTTCAGGAGTATCTTGCTGAACTCGGGTATCTACACGCAGTTTTCAAACTAAACTCTTTATTAAATCCACAGTGATAACATTCTCTCATTCTGTCAGCCATGGCCAGGTAGAAGCTTCAAGTCATTCCTAGTATTGCTTGCACCAAGAATTGAACCTTCAACCCCCAGAAGTGTCATTTAGAAATTAATTTTACTTAGTACTTTATCCGTTATGGCATAGGTCGTTATAGACAATTCTAGTAAAAACTTTGGGAGCCAACAAGATATACCTGAAGAAGGTTGGAGGTTATATCGGCTGAAACAAGAAGAACATTCAAGATGATAACAGTAATCCAGATAATTGAAATAGAAATTATCCTCATCTCAAAACTTGAGAAACATAAGGGATTGTCAGATCTCATAAAAGCTGTTGAATCCGTATATCAAATGACTTTTTAATCCAGCTTTAGACCTACATGAAAGTACACATATGTGACAGAAAAACTTTCCTTCTTGTAAAAATGATCGCATGAAAAAAAGCAGACAACTCATACTTGCTTTCATTTTTCTAAACAGCAAAAACATGCTTGTACTAATCTTGTTGACTAGAATTTCTCTTAAAAAATGTTCTACAACTAAAAAGATAGGCAGATCGATATAAGATTACATTTTCTTGCATTTGGTATAAGTTTTGTTGAAAATTTGCTTGTTTTTTCACTCCCTTCTCTGCATAATTGCTGACATCTTAAGTCCGTGGTTTATGCTAACAAGTGGTTTATGCTAAATTCGACCAAAAAAAACAAAAAAAAAAGCCAAAAATTCGACCATTTATTGTAAATTACAAATTTAGCAAATTGTTTATGGGTCTAGACTTATATCTATCTATCTATCAACTATAATCTATAATATAAATCTCACCTGTCTGTTTAAATGTATGTATGCATGTATGTATATATGTATGTATGTCTACCAAAAACTTTCGATAGAGGCGACAGATCACAAGTGTATTTGAGAAGTTTTATCACTGCACAAGCAGAAAGCCCCAGCCTATAATATCAACTGTAGATTCTTTTATAAGACACAGGTGCGTTCGAAATAAATATTTCTTTTAAAGCACTATTGAAACATGATACTTGACTTTCGCATTCTAAACTTCAAGTGAAGCCATTATTTACAGATAATTTTATAAAGTCAACAGTAGATTCTCTATAGTGCAATGTAGATTATAATGTCTTGTTGACTAAGTAACTGTGCGTAGGCATATGAAGCTTTCTCCCGGTAAACTGCAGAAGGGTGTTCCTAAGTAGAGCAAGCACTCAATCAATTTGATAAAAAAATAGTTGAATTCACCAATTTTTATGACAATAAAAATATGGGGAGGGGACATTTGTTGATCCTCATTCAATCCGTTGTCACGTCTCTCTGCTAACACACACACACACACACACACACACACACACACACACACACACACACACACACACACACACAATCATCTTGCTATGAGCCAGATTTGTCCTAACATGAAGTACTTACTGCACTATCTGAGGAGGTGCAACTCGGAGCATTCTTTCTTTCCTTGACAGAGTACAAAACCGATTTCGTAATCTAGTTGGAAATGGTCTCTTCTCTACAGTTGCATTCACATAAAAGATGTTTCTCGCCTCTCTGTACTGCATCATTATGTTCATGTTAGGTGCTCGACTGAGCTCCAATTCACAGCAAGAACTCATCTTGCTATAGCCACAGCAAAGAACTTTCCTTTCTCTATCTCTCTGCACCAAAAACCAAACTGAATTTACATGAACAAAGTATTTTTCCAAGAATATCCCATTTGTGGCACACAATACCACAAGGCTGCTTCCCAACTGACTACAACATCTAATAACTGGTAATACCACTTATTTTTTTTGGGGGGGGATTTGTCTAGTATCAAACATTAATGATGAGTATAAATTCACATGTGATCCCTAGTCAGCACGTATATTCCGATAAGGAGAGATGATATACAGCATCTAGTATTTCCAAATGGTTGCTCATCTTATAGCGGTTAAGAGCACACGTTGCTTAACTTCAGTGATCTAATGAGAGAACTACTGTATCAATGTGATTATGTAACATAGTAGTCTTCAAGTTTGATGTAAACAAATACTCGAGTCGTCTTGTAAAATTAAACTTTCAAGTAATCTTCTGCCTATTGTTTCTAATCCTCTCTTTAACCCTGATATTATAGTGGCCACCATGAATTTTGATAAACAATGCCCACCCCTAAAAAATACATGCACACAAAGTATATCATTTTAATTGGAATTCATTGAGACGCGTATTATTTATTAACGTATTTTATTACGGACTATTATCCTCATCTTTTTAGTTGATGTTTCATGACGTTTTGGCCAACTATTCCTCTGGTGGTAAGCACCTGACGAAGGCCAGAGGAATAGTTGGTCGAAATGTCATGTAACAACAACAACTAGAAAAGATGAGGATAATATCAGCAATAAAATAAATTCACACAAAGTATATTTGAATGTTAGTCTGGCACAAGGCTATAAAAACAGCATTCAAAGGGGATTAAACTGATGCCTGAATTGTAACTAATGTTAGTAAAAATAGTCTCATTTATCTTTTCTGGACCCCAAATTCAGCATCCATTTCCTTAGCAAATTATTAGCCTTACCAACAACTTGATTACATTTGAAAACATGTCATCAGAACCCCACCCCATTGGAGACTTGCAGTTGAAAGGGGGAGGTAGGGGGAAAGTAGATCCAGTCAAAGTAGAGAAGGAAGGAGTTTATGAAAAAAGGGGGATCTTTGGTATTTGGGACACAAAGATGAGGCAGAGGGCACTTAAAAAACAAAAAAATTTTATCTTTTTTATTTTGCCTGTTTTAGAATGTACAAGGCCGCAGCTAAGTGGGGTGGGGGCGTGTCTATGAAAGGGGAGATAAATAGTAGTTATCACTACATCCACCACCCCTTACACCTTTCACATTTCTCCCTTCTCTCGAGATAGGAGGATAGTAGGGAATGTTATCTGGAATAATCCGGACATAAAATCAGTTAATATTAGAGCACGAAACTTACCCCAGGGAGAAGAAATTGGAGACGGAAGATGAAGTTTTATTTGATGATATAGGGGACACATCTACATATATACTAGCAAAATACACATCTAGGGCAGGTTTTCTACTAGTCTAGCATATAAAATTATCATGTTAGATTTTTAAGTCAGGCATTTAAGCTGATATATAAAACTGTTTCTGATTAGCCAATTTTCAATTGTTATACCATGTTATTGGCAATATAATAATGTACTTCGCTACAATTTATTTTTGTTAAATATTATTCTGGCACAAATGTTTACTAATATAAAACATTTTTAAATAATCACCTAAAAATAAAAAGCAGCAAGGGAGATAACTCATTTTTTAATCAAATAACATAATATAGAATTGTCTATCATTAATTTAAAAATGTGTAAATTAAAATTAAAGTGACTTCAGAGCATTCCAACTAATGTTATGTACAGAAAATATAATTGCCGAAACAAGACATTTTTATGTCCTCTTTATGAAGATTAAAACTGAGATGTACAAAGTGTATGTAAAGTAACTGCCTATTATTAAGTGATCATCATTTATTGCTGAAATAAAATTCTTATAAGAAATGATTATAAAAAGTTGTGACGGACATGAACATCTTGAACTTGGACCACAACTTGCGTTATCCTCAGGCTAACCTCTGAAAATAGCTTGGACAGCCTCGTCAGCATTCTCCATAGAGGCTCCTCATGCAATTGACAATAAACCAACCTGTTCCAAAAAAGGAAAGGGCAAGGCCTGGAAGGGTGGATCTCCTAAGACTACCCAAGACATACCTTGGTTCAATAGATAAAGGCCATCAAAATGCTTACTCCCTGTCAGACTGATTGTCGAAAACGTATTCTCAACTGGTCTTTCAGAGAAAGAATCATTAGATGACATTCACTGTCAAAATCATGTTTTCCCTTCCGAGAAGATCCACCCTTTGATCCTAAAATTCAGATAAACATCGATCATAACTTAAACTAGAGGACTGCCATAGCTGAACTTATATAACAATGTGAAACAATGGTGGAAACCCACAAAAAGCCTTTATTCCTGGCTCCCAAAATCTACAGAGGTTAGACGTTCTTTGTAATGATCTGGTCCCTATTGATTGCAATGCAATGCTGTTCCTGTGCAGTTCTAGGAGGTCCACCCCTCCCAGGCTTTGCCTTCTCTCTTTGAGAAGAAATTAGTTTATTGCTAATCGCCTGAGGCGCCCTTATCGGGGAATGCCGACGGGGATGCCAAGGCACGTTTTGCAGGTTAGCCTGTCCCTCCTCGGGGGTGCTGATTTTTCAATCTCACAGTTTTTGCAGCGAGAGAACTAAATATACTCCACAGAGAGCCTTTGGAATATCGGCTGTTATGAAATCAATATTGATTACAACTTTTACATAAAGAACAACCCTAACCCACTTGATGAGAAACCATCCATGTTCTTCCTGGAGTCAGCATTTCTAATGTTTCTTTTAATTTAATTAAAAAAACCATAAGAAATGCTAATGCAGTTTTATTTTTAATTTAAATTTGAGGTCACAGATAACCTAGCTAAAATAACTAAAACACAATGGATTTCTCGACTATTTCTCTCTCTTTTGATAAATGATGAAATCATTTTGTGACGTCACCCACTGTGCAAGATTATCTCCATGTATTTTTTATGGATGAAGTAATGTTTGTCTGATATCGTAAGTTATGATAAAATTCTTTTCTGACATCATCCAGTGGGCACAGAGACAAACAAAATCCACATATTTTAGTAGCATACTCTCAATACAATAGAACCCTGGGATACGTTTTTTTTTTCAGATTATGATGCGGAATATGATGGTTTTCTGACCCTGGGTTATGGTATTTGCCACGCCTTATGGTGTTATTTATAATGTTATTTAATTATATATGTGTATTATATACTGTAACTAATTTTTAATGCCGTATTCCGGGGTTCTACAAATAATACATACATAATATATACACACACATACAACATCACTCAATAAGTTGCGGGCCAAACAAACAAAACAACAACTCTTAGGCAAAATTCCAACATTTTATTCATCAACAATGTATCACCCTAGGACACTAGCACTTCTCTAATTTTTTTTTTTTTTTTTGTAGAATAATTTGTTCCCCTCAAAATATGGCTCAGTTTCCAATATCACTTCATTAGAGCAAAATCTCTTTCCTAGAAATATTCAAACAGTCAATAGTCAATGGGAGCCAAACTTGGAGAATAAGGTGGATGTGGAAGTAATTTGAAGTGCAACTTATATAGTTTTATTATCGCTGCAATCAACTTGTGACATGGTACACTGTCTTGATGAGAGAGCACATTTTTTTTTTGTGGCCGTTTTTTGGTGATTTCTTCCTTCAAATGCACCATCAATGCTATATAAAATGTGCTATTTATGATTCTTTTTTCTCAAATCGATGAATAATATACCTTGCATATCTCAAGAACTTCTCAAAATATGGAGGCCAAAAACTTGCTCACTGATGTTTCTGTTTTTGGTTGTTTTAGACGGTTTTCATTATTACCCGACTGCCAATTTGACTCCCGAGTGAAATGGTAAATCCATGTTTTATACATTGTCACATATCGACACAAAAACTTGTTACGTTACAAACACTTAAATCCTTGATTACTTGTTTTTGATCGACTGCATGCAAATGCGGCACCCACTTTAGACACAATTTTCTCATTGACAAATTTTCATGAAAAAATTGTAAATACACTGCCTTCTGATATTTTTAACTTCTGTTATCTTGTGCAGTGGACTTTTTAAAAATGTTTTTTGGAACCAATTTTAACACATGCCATTAGAAGGTTAGTACTTCATAAAAAATCATATGGATTGTTTTTTTAGTGGCACTAATCTATACATCAGACCTATGCTTTATAATTGTATTCATAATATCACTTGTACTGAGGATTGAACCTTCAACCTTCAGAAGACCATTTTGAGAAGTGATTATTGCTCAGCATTTTATCCGTTCGACCATGGGTCTTTCTAAAACATAAGATCCACAGAAGTATCGCAGTATATAGATTTATGGGTGTTATGAAAGACCTATGAGAGTATATGATAAACAGATCAGAGGCATTTAAGTATTTCTGGTCTTAATTCATATTAATGTAGAGTTTAGAAATGTTAGCATTATTGATGGAATGAGGTCAAAACTAATCATGATTCTTCTTTGGTCTTTGGATGAAGAGGCGAAAAAGTAGAGACAAAGAAAAGACTTTTATAAAATGGAAAAACCACCTGCGTCGTCGGGTTAGAAATTAAAGACTGTGATGGCTGCGCTGACTTCACACGATTCTTTATGTGGAAAGATTTTGAGAATCTCATTAGGAAGACATTCAACACACATCAGTCTATTCGTTTATAATGAACGATGGTGGTATGTAAGTCGGCTGAATTGCAGTCATTGTTGATTGTCGTCGGCTGGTTGTGGTTTTCTTTTTCTTTTTTTTAATTTTGCTTTAGTTGAGAAAATAGAAAGAAAAGGAAGAAGAGCCAGATATAAAGTAGAAATGAAAGAAAAGCAAAAGGAAGAGAAGAATGAAAAGCAAAAGGAAGACATAGAAGAAAAATTAAAAGAAAGAAAGAGAGGGAGGAAGAGTATAAGTAGAAGAAGGAATAAAAGAAAGAGCAGATGAAGAAGTAAGAAGAGGAGGAGAAATAGAGGTGAAGTAGAAGTAGAAGCAGTAAAAGAATGAGGAAAACATAAAAAAAACGAAAAAAAACAAAATGGTTGATCTAATAGAAAAAGAAAGAAAAGAAAAAAAGAAATCCCAAAAATGAATAAAAATGTTGATGCATTTCTATTATCGTCAGCCGAGCATGACAAGATGTTCATGATTCGAAAAAGAAATTATCCGTTAAAATAAACAACCTGTTAACCGAGGTAGCTACCCCGCCTCCAATTCACCGATTTAATGTCCAAGTGTTGCAGTTAGTCATCGCCAATGCAATTCACCCGAGCACGTAAGTAGTCATCCAAGTTTAAAGAGTACATATTATACTCTCTAAACTTCAAACTCACATATATTATCAAAATGAGAGGTGGCAGTGGTGAATGTGGACCTGGCGTGCTAAGATTAAATCCAGTCAGTTCGATGGCACAACTTTCAATATGGACGCTGACAACCTTCATGTTACAACCTTTCTTGTACTTGAAACAGTATTCAGTTGGGGTGAGTTGAGCCGGCTACATCCATCCCTACCAGTGGATCCCTCCCGAAAGCTGAACAAGCTTGTCACTGGTTTCATAATCTTTATTTACTCATTGTTTCACTGGTAAACTCCATAAACTCAAGAGCCCAAATTTGGTTCCAGGTCAGCTTTAACAGTCATCAGCCAAGTTTTTCATCGTCCACCACAATTGTTTTGTAGATGAACCCTCCCAATTGATGGTGTAAGGAGTCATTCAGCTAGCATACAAGTTTCGTCTTGTCAGAGAGGGTTAATATTATAGTGGAAACGTACTACATTGTCTGCTGTTGGACACAGAGGATGCAACAGAAGCAGTGATGATCGAAAGTTTCCATCCGTATAAAATGTCTTCCACTTTCACTGACCAAGATTTACTGCCATAAAAGAATGATCGCCCACACAAGCAGATCTTTACTTTGGTGCTGCACCTTCTCTAAGATTTCAACCTAAGCCAAGAATTGACTCGCAGGAAGCATGATGTGCAAGGTCAATTCGTTCTTTGAGATAAGCTTCATCATGAATTGCTGCATGTGATTCTGCCACCAACGTATTTGAAATGATGTATTTTGTTTGAGAGTTAGTAGAAAGTAATGCCAACAACAGAATCGTGACAATAAAAAAAAATTATATGATGCAGAGCCAGGAATTTATTACCTAAAAAGGAAAATGGAATATATTTGTATGATAACTAACAAGATTTAATTCAATTTATTTGGCAACAAAATAAAACAAAACATGCTTCAGTTGCCATGCAGGGAAAGAGTGGCCGAAATTTAGACAAAAGAGGATGCAGTAACCAAGTATCTGTCCAAGTTCGATTTGCATTGCGTTGTTGGTGCATTTATTACTTCTCTTACAAGTCTATTTCAAGGTATAAAGATTCTGATTGAGAAACAGTCCATCTCGAGTTCGATTGAAATCAGCAGTGGAATAGTTTCTTGTGGTGTCCGTGCAGACCTTTTTCTGATGCAGGTATGAATAATAGATCTTAAGGTGTGTTTGTGTATATATATATATATATATATATATATATATATATATATATATATATATATATATATATATATATATATATATATATATATATATATATGTATATAGTTATTGAGGAGATTGTAGACCAAAATCTCATTAAACTGTTTACAGCCTTATCTTCAGCCTGATCTGAGGATAAATATTGCTTGCATGCTCTCAGGGAGATCATTCCATCAGGAAGCACCTGCTTCTTTAGAAGTGTGAATTGGTGTATCGCCGATCGTCTTCGGTTCCCTCACTAAGAACGCCAACATGTCCATTCACAGTTATTTTCGCACTCGTCTAAAGTGTCTCATTTTAGGGAGAGCTTAAATTCCCAATTTAAAATGTTGTTGCAATGCAGAGGTGTGTATTCAGAGCACATCATTAAACTGTATATAAAAAAATACACTGTTGGACATGCATGAATGAACTAAGTCATGACTAAGTTTTTTTATACAGAAATCACACCAGACAAGACATGAAGCGACTTGACATAAGGAGCTAACAAGAATAAAAGATAATTATTCTCAAAACAAACGATGCCTGTTGGTCTTGATCTTGAAAAGACCAACATGTTAGATAGGTGGTAAACAGTTAGCAGAAAGAGTGTTCTACAAGCCTGCAAATCTTGGAATAAAGATACTGGAATATGGTGCTGTATTATGATGAGGTATTAAAACAGCGAATTGATGAAGACCACTAGACCAACGAGTCAAATAAGCTGGAACAAAGGAAGCAGGGAATAAATCGGACAATTTTGAAGAACATCTGTCATAATATTATTTATAGGAAAGACTGAAACTAGCAACATCACGTCTGTGTGAGAGAGAGACGTTGCAGAGAAGAAAGGATGGGTGGATGAGGTTGTAATCATAACATATGTTTCTGCATTTCATAAAAATTAGGTAACGCTGGTATCGTTAGATTGTAACTTTTTTGTGTCACCATTTACTTGAGTTGCCATTTGTCAAGGTCAAAAGCCACTCTAGAATAAATATTGATGAGATGGATGATCATCATTTGAAAGATGAAGAATATTATGAGAGGATTAAAAATCATGAACGTAATGAAAAAAAAAATCATTTTTAGTATGACAGCAAATATTTGGTAACAGACATACATGATAACCCTGTTCTCTCATACCATATTTGGTATGAATTTCAGTCTATCCATCACTTTCACTTGTGAATATCTAACAGTTTTTATATTAACACTGTTTAATGATATGATCTAAATGTGCACTTCTGCGTTGCGAACACACCTAAATATGATGCACAAAATCTATATAAATAAAGCTGTGTGTGTATGTGTGTCTGTACATGAATAGGCTCCTATATAGCTTACTATTATATTAAACTGACCAGTACAATGAGAGAAGAGGTGTCAAGGAACAAAAAAAAGGTATGTTAAAGTCACCTCCCCCCCACCAATGGAGGGGCAGGGCCCCGGAGTGGGGAGGAACACTATGCATGCTCAGTTTCACAAAAAGCTACCAAATTTGGCAGGATAACTCACCATGGAGTGGTGGAGAGGCTTTGACAGTTTACACCGGTCACCCTCACCAACAGGGTGGGACCCCAGGGGTGTCACTTATAAATGGGAACCCTATACGTGCTCACACTGTTTGATGTAGAGCTACTATTCTTGCCATGATAAGCCCACCATCGGAAGGGGGAGGTTTTTACCAGTTACATTGTTCACTCACACCAACGGAAGTGGGACCCCATGTGGGTCACTTATAATGGGGAACTCTAATTAGTGTTCATACGTTTGTGTCAATAAAGATTCCCACTACCGCCCCCTCATGTTCGCTTGAGGGGGTTGCTTTGGTTTTCATACTCCAAAAGTTTGAAACTATCTCTTTACACCCACAATCCCTTTTCAAAACTTTCATACTGTCATACATCAGAGTTCATTTTTTGAAGGAACTTTTTTGTAACCCAGTCAACGATAGGTACTACTGCTAGTTGTCAATAACTTCGACAAACCCTTCCATTGATTCTTCTCTGATTTGAACTGTTATGATCCTCTTCAGTTCAGGAATAATATGGGTATTGTTTTGATCAATATTGTATTTGAGATAACACTACAGACAAAAATCTGGTAGGTTTCAAGTTCATTAAGGATCACACGTCCTACTGATGAGACGATCACCAAAGTGTCCTTTCATATAATTTAATAGTGATAAAAAGAATGTTGGAAATTCATGGCTGAAACTTAGTGAACAAGTGAGGCATACATTGAAGATCATTTGTGCCAAATATTATTGGATTACAAAACAGAATGGAAATTTTATTAAGGATTCCATGAATAGCATAGGGGAGTAGTCGAAGTTTTCCCTTATTTTTGTTAACCATGAAACCTAGATTACAACACAAAGCGTTTTTTTTTTTTAGCAAGGTGCGTGATTCATGCTAATACACCAAACCAGAATTTCTCGCCCTTGGTGAGACGTTTCGGACGATTAACTACGCATAAGAAACGGGTGGGATTTTGTACGATCCTTGACATGACATCATCAAAAATGGTCAACAAATATTAAACAAAAACCTCAAGGTAAAAAAAAAAACTAGAACAAAACCAGAAATCTGACACATCGAAATATACATGAGTCATGCAAATGATAATTAACAATTTATTCATGAAAAACTATCTTTATTTTTTCATGTGCTCATGCTACTCACCCAGTTGCCTAGAACACATATTCCATAATAAGTTTAATAGTTAAGGATTTTATCAAGCACATATATTACTGAAATCCACATGTGCACACTGACCCTCTTAAGTTTTTTTTTTTTTTTTGGGGGGGGGAGAGAAGATGAAAGTTTGGATAGTAAATTTTAATCAAATTTACTGTGCTCATGTTAGTTACTAGGTTGCCGAGAATATATCATCAATTCATAGAATAATATATATATATATATATATATATATATATATATATATATATATATCCTTACAATGTTAACATGTACAAAAGAAATAATGTGCTCATGTTTTGCCCGATATACATATATATTCCAAAATTTATAATGACCCATTCCTTAGTAAAAGATATTATCATATGTATATATACTAGCATGGGTGTCCGGCGTTGCCCGGGTGTTTGGAGGTGTGTGTTGAGCAAAAAAAAAAAAAAAGTGGTAGCAGGAAGACAGGCTTGGACCCATACCGTGAAGAAGAAGGAAAAGAACAGGAAAAAAACCTGACGTCTTTGCTGTTACGACCACCGGCAAACTGAAAGTGACACAGGTTTAAATTAAGGCTAGACAATCGAAAAGAAGGGATGACTTTCGAAGATATTGGCGAAAAAAGCGACCCCTCCCTGTTGAAAAGTGCCCAATTGAAGGTGAAGATATTAATGTTTTAGCCAATTTTTCGATACTTGTTGTCTGAAAGGTTGAATTAAAACCAGCCCTGATCTTGTGAAAATCCATCGCCTCTGTCGAAAGTTTTAGGCAGACATGCAAACATACCTACATACATTTATATATTGGTGGCTCAAATTTTCGACCCAAACTGATTCAAAAGATTGCCCTATCTCTGAATACCCTTTGTGTAAAATTTCAAATGTTTAGACCAGAAATTGTCTGAGTAATTTGGTAGAGACCGCAGAGGTCAAAGTTTTAAAAAAATTTATTATTATTTTGACCTCTAATTGTTTTGGCCTCAAATTAAGTTATTAAGTTAGATCCATGTCGAAGGAACCTATATCTAAAATTTCAATTGTTTATACACAAAATTGGCGGAGGAGTTTGGTAGAGTTCTCAAAGGTCAAATCGTTGAACTTTTACCCCTTAACAGCCAAATTTCTGGCCGAAAACCGATTACAAAGATTTTCCCAAATCTCAATACCCTGTATATCAAATTTCGAGTCTGTAGACTGAAAATTGACAGAGTTATTGCGTAGGGAAATGTACACAGACTGACACACACACGCACAGACACTTTCACTTTATATATATATATAATGTAGATAGATAGATAGATAGACAGGCTAAGGCAATTTCATATAATTATATATATGATTTTTTTTATAGCCAAGATCAAAAGTGAAGATCTATTAAATATTTTTCACTCACTTTTTTATTAAAAAATATATATTCAGGTTCATGATGATCGACATTGGCTAGGAAATAACTGGAATGCTATAGTGAAAAAAAAGTTGCCTAATGTGAGATTTGAACCCAAATATGGCATATAATAGTGGAACCGAAGACAAACGCTTTTTCAACACTGCCACAAATGTTAATAAAATATTTGTTTTTTTTACCTTCAATGAATTTGGTGTTGAGATTTTTTACCTCTCCACATAGGTCTAAAATAATTTATTTAAAATAAAGAAACAACGAAACATAAAAATAAAAATATTCTTTATCCATTTTTAATAAATAGCAAAAAGTTTTTTTTTCCTTCAAAATAAACAAAATATCAAATATGCTTTGCCGTGAAAAGTAGTCGTTCAGTCGATTAAAAGGAAACGCTTAAAATGTCGGAACATTTGCTTTTTTATTTTTAGAATTTATGCACTTTTAATTTTAAATAAGTTTTATAAAAAGGTTGAAGGATTTGATATCGACAAGAGCATCGGATCTGAGGTGCTGATTCTAAATCTATAGTTAACTTGAATCCTTTGCATCTAACATGTGTTTTGAAATTCATAATGATCTGTTAATTAGTTTGGGAGCGAGTTCAGTCTGTATCTACAGATATATAAACATATATACATACCTAACTTTGCATAAATCGATGTGTGTACATACATACATACAGACTGTCTGCGAGGTCTTGCCAAACGAGTGCAACTCATTCATTTAATGAACCTTGCAGACGGCTCTTCAGTCAGATTAATAAATTACATAGTCTTGGGCAGACCTAACAGTCATATGGATCATTGGCCTCGGTCAAGTCAGAAAGCATAAAATAATATTGAAGAATATTTATTAATTGATGTCTCATACATCATTAAACTTTCATAAAAATTGAAGGTATCTGAATTTCCACCCTCTCTCTGCCTAAAACTAACTTAAAATAAATATAACCCAAATTTTGACCCCTTATATGAAGCAGATGCTTTTCAAAATCCATAATGATCTATTAATTAGTTTATGAGTGAGTCTTCTACATAGATATATAAACATATACACACATATATATATATATATATATATATATATATATATACATACACACACACACACATGCATATGATGTCTGCAATGTCTTGCCAGACAAGTGCAACTTTTTCATTTAACAGGCCCACAGATGACTCTTCAATCCCGTCAATACATTACATTTCCTTAGACACACCTAACACTCATGCTGATCATTGACATTGAGGTCAAATCAGAAGGCATAAAACGTGCATCATTATGCATTATTATTTGAGATTTAAGGCCACCAACTGACCGGCACACTTTAGGTCATCAAGAGCATGACAAGCTATGATTCTGTGCTCATCTTAGGAAAAGAAACAGCTGTAAATGTACACGCATGCCATACATGTACACAGTTATGGATTGATTGAAAATTGACGACTCAGATGAATTTAAACTGTACAAATCTTTTAATATAAATAACCACTAATTCAAACCCTCAAAATTATCGGATCTTGGAATGTTAGAACCTTGCTGAATCTGAGAGATAACGACTGACCTGCAAGATGTACAGTTTTTGTAACTTTAGGATTGACATCACAGTATGGAGTCAAATGAGATTGTCAGTTAAGTGGTCTTTGGAGGAATAGCAAAATGAATACATCTTTTGAAAGGGGAAGGAAGTTGAAGAGTGTAGTTTTCATGGTTTTGAATTCGTCACCTAATCTGTTAGAACCATCAATTTGATACCAAAAGATATTGACGAGTGTCTGGTGTTAATCCGGCTGCCATGTTTGCGTTTTAACTTGACTATTTTTTTTATTTGCCTGTGACATAATACTTGATCCCTTCATTGAAAAAAATCATAAAAAATGTACAGACCCCCCCCCCCCCCGCAAAAAACTTTGAAACTTATTGGGACAAATAATTTTAAATGTCGGCAAATTTATTCCATTTTCTCACAAAGAACAAAGGTCAGATAGTTCTTAACCAAAACATCTACACTAATTAAAGAATTATGGCCGTGACAGGCATGTCAAAATATGAGATGGGCATTCAGATAGATAGATAGATAGATAGATAGATAGATAAACTTATGGCTCTCACTGTGTTACCATGACTGTCACAATATCAAGAGATAGAGGAGGAATGAGAAGCTAATATGACTCATGAAAAAAAAAAGATAAAAAGCTTAACAGAAGATACACACAAAAATACTACTAGGTATCCAAACTAAAATCTTATTACATTTATAAAACAAATAAAGCAGGAGTTATCTCCTCCTGCGATCACTACTTCTTTAATTATCTATCTCAAACCAAAATTGTATTTTCGTTACATCCAAAATCTTTTAATGCAGGTAGAGACATCTTTGCAAAACATAAGCATTGATATCAAATGTATTTTTGTACCAACGAATTATAACTTTTCAAAAGGTTGGATATAGTTAAAAATACTACAATTGATTAGCTTATATATATATATATATATATATATATATATATATATATATATATATATATTTTATCAATTTCATTATTAATTTTGCTTTATTTTTTAGTTTCACCTCTTTCATCATTTGCTACTTGCTATTCTGTTTATTTTCATAAATACATTTTATGGAAAAAAAAAACAGAATTTAATTATTGTTAAACATTTTTCTCCTTTCAGGTGATGCAAAAATTTATGCAGGTAACCTAAATTTATTAATAATGGTTAAAGGAAAGATGTTGACAGATAGTGAGAAAGGTGAAATTGTTAAATTACTTGCTGCAAAGAAGTCTACATTAGAAATTTCAAAAATTTTGAAGCGAGATCATCGAATTGTGAAACGTTTCGTCATTGACGGCAAAGATGGAAGAAAAAAGCACAAAAGTGACAGATCAAAGGTGACTTCACGACGAGATTTGAGAAAAATCAAGTGTGGTGTGCTAGCAAACCCACTTAGCACAAATAAAGCTATTTTCGGCCATGCAAGAGTGTCTGGCATCTCTAAAAGTACCCAAAATTGGATTTTGAAACAAATAGCGGACCAGAGAACACCAAGAAAATGTCCTCCTTTGAGTGATATCAACTGTCAGAAGCGACTAGCATGAGCCACTAAATATTTGAAAAACAATTTTCAAAATATTCTCTGGACTGCTCCGACGGTTGGACCAAGAGATGGCTTCTTAAAGGCAATAACCCACGTTTGCGATTCAGACACCAACAGGGAAAAGGGGGGGTGATAATTTGAGCTTGGATTATAAGTAGTGAGATTCTTGGCCCTTTTCTTGTCACTGAAGGAGTCAAAATGAATTCTGAACTACTGCAAGTTTTTGGAACAGAATTTATTGCCCTGGTTGAAATCACAAAATGATGCTGTCAACCAGAATCTCATTATTCAACAAAACAATGCCCCAAGCCATGCTTCTTGCTTAACAAAAGCTTGGCTTTAAGCCCAGGGGATCTCTGGTGAACCTCTGATGGATTGGCCACCTCAGAGTCCGGATTTGAATCTGATAGAGAACCTCCTCTGGTCGATTCTGAAGGTTTACGAAAACGGGCATCAATTCAGCAGTAAAAAAGACCTTTGGGAGACGATTAAGGAGGTATCTTCTGAAATCACACCTCAACAAGTGCATAAATTAACATCCTCAGTTGATAGGATGCTGATGGATTGATTAAGAATGGGGGAAAGCACATAAAGGGTTAAATTGCTTTAAAAATTGTATTGTTTTGTTAATTGTTATTTGAGCAATAATTGTGGTTTTCTTGTAATATGTTATCAATATATGGTACTATTAGCATAATGACACAATGTTTCAAATTAAATTATGTTTAAAAATGTTATTTATTTTGTAAATAAATGAGTCTTGCAAACTCTTATGGCCCATATTTCTTCCTGAAATTAAAAAAATATATATATATTTTTCCCCAGAATATGATTATTTGGTTTCCGTTTTTAGGAATTTACTTCATATCTTTGCATGTCAAACAATGAGTAACATATCATATTGGAAAATGTTGAAGCATAAATTTATCAGCATATACGTTTTGCAAACACTTTTGACCCTCACAGTATATATATTTTTGTAAGGTTTAAGGAGAGAAAACTCTAGCAGCATGTTCAATTATTAAAAAAAAAAAATATCATAATAGCATAATTATAGATCAGAAAAACATGCATACCGTCGGTTTCAAATCCAAATGGGATCAATATCTGGTCGCCTATGTTGGAGTCTCTTCAGCCTTTGTTTGGATTTGAAACGACGGTACTGATGTTTTTCTGTAATATATAGAGAGAAAGAGAGAGACTGATATTTTCACTCATCTTTGACTTTCATTTAGTGCAATATTGTATTGAATGTGAAACTTCAACTTTCTTAATTAGGATCAAAGTGCAGTATCTTTTCTGTCCAAAGAGGTACAATAATATGATAGGGTCTGTGATTGTGCTGGCCCTCCATTGAATGAAAAAAATGGTACAATAATATTGTGTAGTCTACGTTTGTGCAGGACATCCACAGAATGGAAAAATGTCACTTTTACAAGAGTTTTAGGGATAAAACCCCCATAAGAAGAAAATATATTCTGAAGCTAAATTAACCAGATTACTTAGAAATGTTTCAGTTGGAACAAGGTGGTGCAACAATATCACGGAGTCTGCATTTGCACAGGAAGTCCACAGAATGGGAAGATTTTTATGGTAACAATATAGAATAGATGAAATATACAATTGTGGAATTTCCGCAGGTCCAGCTGGTCTTATATCTTTCTCCACCTCTCCTCAATACAAACCCTGATAAATATTACTAGGTATCCCAAACTAAAATCTTATGGAAATTAGAAAATTGGCCGTCTTTTCTGCTATTGGCCCAGAAGCCAGATTCCACTGTGTATAGCTAAAATGCAGGCTTCGAACAAGTAAAAAAAAAAATCTAAAATTTGATCTCATCTTCTGATAAAGGATGCAACAATGGAATCATCACAGGTGCTGCGAGTAAATAGATTACTTTTGTCATCCTTTTTAGTCTTGTCATTTTCCATCAAGCCACATACTAATAGGTAAACAGATTCGTCCAGCATCCACTGTCAGAAAATTTATGCTTCTAGGAGAAGGGCTCAGCATAACCTTTCTCAATGTCAGAGGGAGATTGGTTGGTTGTTTTAAGTCATATCAACCCTTTTTCAGGTTATTTAATGCCGAATCTAGTGATTTTGAAGAAAATCTTTTTAATAGAATATATGTTTATTTCAAGTTATTTTCTATTTAACTCATAGTTGGGACCCTAACAGGTACAACCACTTCGGGTCAGAGTAGACCTGGGAGCAATGGCAATTAAAAGGTGGTTCTACACTCCCCAACGCCCGCAAGCTGGGGCCTCACCATTGGATATAAGGTCATATCAAGGATCTCAGAGAGGTAGTGCTGACTGTGGGTAAAATCAGTGGAGTCTCTAATCTTTATCCAAATTTTAGTTGGTGCTTGGTTACGTCCACTAGGAATTGAAAAAATGCATGTTTGGTTCACCTCATAGTTTTATTAGAGTATTTATATTTCCAAATGTGATGGTGATTATGGTTGAAAAGTGATAAGATTCTTATCTTGTGTGACATCACTGAAGATTTCTATAATAAAGGAAGACAACGTATAACAGACAACTTATTTGACTAGAAGGAATGTTATTTATAACTGACTAGAGCAAGGGAGATAACTTAGAAAATATCAACTTTGGTCACCGTTCTTCCATTGCTAGCCTCTTAACTTTTTCATAAAGATGGCAATTATTTTTTTCTGTCCTAGTTTTCATTACAGCGTTTCACATATACGACAAAAAATACTATTGTTTGGTTTTTAGAAAAATTTCTAATTTACGTCAATGTGCTTGACTGAACTCCAACTTCTGATTTTTCCTTGTAAAACATCGACTTTCTATCACCATTGCAAACAGTTTTCCTTCCTTTCTATTCTTAATGCCAAAGGAATTTTCATGAACAGTTTCTTTTGTAGAACACATATCATGGGACTGCTTCTCTGCAGACTATAACATTGTCGCATTCATGCCTAATGCGAACAAATACTTGTCAAGCTGTTTTTATAAGTAATCAATTTTTTCCTTTTCATTCGTTATTTTCAAATCGGAATTCAAATTGAGGGGCGTTCCAAAAGTAATGCTCCCTATTTTTTCATTCTGCCTGAATAGATCAAACGACATTTTAAATGCTCTTGTTATGATGGCTTCAAAGTCTGTTTGTTGCAATATTGACGGTATGAGACTCTATATAAAAAAAAACTCTTGTCATGGATATGCTTCAGAAGCAGAGATGCGTCATTGAATTCCTATCAAAAGCGTATTGAAAATGATGCTGACTATATAGAAAAATAAATTCTGGAGTACAAAACGATCATTTTAATAGTACTACTCCCGTCTTCATAGCTCTTCAACTTTTTCAGTTTAAAAAAAAGTAGGCTTTACTTTACATGCAAGGTAACATATTATCCATCACATTAACCCTACTTCCCTGCGAGTTGCAACATGGTCATCTTCAACTCCAATATCATCAAATACTCATAAGTAATCAAATTTTGTTCATCCTATTCATCATTTAACTGACAATCTATCCTTTTTTCATTAACCCTTAATATAAAGTGGCTCTTGGCCTTGGGAAATGGCAACTCATTATAGAGAAAGAATGAGAGAAAACGAATTCATTCAACATACGCATATAAACAGGTGGCTTGTAATGTATGCATGAAAAAAAGTTCTCTTCGCTCCCGTTTTAAATGTAAAACACACACACACACACACACACACACACACACATTCCAATCTTTGCCCCAAGGGTAGAGGACACCACATTAGAAACCTACCTGGTGTCAAAACTCGTGGGAAAGCGAATAAACGACACATAAATTATTAGAAAGCTTTTTTTTCCGAGTGAGTGGGGAGTCCCCACCCGACCAGAATAACAAAAAAAAAAAAAATCACCTTCAGGTAAATTAATTGTATTTCCGAGTGCCACACCTGTAACCTATAATTTAGTCTTTAGTGGAAGACACCTCCACCCAGCCAGATCCTAAGGTCGACTATAGCTTTCGTACGGAGATCTTTAAAATGTTCAGTTCTTACTTGAGAGTGAGAAGAGATAGTCCTCCCAGGCTTCACTACCTCCTTTCGAGAAGAAGCATGAATCGGTTTATTGCCTGTTAACTGAGGCGACTTGAAATTTTAGATGTGGGTTACTTGAACATGGATCAAACTTTTTAATTTGATTTGAGCCCAAAACAATAAACGCTAAGGGGTCAAAGTCTCTACCAAATTACTCAGCCAGGTTTTGGTCTAAACATTTGAAATTTTACATAAAGTGTATTCAGACATAGGGCAAGCTTTTTAATCAGTTTTCGGCCGAAAATTTGACTGCAAAGTGATCAAAATTCAAAAGATTTGACCTTTGTGGTCTCTAGCAAACTATTCAGCCAATTTTGGGTCTAAACATTTGAAATTTTATATAAAGGGTATTCAGACATGCAGCAAGCTTTTTAATCAGTTTTTGGGCGAAAATTTGGCTGCACACTACCAAACTCCTCCGCCAATTTTGGGTCTAAACACTTGAAATTTTAGACGTAGGTTACCTGGACATGAGTCAAACTTTAATATATATATATATATATATATATATATATATATATATATATGCACATAAATTTATGAACTGCTGGTATATATATACATTTTCAAATATTTTGTACTGGTATATTTTTTGGTTTCTTAATCTCATTCATCCAGAGGAAGTCTCAAAATAAAGACGAAACGTTGATGAACACATAATACGGTTTGTTCCTTTTTATTTTCTCTATTTTGTCGGAATACTATTTCCATTATTTTCATCATATATATATATATATATCTATATATATATATATATATATATATATATATTAGTGTTGGAACGATCAATTAGAAATCAGAAATTTTTGGGGACATTGGAATCAGTGTTGGAAAAGATTTGTGCCTATTTTCTGATACTAAAAACGATTCCTTTAATTATTATGTTTTTTTATTTGATTTTGTTTAAAACAAAATGTTCCACTGCTGGTAGCAATAATAAAATAATAAATATTTGTTTTAAACTAAAAAAAGTAAAGCGAAAAAGCTATAGATCACCCCCACAAGTGTGTTTTTACGTTTGAGAAAATATATGCACATTTAACGTGCTTTTTTTTTTACGGTAATCGGGGGGAAAATAACAACTTTATAGTTAAATATTAAGAGATTTATCGGAATCGGTAATTGTATGGGAATCGGAAATTTAGTACGGAATCGGTAATTGTATTAAAATCGGTAAAAATATTGGAATCGTCCCATCACTAATAGAAATTAGTTTATTGAATAGTGGATAAGCAAGTTAACATGCAAGTAAAAATAAGGACACAAACACAAATGAATATGAATAAATATCACGGTAACATTTATTGGGTGGGTGTCTAACAGTATTTTGTTTTATTTTTCATCTTTAAGCCATTATTGAGACTTTAAAGAGACATATCGCAGCCATTTTTCTTGTTCGCATGCAACGCTCAACACTACTTGTTTTTCGAACCGATTAAACGTTTTAAAGTAAAAACACTAAAAAGTTATTTAGCTAGATAGAAGAGTAACTTATATTGCCTTTGGTAACATGTTTGTTTTTGTATTTTTGATCACTTGTTCGTTTTATTGTCTTAAATTTAAAATGCCCAAAATTTACCAACATTGAACAAGTAGTTTCGAAATAATATCTAGAAACATCTTTCTATGATTCCTCTAAGGTTAACCACAATTCATCCAACATTCACAATACCACATTACTTAAAATATCTCCAACTTGATTTATATATTTTATTTCGCCAAACAAAATTAGGCACAAAGCCAATAAAAAAAATGGGTAAGAGTGGGGGTGGGTCATCTTTGTCACAGTAACTTTTATTTGTCTACGCTAATCCGAGCTAAAGTTCTCATTCATCATAATACCCCAAACTCAGAGATCCTACTTAAGGTTTCCAACCAATCGCTTTTTTTTTTTTTTTTTTTTTTTTAATCCCAGCCAGTTTCCCGGTAGTTGTATTCGTTTCCTACAGCAGCAAGATGGGAGCCAAATGTCGGAAGGTGAAGAAAAACACCTCCTTGATAGGGCAATCTGGTTGGATGCAAAAATAGCCAAGAACGAGGGTCGTCAGCATTCCCTGGTAGGGGGCACCTCAGGAGAACGGTAATAAATCAATCCCGCCTCTTGGAAGAGGAGATAAAGCCTGGAATGATGATTTGAGATGTATCAGAAATATACTGATTTTAGTCCGAAATACCAGGAAGATTTCTCTACATTCCACTACAGTAAAATGTAGCACTCGAGGGGATACACAAATAATGTACTTGTGCAGTTAAATTCAATTTTTGGTACTGGTCGCGGTAAGAGTTCCCTGCCGAACACTCTCAAAAAACAATGACTTCTCTCCACGCATGCGCAAAGGACATGTTTTAGTTGCCATAGTAACAAAACGATCCTTAATTTTTATCGACATTGTTTTACTGTTTATGAATATTGAAATAAAATACATTACTACACATTTATTAATAATAATATCTCACTTTTAATCACTTTTATCGACTTTTTTAAACTTTTTTTTTACTTTTTAATAGCATTTTCTTTTTAAATGACAATGTTAATGTTTATGAATATTGAAATAAAATACATTACTACACATTTATTAATATCTTTTTTTTTTTACTGTTTATGTGTCACTTTTATCGACTTTTTCTTTTCTTATATTGAAATATTATATATATGAAATATTGAAATTATTCTTATATTGAATATTGAAATAAAAGACATTACTACACATTTATTAATATCTTTTTTTTTTTTTTACTGTTTTACTGTTCGTGTCACTTTTATCGACTTTTTCTTTTCTTTTTTAATAGCATTTTCTTAAAATGAATATTAAAATAATTTCCCAACTTTTTTCATTTCTATGTTTTTCATTTCTATGTTTTGTGTGTTGAATGAAACTTTTAAAAAAAGTCGATAAAAGTGATTAAAAGTGAGATATTATTAATAAATGTGTAGTAATGTATTTTATTTCAATATTCATAAACAGTAAAACAATGTCGATAAAAATTAAGGATCGTTTTGTTACTATCGCAACTAAAACATGTCCTTTGCGCATGCGTGGGGAGAAGTCATTGTTTTTTTGAGGGTGTTCGGCAGGGAACTCTTACCGCGACCAGTACAGTACCCAATTTTTACAGTATCTTTGGTGTTATTAAACTGAAAGATGAATCCCTCTTCCCCTGCATGTTAAGAATGGCTTTCTAAATAATACTATTATTATTTCATCACGGTCTGTAAACTACACAAGTACTAAAAATAGCCGAGAATTGACCTATTGTCATACCCTGGAAGGGCCGCTTCAAGTAAACAATAACCGAAGAAGGTAGAGGTACACTTTATGACCCACCCAACCAACCTGATTCATTCAAATGAAAAGGACAAGCATCTAGCCAGCAAGGCCCTCGTGTCAAAGCAGGTCAAGTTGAGGTTGTATGGTCCCAACTAGGTGCTATTGCCACGCACTAAATGGTTTTGACCTAGACTAAGAAAAAAAAAAAAAAAAAAAAAAAAAGAAAGAGGCGTTTCTACATTATCAAAGCGGAATTTCGGAAATCGTAAAACTGAATTTCACATGAAAACAATGGTATCTACATATTCCTCATATTTTTAAGATGATTATATCCAAAAATTACTAAAATCGATAAGGTAGAAAATTATTTATTAAAGAAAATAGAATTTGAAGAAAACGATCGTATTTGCTTATGTAAAACACATGAGAGTTCAAAAGGGAGGTAATTTTCCGTTTCGATTTAAAGAAGATGGCCGCAATTTTTCACTTGCTAACACGATTAGCGTTTTTTTTTTGTTTTTTTAATAATTCAGTAATATTCAGGTAATTTCGACTGCTTAATGTGAAGTTAAAATTGTAATTTATTAGAATTGACAAAAAAACAAAAAAAAACGGTAGAAACTATTGCTTTTTATCTGAAAATTTCATTTATCGATTACGAAATTTCGTTCTAAAAAAAGCGTTAAAAATGAAGCAAATTTAAAAAATGCCAATCATCTCTTCTTTAGTAGTGGAAGATGTTAAATTTTTCTTGCGGTTCATTGAAATATCACTCACCTATTTCGCCTTTTTTTTTTTTTGTGTGCACATTTTGGATGAAATTAAGGTACTTATGCACTTATTGAACTGTGCTGAAATAAGGCTATTAATTAGAAAGCCAGGGTTTGTTTTACTGTGCACTGCCACATAGGTTCGAAAAAGTTGTCTAAAAACAAATATATAACAAGTACATGTTATCAAAGGCAAGATAAGTAATTTTTCTACCTAACTGAATACTTTTTACTGTTTTTATTTAATGTAACATTTTATTCAGATCGAAAAACATACAGTGTTTTACCGATGTATTTGAAAATTTAAAATGGTGCCCGATTCTCTGTTGTACACGGTAATTTTGGGAAAATGAGTTAAAAATAAAAAGAACTATACAAAATACTGATAGAAACTCGCTCAATGTTACCGTGACATAGGCTGACATATATTCGGTGGGTTTCTAAACAGTATTTTGTATAGTTTTTTTTAATTTTTAACTATTTTTTTTCGAATCTATGTGTATAGTAATACAAACCCGAAACCCATTTTTAACATGGGGAGAGAGGGTGGATTTTTTTTTAACGATTTTGTATTTTCACCTAAAAAAAAAAAAAAAAAATTAAAGTTTTACGATATCTTTTAACTTGAACATACTGTTTAAAAAATATCGTGATTCAATCAGTGCACACTGCACAAGCGCCGAAATTAAGAAAAGTGAATTTGCAGATGAATGAGCATCCACCTCCGACCCCCCCCCCCGTACAAAAGAATAAATAAAGGGATTCTACATTTTTTAGTCAATAACGTATTTAAAAAAAATGATGGAGGAATCAGTTTTGCATATAAATTTAACATAAAATCACTTCCGGGTAATTCTCGAATCGAATAGCTTTTTTGGGGTAATTAACTAGAATTTTCGGGTGTGAGAGCTTACTACCGTCACCTCGGTGGTGACGTTACTACTCGAATTTACAGTTCAGGAAGGGTGCCCCCCCCCCCAAAAAAAAACACACCCACACACAAAATATATCTCTCTGAACAACGAATAAAATATGGTTAACTGCCCTAAAATGTTGTCCGGTTCGATAATGGTCCGGAAATGAGATCATTATACGTTAAATTTATATAAGAAATTCATCCTCAACTTAAAAATACTAGCAGTTCAGCCCGGCTTTCCTCGGACTCTATCTACTGTTAATCACTTGCCCTCCGTGTGATAACACTTTATGTAAGATTTCAAATGTTTAGACCAAATTTTGTCTGAGTAATTTCGTAGAGACCGCAGAGGTCAATTTTTTAAAAATTCTGATCACAATCTTGACCCCTTAACATTTATTATTTTGGTCTCAAAGCAAAATACAAAGTTTTACCCATGTCAAAGTTACCTACATCTAAAATTTCAAGTCTTTAGACCCAAAATTGGCAGAGGAATCTGCAAAGGTCAACTCTTTCAACTTTGACCTTTTGGCAGCCAAATTTTTGCCCCAAAACTGATTAAAATGCTTGCCGCATGTCTGAATATCCGTTATGTATAAATTTCAAATGTTTAGACCCAAAATTGGCTGAATAGTTTGGCTGCAAAGGTCAAATCTTTTGAACTTTGATCCCTTGGCAGCTCAAATTTTCGACCCAAACTGATTAAAAAGCTTGCCCTATATCTGAATACTCTTTATGTAAAATTTCAAATGTTTAGACCAGAAATTGGCTGAGGTCAAATGTTTTTTCAACTTTGACCCCAATTTTGACTCCTTAACATTTATTTTTTGGGCTCAAATCAAGTTAAAAAGTTTGATCCATGCCCAAGTAACCTATATCTAAAATTTCAAGTGTTTAGACCCAAAATTGGCGGAGGAGTTTGGTAGAGTTTTCAAAGGTCAAATCGTTGAACTTTGACCTCTTGACAGCCAAATTTCTGGCCCAAAAACCGATTAAAAAGATTTTCCCAAATCTCGAGAATTCACAGAATTATTTGGTAGGGAAATGTACACAGACACACAGAGACATTTTCACTTTTATAGATATACTAGCATTTAAGCCCAGCGTTGCCCGGGTGTTTGGAGGTGAATGTTGAGCAAAAAAAAAAAAAAAATGTGGTAGTAGGAAGGCAGGCTCGTACTCGTACCGCGAAGGAGGAAAAGAATGGGGAAAAAACGTGAAGTCTTTGCTGTTACAACCACCGCTAAACCAGAAGTGACGTAGGTTTAAATTAAGGCTAGACAATCGAAAAGAGGTGATGACTTTCGAAAATATCGGCGAAAAAAGCGACTCCTCCCTGTGGAAAAGTGCCCTATTGAAGGTGAAGATATTAATGTTTTTAGCCAATTTTTCGATATTTGTCGTCTGAAAGGTTAAGCTTCAAATTGATACTGATCTTGTGAAAATCCGTTGCCTCTGTTGAAAGTTTTAGGCAAATATGCAAACATACATACATTTATATATTGGTACCTCAAATTTCCGACCCAAACCGATTAAAAAACTTGCCCTATCTCTGAATACCCTTTATGTAAAATTTCAAATGTTTAGACCAGAAATTGACTGAGTAATTTGGTAGAGACCGCAGAGGTAGCAGTATCAGAATTTTTGTAGGAATTTTTGACACCCCTAACACGAAACTGCGAATACAATATAAAAATCTCGTAATTTCTCTGTTAAAAGTGGGTTATTTATTTTCTTTATGGATTATACTTCCAAAATAAACTATTACAGTTGTTTTAAAAGTAATAAAAATATTTTTATTTTTTTTTAAAACAGTAATGAATTTTCCGAACTCAATATTTTTCAATTTTTAAACTCAATATTTTTAAATTTTAAAAATCTATCAAAATTTTTCTATTGATTCTATTTTTACGATATTTTCAGGGTCAATGTGAAATTTTATGTTCTTTCCAATAAACCGAATATAATATTTTAGACAAACGTTTTTTTTAAATTCACGCCCCCCCATTTTCACGCCCCCCCATTTTCACGCCCCCCCCCATTTTGAAATGTCTATTAAAAAGTAAATAATTAATTTATGTTTAATAGGTTTATATATCACAAATTGAAGAGAAAAGGTCAATAAATAATATATTCAAATTTAAAACAAAAAAAAAAATCAGTTTTTTAGAAATTTACCTGTAAAGTCCGAAGTTTAAAACCTTATTTTATAAGAACACATTTTTTCTTTTTGTCTTTTTTTTTTTTTTTTAATGAAACCTTGGTCCTTGCTCCTTTAATTGAAAAAAAAATTAGGGCTTGAATTACATTTTTCGAGGAGTTATAAGCTTAGAAAGATAGGGGGTCGAATAATTTACGCCTCTCATTTTGAAATGTCTATTAAAAAGTAAATAATTAATTTATGTTTAATAGGTTTATATATCACAAATTGAAGAGAAAAGGTCAATAAATAATATATTCAAATTTAAAACAAAAAAAAAAATCAGTTTTTTAGAAATTTACCTGTAAAGTCCGAAGTTTAAAACCTTTTAAAAAAAAAAAACACATTGTTTTGTTTTGTTTTTTTTTTAAATAAAACCTTGGTCCTTACTCCTTTAATTGAAAAAAAAATTAGGGCTTGAATTACATTTTTCGAGGAGTTATAAGCTTGGAAAGATGGGGTGGAATTATTCACTATTTTCACGAAATTTCTGACACTGCTACCGCAGAGGTCAATTTTTTTTTTTTAACTTTGACCCCTATTATGCCCTATTAACATTCGTTTTGGGCTCAAATCAAGTTATTAAGTTAGATCCATGTCGAAGGAACCTATATCTAAAATTTCAAGTGTTTAGACCCCACATTGTCGGAGGAGTTCGATAGAGTTCTCAAAGGTGAAATCGTTGAATTTTGACCCTTAACAGCCAAATTTCTGGCCGAAAACCGAATACAAAGATTTTCCCAACCCTCAGTACCCTGTGTATCAAATTTCGAGTGCGTAGACTGAAAATTGACAGGGATATTGCATAGGGAAATGTACACAGACAGACAGACACTTTCACTTTTATAGATATATAGATAGATTTTTTTTCGCCAAGTTTTTTTTTTTTTACACGTAATCGCCTAACAGAAAGTCGAATTTTATTTTGTGGGAAGGAGTTGAGTGCTGGTCTACAAATTTACCATAATTTCATTTAAAAATTTTGAAAGTTAAATTTAATTACGTTATTGTTTGGTCATTAAATAATTTATTGAACCACTTGCAAAGAAGGTGAGTTTCTTCTATTCAGCTGGAAGACTACTCTCACACAGCAGAGTATCCTGTATGTCTACAAGGTCACCATTTGCCCATGCATGGCGTATTGTTGGCACATTTGAGCTGGTGCATCTACCACTAGCCTCTCCCTTTTGGATAGGGTCCAAAAAAGAGTTTTCAATCTAATAGGTTCCACTTTGTCAACTAAGCTCTAACCCCTGTCCCATCGCCGCAATGTTGCATCTCTGTGCCTGTTTTACAAATATATTAATGACATGTGCTTTGATGAACTCGTTGCACTTGTGCCTTCTCGACGTACATATCCCCGACCACTCAGTTTAGCAACAAAATCAAACCCCTTCACTGTGGAAGTGGAGGTCCCTAAATGCCAGAAAGCTTTCTATTCTAATAATTTCTTCCATCGAACAGCTACACTTTGGAATTCTCTTCCTGCTACCTGATTCCCTGGCTGTACTGATATGCAGAAGTTTAAATGTAACGTAAACCAACATCTTGTTCATCTTTCCTAGGCATGGCTCCGATATGCCTTGTTAGCAATTTTACGCGAGTAAAAATAAATAAATGCCATTAAAGTGACGTTTAAAATCTCTAAAATTAGTGGATGGATGAAAGTTTCAAAAGTTTACAATATTAATGAAATGGGGATTTGTTAAGCCGGGAATTATTTTTTCAGCAGTTTAAAGCCGTACAAATTACTTTTAAATGTTGAAAAGTGACAAAATCATTATGCATTCTGATGGATTTAATGTACTTGTGCAGCATACGGACCATGCTATTTCTTAGGTAGGATTTTCATATCAAATTCAATTTTATGGTACTTTTTGTTTCTTAAATGGTTAGGTGAAAGTACACTGAAGCCCGTCTCTCCCCATGTTAAGAATGGGTTTCAACGTTATTATTTGGTAATTAAAATAATTTTATAATAATAATTTTTTAAAATAATAATTTTAAAAGTATTTTAACGCTTTTAAATTTTTAAATTAATTTCAATAAATTGCAATGTTCAAGCCACATAGAGGCGAGAAACACAATTACGATTTCATTAATAAAAAAAATGAACGAAAGGGAACTCATTAAAAATCGATATTGTGTCGGACTTTGCCTCCGTGAAGTAAATATAGACTTTTTAACACGTGATAACATCACATTTTATAGTTTATACTTACTTAGCTCCCCGCGAGGGTAAAGTTTGACATAATATCGATTTTTAACGAGGGAAAATCCAGATACTTCCCCACAAGAGGGTAAACTTGATTAGGAACAAATATAAAATTCGACCCAGTCGAGAAGGATTTCTCCTCATCTGACACTATAAGTTTTTTTCTCGAAAATATGTTCAGATAAAGTTTTCGTAATAAAGTGAGTTTAGAAAATAAAATAAACTTTCAACTATTTATTCCGAAAAAGGTATTTCCCGAGTATTAAAAACATTAATCGACAGTTAGATCGCTTCAAACTAGAATCTTCAAACCACAGACTTACCTTGAATTCGTGTATTATCCCTTATTATTTTTTTTTGTTTTTTTAAAAGGAAGTAACCCTTTATTTTTATAAAGGGCGCTTCAGTAGTGCACGGTTTCCAGCTAAATCCAGAATGTTTAAATATATCAAGATATCCAGACTGTTGTTGACAAAAATGATTTTTGGTGTGTTGTTGGTTCGTTAGCCACTGCACAGTTAGTAAACTCACAATCCAAGTTTTTGTTTTGGGTTAAGATTCAGTAAATTATATCCGTCCAGCCCCAAAGTCGTTTAAAAAAATGAACCCACTTGTAAGAAGTCAGTTTTAATAAATAAATTTATAAGCAAAGGAATCCAACATTAGAACAGATCGTGTGAACGACGATGGAGCTGTCGTCCTGTCAGTCGATGTGGGTAAATTCCTCCCTCTCTCTCTCTCTCTCTCTCTCTCTCTCTCTTTTAATAGACAAATCCGTCTGTGCGTGCTAGTTAAAGGGAGACAGAGAGAAAGAAAATAAGTGTTATGTGAGTGAGTCTATGTGTGTAGAAGTGTGTGTGTAGGTATATATATATATATATATATATATATATATATATATATATATATATATATATATACACACGTATATATATATACACACACGTATATATATATATACACACACATATATATACACACGTGTATATATGTATATATATATACACGTATATATACACACACACGTATATATATACATACATATATATATACACACATATACACACACGTGTATATATATACACACATATACATATACAAATTATATAAGTATATGTGTACATATATACATACATACACATATGTATATATACACACATATATACATATATATACACATACACATATACACATTATATAAGTATATGTGTACATATATACATACATACACATATGTATATATACACACATATATACATATATATACACATACACATATATATACACATATATATATATATACACACACATACATATATATATACACATATATATACACATACATATATATACACACATACGTATATATATATGCACATATATGTGTGTATATATATACATGTATATGTGTATATATATACATATCCATGTGTGTGTATATATACATATCTATGTGTGTGTATATATACATATCTATATGTGTGTGTATATATATATACATATCTATATGTGTGTGTATATATATATACATATCTATGTGTGTGTGTATATATATATACATATCTATATGTGTGTATATATACATATCTATATATGTGTATATATATATATATATACATATCTATATGTGTGTATATATATATATATATATATACATATCTATATGTGTGTATATATATATATCTATATATGTGTATATATACATATCTATATATGTGTATATACACACATATACATATATATACGCACAAATATATATATATACACATACTTATATAAATATGTATATATATACATATATACACACACATACTTATATATACCCATATACATATATACACATATATATATACACACACATACATATATATATACACACACATACATATATACACATATACATATATATATACACATATACATATATATATATACACATACATATATATATACACATATACATATATATATACACATATATATATGCACACATATACATATATATACACACATATACATATATATATATACACATATATATATGCACACATATACATATATATACACACATATACATATATATACACACATATACATATATATATACACACATATATATATACACACATATACATACATACACACATACATACACACACATATACATACATTAATATATATATATACACACACATAAATATATATACACACACAGTTTAGTGGTTCAAGTAAAATTCTGAAAATCCAAATATAAACACATATATTCGAGTTAAGAATTTATTGTCTGACACAAGGAATATATAGATGGGAGTTATGTTAATTTCCTTAATCCATGGATTTTCAATATTGGCTCATATCATCAGAGGAAATGAAATGCGGTTAGCAAAATAATGAAATGCGGTTATTTTGCTAACCGCATTTCATTTCCTCTGATGATATGAGCCAATATTGACAATCCATGGATTAAGGAAATTAACATAACTCCCATCTATATATTCCTTGTATCAAACAATAAATTCTTAACTCGAATATATGTGTTTATATTTGGATTTTCAGCATTTTACTTGAACCACTAAACTGTGTATATTGCTTTATTTTTTAAACATTGAGCTTTACCTTTTTGGCTAGGATCACCCTGAAATTATTAACTAAATTAATATGTCAGGATATTTCACCTGATCTTTAATCTGTGACTTATCTCGCTTATATATATATATAGGACGAATATTGGCTGAAGAGAGCTCGATAAGGATACCTTAAACGGGCCTTATTATCGGGCTTGAAACCGACGGTACCAATGACCTGTCTCAACTAACAACTTTCTGTACACAAAATATAAGTACGCTCTTAAAATTTGGATTTTCCTTTTAATTGAGCACTCTGCTGGAATTCTTTTTCCAAAAAAACTAATCATATATATATATATATATATATATATATATATATATATATATATATATACATTAGTAGCCAGCCCGGCATTGCCCGATCGTAAAATACACTTAAATATGATATTTTGATTAATGCAGATTCCGTATTTATTATTATATTATACTAGCTGTACCTGGCCACGCGTTGCTGTGGCTCAGTTTGTTAAAATGGAACACATTCCTCAAGAAAAATTGCATTTTGTTCGTTTATTTACTTTTATTATTTTTTACAATTTTTTTAATCAATAAAAGTTATTATTTTTTTCCCCAAAAAAAGATTAATTTTTTACCATAAATTGTTAGGTGAAAGTTTTTTTTTTCAGGAAAACTTGCACTTTTTTTTTTAAAAGAAATTTGGCAGTAAATGTTTCTCTTTGAAAACGGAATTTTTATCATAAAAAGAACAGATGAATGCTTTACATGAACACTGTAAATAGTAAGGTGAAAGTAGAGAAAAGTTTGATTCTTTTTTTCAAGAGAATGTACAAATTATTTTTTTTAACAGATGTTCAGAAAATAAACAGAAAAATACTTCCATCATTAATTATGCAAAAAATAAATAAAATGTTGATTTAGTGTTTCAACATTATGTTTATAAATTACGATAAAACTTGCTGAGTATGAGCTGTTTTACGGTTGTTTTAAAAATGGAACGGAAACTTAAATTTCGCTCCCTTTTAATCTTTCTTAATTTTTTAATTGTGCCCCCCCCCAACGAATATAATCAAAACAGTAACATTCAACAATTGTACTTTATGTATATAAAACACAAAATATTTATTAAAAAAAAAAAAAAGAAAAAAGTTAATAACGAAAGGGAAATAATTCCATTTTTAAACGAAAAAATCAGTTTGGTATATCTTTTTGTTATTTTTTACATAAGTCCAGCTTACCATTCACATTGGAAATGTCGACATTTATAAGTTGTCGGGTACGTTTACAACGAATAAACACTCCAATCTACCCATGTTAAAAACGGCTTTCGGAATAGACACCCCTAACCTTGTCAGCATACCCGAAAAGCTATAAAAGTTGACGTGTCGAATGTGAACGATGAGTTGGATGTAATGTAAAAATGTAACGAATTTAAAAGGGAACAAAATTCAAATTTCCGTTCCATTTTTACAACAACCGTAAAGCAGAGCATTCTATGCAAATTTTACCTAACTTACTGTATTAATGCTTTTTTTTTTTTAAGTAAAAAAAAAAAAAATATTTAGGTTTGGCTATAAATTCCTAAACTCATTTCACCCTAAATAATTTAGGTGACTGAAATAGGAATCTAATTGAATCTTTAATTTCCTGAATAGTATGCGAGAAATTCATTTTTCTTCAAGTTTTATCGAATTTATTAATACGGACTTTAGGGGCTTTTTTCGTAATATTCCTGTAAAAATTATTTTTTATTGTTACAAATTACGATGCTTTATTTATATAAAAAAAGCAAAAATAAATTCTTGTGTTTTTTATATACTACTGAAAACCATAACTTTAGTAAAGGTATTTTTTGTTTAAACAAAAACATTTTCACTAAAAGTAAAAATAATTAGTTCATTATATTCTGCGATCATTATTTGATAAATACTGAAATTTTCATTAAAATTGGTTAATTTCCTGATTTTTGGTGAGTTTTTAAGTAACGGGAGGGGTCAAAATGTTTATACACTTTGAGCGTCGGGATTCATTTTGTCTGTACCTACCATTTTTCGATGAATATTTGATAGGAAAGCGAACACGTGTGGTTAATTTAAATTAAATTTCAATCACATGGCTACATTATCAATAATCATGTGATTAAACCCATTGAAAATTTACCGATATTGTAAACACATTCTGTTTACATTAAGCCTGTAGTGGACCAAAATATCCTTTTAGTGATATCACATGCAGTGTTGGTAACTGAGATTTAAAAAAAACCCACGAGATCAGGAGAAAGAAATCTCCAGAAAATCGCTAGATTTTTAATTTTTATCTTCTGAAATTTTCAAAAATCGCTAATTCACCCCTCTCCCCAAACTCCATATTTTAACTTCCTACCATAAAAAAATTATAAATATAGTATATTCAATATATAAAATGTTCCGTGTTTTCTCACTATATGTTTCTGGAATTATATTGAAGCAGTTAGCTCCCCAGAAGGCTTACATATTTTATCAGCTAGTTTTACCTGTTTTTTCAGAGAGGGTATTTTTTTTTTTGCAAGAAACAAATCATAAACTCAAACTTTTTATAATAAAAGTTAAATTCAAATATACTGCAAATTAAACATCACAATAATGGTGTAACATATTTTGAAATTAGAAAAATAAAAAACAAAAAAACTCTGTTTTAGCATATTAAAAGTATTTAGGTTGGTAAGATAATTAAATTCTACTGTATTGGTATAAGTTTTTTTTTTTTTTTTTGCTGTTGTTTCTTGCTTTTTACAATTTTCGACTAAATACTTCTAAATTAAGAGGGGTTGCTTAGATCGTATTTTAAACTAAACTTCGGAGGTTGGAATGCCCCCCTCCATCTAAAATGTACTTGGAAAAATCGATTTTATAGCGAGATTTAAGAATGGTTAGCCGAAAAAAAAAGGTGAAAAACAAAACAAATAATCAATAAGTAATTGTTACCAAAGGCAATAAATGCTACTTTTTTTTTTACTTACATGAATGAGTTTATTTTATGTTTTAAAGTATTTTCAAGCGCTTTTCTTTATTTTTTAATCTAAAATTCCGGGTGTGTGGGTGCCAAATATCTCCAGATTTTCTAGAATTCCCCGCTAGATTGCAAACCAAATCTCCAGATCTAACAGGAAAACCGCTAAATTCGAAACACTGGTCACGTGATGGGAAGCGGTAATAAATAATTGTCTCTAAATAAAAAAATGGCCTATCGGTACAAAGAAAACCACCTATTCATTATAGAAAAATTCAGTATAATGTTATAATTAAAAAGTAATGTATAAAAACACACATGGGTATAGTAAACATATTATACCAAAACGTAGAAGCCATCCGTCCAGTGGTTCTTTAGACAATTAATTGCGAACAAACCAAGAGTTACATTTTTATATAGATTGAACATAATATTAAGTAATGATTTAAAAAGTTAAAAAATAAATAAAATGACTCATGTGTCACTGTCGAGAATCGAAATAAAAACGTTTAGCTTACAATTTACGTTTTCCATTTAACGTTAATACCTAGCTATGAAGACATGTTTGCTCAAGGCTAAAAATTAAAACATGGACCAATAGCTATTACGTTACGCATGCATATTTGTAATGTTGTCATTCAACCTCAACCTAGCAAATTCCATTTTTTTAATTTTCACACTTTTGCATTTTGAAAACCCTATATATTAAGTTTCATGTCTGTAGACCAAAATCTGGTAGATGAGTTTGGTGGGTAAAAATTTTTAAACAAATATATTAGTGATGGGACGATTCCAATATTTTTCCCGATTCCGATACAATTACCGTTTCGGAATACATTCCTGATTCCGATTCAAATTCTTTAAAAATCTCTAAATATTTAACTACAAAAGATTTATTTTGTCCTGATTACTGTAAAAACACATTATAAATGTGCATGTATTTACTTAAACGTAAAAACACACTGAGAGTTAAAATCAATAAATATTTATTATTTTACTATTACTACAAGCAGTGGAAGATGTTTCTTAAACTAAAATCAAATAAAAAAGATAATTAAATGGAATCAATTTTGGCATCAGAAAATAGGCTCAATCTTTTTCGATTCCGATACCTCCAAAAGCTGCGATTTTTCCAATTCATGATTCCGAATTATCGTCCCAACGCTAAAAAATATATATATGTATACATAAATATATAGAGAAAGAGGTTACGTTTTACGCAAATATTACGCAAGAAAAAATCATGTAGAATATCTGCATGAATTACACGTAATAAAGATGATCATCCTAAAAGAATGTTAAGATGATCATCCTATAAGAAAACCGAAAAAAAACCAATAGAGAATTAATTAAAATGAATGTTTAAAAGAATAAGCAAATTAACTAGATCTTTTGCAGATGAATGCAATTCCACGATCCATGCATAACAAAGTTGTACTGTCTTTTTAAATAAATAGAAAAAAGGGTTTATAAACACACACACACACACACACACAAAAATTATTGTATATTGCACACAAACGCACACACTAGAAAGCAGTGTGGCTCCGTCATAAAATACGTTTATTTCAATTTATGCAGATTTCATATTTATTATTATAGAGCCTATATTCTATTGATTATTATATTGTACTCAATATATAATAGTGATTTCAAAAGTAAGAAAAATAGACTTAGGTGCCATCAACTAGAATCGAAACCAAAACATGTAAATCTCCAGTCTTATTCGTTATCATCTGATCTAAGTCCATACACATGAAAACTTCAAAAAAAAAAAAAAAAAAGGTTGTTAAAGGTGTAAACGTTAATTTGCGCAGGCATAGAAATAACATGTTTAGTCAACTTTCGCCCGCCAATTTCCAATTGTTTTTCAATTTTTACTTCTTAGCAGCTATTTTTACCGGCTAAATCGAATGTGTTCGACAGGTCAAATCCGTTATCATCAAGTTTTATACCTGTAGACTAAAAATTGACAGGAGTTTAATAAAGACCGTTTCTTAAACAGACAGACAAGGTTACGTTATACATACAAAGTTGAGCATTTTGCCGGACTGATATTGATATTAAAAGCCTGCTTTTTGTATTAAAAAATCATTAACACAAACTTCTTAATATACTCAGTCATAGGTATACGAGCGACTTCATAATGATTAACTAATTTGCATATTCCCGTGAAAAACGAACTTTGATCCACACTACTGAGAGCCATGATTTAATATATTGTTTTGTTTTTAAATCCCCGAAACAGTGTTTCATGGTAAACAACTGATGATCCATTTAAGAACATCGTGACAAAAACGAAAATATCACATACCAAATATCATGTAAATTGATTAATTAGTTTTATTTTTTATAAAGAAAACCATTTTTAAGCGATTAATGGAAATTCGTAGGCATTACAACACAAGTTTAGTAAGCATGAATTATTGTTAAGTTATCGCATGACCACGTTGACACACCAGTTCCCGCTGGCTCACCGAAGTTAAGCAACGTTGAACTTGGGCAATACTAAATGGGTGACCATTTGTGGCTTCCAGTTGCTGTATGTGCTCTCCACTTATCTCGGCATTATTTCCAGTCGTCCTGGTCTTCTCCTTGCCACTAGACTCAAACAGTGCCGATTCAGGAGATATGTTGTTAAGGATTGCACAACCCTTGCCTCACAATTACATGCGCAGATGCCCCTACAGGGGATATCCTTTGTCTGAACGGGAGGCATCGATATCTCCATTTGTTTCTTGACATTTTATCAAAATGGCCACCAAGACAATCACTCTTCGAATACTCATACAACTTGATTTTCTTATACAAAAATAAAACTACTTGATCAATTTATGTGATTTTTAGAATATGATATTTTCGTTTCGTCACGGGTATGTACCTCATACAGATGTTTCTTTATTTTTGTTTTTTTTAAATAGGAGGAATTCTGGATAAGAACCAAAAATCTTAATTTAAACTTTATTTTTGACCATGAATCGCAAGGGACAGACGAGGTTCCTATTTACTTGCCTCCCCACGAGGGCAGAATTAGACACAAGGTCGTTTTTGAATGTGAAGAAAATCTAGCTCCTCAAAAAGGGGCAGTCTGGATAGAAACAAAAATAAAAATTGTCTCAGTCTGAAGGATTTCTCCTCCACTAGCTGAGAACAGAAAAGGGGAAGTGTAGCATCAGAACAGATACTACACTATGATCTTGGCCCAAAGGACAGACGATGTTATCAAGCAGATTATAATGGCTTTCTACGTTCCTATCTTAAGTAGTAAATCAAGCAAGAAACATACATCTTCACTCATTACTTATGGTGAATAGATCAGAGGTATTTAAGAATGTGGGTTTTTTAGTTTGCTTTTAACATTCACCGTTGATAAACAATCTAAATAAATTTATTAAAAAAAAATTACAAGGGTCGTTCCAAATGTAAGTTAACTCAGACACTAAAACGTTATAGAGTTACGAAGAAGAGAGTGGTACTATTACAACGAACGATCTTTTGTGCTCCAGAATTTATTTTTCTATCTTGTCTCAATACAATTTTGTCAGTCTCTTTTGATGCTCCAGTCGTAAAAGTTTGGAGTGCGCTTTGTACCACATCTCTGTCACTACTCTAAATCAATTAACCCATCTCCTAACTGTGCTGACATCAACTACAACAGCTTCATAAACGTTCAATTAGCGCCGGTGAATGTTGATCGGTTCAATGTTTTATGTGTGGAGGAATTCAATGACACATCTCCACTTCTGAAGCATATCCATGACAGGGGTTGATATCTTAAGGAGTTTCACACCGTCAATATCTGCAACAGAGAGATGAAACTTTCAGGTCATGAATGCATAAGTTCGATCATTATAAAAATGCAATTTGCAATCCCCTCTGATCTATTTGGTCGGAATGAATAAAATAGGCAACATTACGTTTGGAACGTCCCTCGTATGATTCAGAATTTGAGTTTTAAAAACTTAAGATTTCGCTTTTTTTTTTAAGAGAAGATTATCAATGACAAGACTAATTAATGATTGTCTGGATTTTATTTGACGATGAGAATGGAAACATGATTTACCCTTAATCCCTATTTACTTCCCCCACCCCACTACACGGGGCAGAGTTAGACACAAGGTCGTGTTTTAATATGGGATAATCCAGCTCCTTCAAAAGAGGCATTCTGAATTGGGACAAAAATTAAAATTATCCTTGATTGGAAGGATTTCTTCATTCATGACCGAGGACACAAAAAAATGAAGTGTAGTATCGGAACAGATACTACATTCGGAATTTTTTACTTGCACAAGATAGAAATTACATCCAATATAAGTAAGACACAAGGTCATCAAAGGTGTGGAGAATTGGAGGAAGTTGGTCATCTTTGATCAAAAGTTATAAAAAGATATCAATCCTCTTAACTAGAATCATCTCAGTCACCACAATACCACATTTACTATAGACGGCCATCTTATTAAAGGTATCCCCAAATTTATTTTTATATTTTGGGAATCCTTTGAGATGAGACTTCATAATTTGAATATTCATTTTTTTTGCAGACTGTTATCCTCATCTTCATAATTGTTGTTGTTTCACCACGTTTTGGCCAACTCATCCTCTGGCCTTCTTCAATTCTTTACTGATTATTATATTACACTCAATAAAATAATATATCATTTGGTACAGACCCGATAATAGAAGATCAGAACACAAAACTGGATTTATAAGACCATAAAATCCAACCTTGACTGCCCTTCAGGGCCGTGACACAGTGGATAGAGGCTTTGAGGCATTATGGTTTCTTGTGGGCATTGTCTAAAGATAGCTGTTTGAATCCTACCCAAAGCAGGTCAGAGGATTAGTTGGCCAAATCGTGGTGAAACAACAACTATGGAAGGCAGTAATTACTGGTGATACAGTTACAAGACTCTGCATTCATATCCCGTCACAGTTAATCACCTGAAGAAGGCCAGAGGATGAGTTGGCCAAATCATGGTGAACAACAACAACAACAACTATGAAGATGAGGATAACCGTCCGCAAAAAGTGAATCTCTCATTTGTTTGAAATTTTATTTTCTATAAATCAGAATCTTATGTTTTTCTAAAGAATTATTTTTATTTTAATATAAAATTGAATAAAAAGACCAAAAGTGCTTTATTATTTTTTGTGGGAACTCGGCATTACTCGGCCAAAAAGAATGATGGAATAATCCAAATACATAAGTAAATTTTAGCCAAAATCTATTTATATTTCGTGTCAAAACACGGTGCAATATACGAGATGGTTAGTCCATAACAATCGAACATACAAATACTAATAAAAATACGATGTTCAAATTCTGAGAAATATATATATATATATATATATATATATATATATATATATATATACTAGCAAAGTCCCGACCTTAACCTTTGACCTTAACCTTAAAAAATACTGTGCACCATTCCCACGTCGGAGACCATTATCATGGCAGGTTTGGTCATGATCAGTCTAGTAGTGTAGGCTGTAGGGGTATATATACATTGGCTATGACCTTGACCTTTATCTTGGAAAATGGTGAGCACCATCTCTAGGTGGAGTACCATGATGATGCCAGGTTTGGTCATGATTGGTTCAATGGTGTGGGCTGTAGGAAAGTTGTACACACAGACACGCATGAACGCTACTACTTTGCAGGGAAGGAGAAGCTAATGAACACTCCTGCAGAGAAGCATACCCACAGAAAGGAGAATTGTAATCTCAACAGTTGTGAGACCACAAATGTTGAGGACCTTTGCGACAGACTGGTGCTCTTGCATTGGTCTCTTTAGCCACAATCAACGCTGCTATAGCAGAGTGGACAGGACAAGCAAAGAATGCATCACTCATGGTCGACCTTATGTGCGCATGTGCACACACACGTATACACAAGCAATGGATTTGTTTAATGTTGACAAGTATCTTATCAAGCTGATGAAATTGATCCTACTACGTCATACCTAACAACTAATTACCATATTATGATCAATACCATCAAATTTCAGTTGTTTTTCTATCTCCCCTCCAAAATAAACTGGACTGATCCATACAAGCATAAAAGAAGAAATCAAACAACTGTTTTTTATTTATTTTGGAAAGGAGAGTTCTATTGCCAACAGTCGTGAGATCACACATGTTTAGGACTTTTGCTCTTGCATCGATCTCTTCAGCCACAATCGGCGCTGCACCAGCGGAGTACAAATGTGCTAAGAATGCATCACTCATGGAAAGCCAAAAAGCCACTCAAAACTGGATGGAATGGCAGTTGAATGATGAAGAACATTATGAGAGGACTGAAAATGATAAACCGAAAAAATAAAGTTTCATTACTTATAATGATGGATTATGACAAGTATTTGTTGACATTAGATTTGAAGATGATGCTGTTGTAGTCTGTAGGGAAGTAGTTCTTTGGTAATGTGTTCTACAGAGTGACCGTTTTTGGAAAAAAAATATCAGTTCATGGAAAACGACATTGTGGTGTAGCCCGGGTAACACTAACATAGGTAACAAGTCATCCTTATCAAAATTCCATGTCCATAGGTCAAATAAGTGCATAGTTAGTAAACAACCATATCTTTCATATCGATTTTTTTTTTCTTTCGTTTTTCATTAACATAAAATCTAACATTTTTTATTCAATGGGATACTTTTCTTTTCAAATCATTCATTGCCTGTTTATTTTTATGTTCAGGTTATGTTTTCAATAAAATATGTTCGTGCATAGCCTAGAGACTACATCACTTGACCAATTGTTACTAAACTTGATCAAAGTATCAGTCTAGGTCCAACTTGGAAATTATTTACTTTGGGATATCTAGGTAAAAGGAAAAGATCAGACTTTTGATGATCACGGCGGTTCTGTTTGTCAGAAAGACTCCCTACTTGTCCCATCATGAAGTCTTGCATCTTATATAGCTTTGACCTTTGAGCATAAAAAGTTTAGTCACAGTCAAAAGTTTTTATGAAATTTTAACTTCCGATTTTTTTCAACTTTGATGCATATATTTTATGCATTTTGATAACAGTAAACACTATACAGATTTTCAGCCCAATCAGATAAATAGTTTTTGAGTTATCAACGTTTCCATGGCATAACATTGAGAATACTTCATACAATATGGAGAAATAATGCCTAGATAAGACTTTGGCCAATCTTCATGTTGTCAGGCAGAGCAATGCAGTCTCATAAGTGACCAATCATCTTGTTTGTATTATTATCGAAGCTTTTGATTATGGCATAATTTTAGTTTACAAAGTAACTTTTGGATATTATGAAGACAAAAGAGAGTGCTCTAAACAGCACCTCCTCACATGTGGCAACAGTCTTCGGACATATTGGACTCTTTATGCAGGTAGAGGATTGAATCAGGAGTTAGGTATTTTCTGGAACGATAGAATGATCCAACTATTTTTCCAACAACTTTAACAACAGATTAGATGTCTTCCATTTTAGATTGAGAGTGAAACTCAGTCCCACAAGATTATTAAAACAAGAGGCTTCATAAAATGAGAGAACTATTCATTTCAAATGAAACAAAGCGTTGGTTGGCGAAAGGAGGGACATTTGATCTTCAAAAAGTAACAAGTCATTTTTTTGTTTAATTTCTTTTTACTTTTATATATATGAATCCCAAAAATTCATGTTGGTATTGTGGTATTTCTATTTCTAAGGATGTAGTTGAAAAAAAGGCCTATACCAAGATTGAACCAATTTTCTAGAATATAGGTATTAATTTTATATCAGTATTTACAAAAATATCATCGAATAAGTATTTGCGGAGGACGTCCATAAATAGTAAAGATAACCTTTTCATTTAATTTCATTTATAACAAAGCCCTGTAACAAGAGCAATCCAATTCACTGTAAGCACCAAATTTTCAAGAATTTTTGATAAAATCTGCCTGAAAACCGAAATTTACAAAAAATAGCAAATATATGCTCTCTTTGATCACATTTTCTTTCTAGACTGGAAAGATTCTATAATTGTGAAAGAACTACATATTTAAGTTAATTTGCTTATAATGCTTATCCATCGATTTATTAATTTGTTATTATCGCTCATGCCGGAATTAATGTTTGGAGACATGACATACATCATAAATCTATGACTTCACGTTAAAGCTATAATTATTGTAAGGTAATGTTTTAAGCTCTATCTATAAGTTAGTTGGTAGAATTTCATGGCATCTGCTTTATTTCTTAAACCTTATATACTATTAATGCAATATTTTCCCTTTCAAAAAGTAGTTAAGATCTGATATTTGAAAATGAGACAAATTCCATAAGGTATTTTTTATGTTTAAAATAATTGTGATTGAACGGACAAAATCTTACTTTATATAAGATATATATATATATAGATATATATTAGAAAATAAATTAAAAAAAAAATTAGAATGGTAATATATAGTTCAGGGCAAGGAGTGGGTGTATTCAGGAGGCTATATTCATCCACGGGCAACACTTAAAGTTTTATTGCTAGTAAAATATGAAATAAACTTACCTACATTGTCAACTAAAATGTCAAAACATACCTGTTATTAATTTATTTCAAATATGATCGCCAATTGACGCGAGAATTAATAAACATTCTTAGATCTTTCTGAAAAGTTGAATAAACAAAGCCGTTATGAAGTGTTTGTTTATATTAACTTATACATATATGCATATATACACTAGACGTACCCGTGATCTGTCAGGTCACAACATCATTCATTCTAATTCGATTTTATTCACAAATTCATAAACTGTGGCATATTTTTTTTTTTTTTAATTTTTTTTTTTTAGACATTTTCCTTGCATCTTCTTTTTCTCATGTATCAATCCTGAACTGCGGCCGAGTCCAGAATGATAGACTTTTTGTCTTCATTTAACACGATCACAGGTTTGGTCCGGGTGAAGGCCGATTTTACAGAGATTTTTGTGCAGTGTTTATGCGCTGGTGCATCATCGGTATTCCTTTTGATTGCTTCCAATTTTTAATGTAAAGGTAATTTTTAATGCAAAGGCAAGTTTTGGCACTGAGCATATGTCCAAACGATCTGAGTTGCTATTCCTTCAATCGGTGAGATTCTTCTTGCATAACTAAAAATAATAAGTCCCATTACTGTCACATCATCATCATCATCTTAAGCACTAGGAGTTTTCACAGTCAATCATCAAAGAATTTTCTTTGAATACAACCTATCGTGTTTCTTGCAGTCTAAATGACAACAACTCCTCCCAGATTTCCAGTACTCACCGCCTCTTTCAATAACCTTTGCAAATTAGTTTGCATTATTGCAATAGCCATTTACCATTAATTTCTCGTTGGTAGCGACCATTGGTCTTCACTGGAATTTGGGTGACAATAAGCCTTTCCAAGGTCCCAGTTCTCTTCACACTCATCAAGTGGAGGTCTGGTTAGTGCTTTCTCTCCTCGGTCTTTCCATCCTCCTTGACCCGCCTCATTTATTTGGCGTGGCATCAGTTTATGGTGACAAAAAAAAAAAAAAAAAAAAAAAAAAAAAAAGATGGAGTGGTCGCAGTGGGGTTAACTTACAACTATACAGTTTTCAGGATTCCATGTGATGTTTCTTTGTTTTACATCTGTGGTTGTTTCTATGTCCGGCTTGCGCCTGTAGCTCATGTGTATTAATCTCAGCATTCAAAGGGCTTTCTTAATATTTCAGCCGTTATTATTATTATTATTATTAGTATTATTATTATTATTATTAGTAGTAGTAGTAGTAGTAGTAGTAGTAGTAGTAACGGTAGCAGCATACTTTTTTATTCTTAAAAATATAGAGATTTAATATTTCGCCAATTAATGTACATATGCGTATACAGACATTTATGTAAATTAGGTGACGTTCCTGAAAAAGAGAGTCACTCTTTCTGTAAACATTAATAGATATTAGAATAATTAGATCAACATAGAGTGAGAGGTATTGAAAGGAATAGATAGTGGAAAGAGAGGGAGATGGTTGCATTGTTCCCTTTATTACAAATTACGGCTAATTAAAACATTTGTTCAAAAATAACTCAATCCCACAACCAATGTATGATGTTTATTCATCAATATATTTAAAAAAAAATCATCAATTTTCAAAAACTGATAATATTTAATTGTCGATTTCAAAATAAGAGGTTGTCGGTTAAAGTGAAGCCAAGCTACATGAACTGATGAACGACGTGAAGTTCATAGTCACCAATAGTTACACCAGGTGGTACCTCGATGTCTTGTCATAAGACATAATTCAGCCTAATGGTAAGCCCAAAATCTTTGCAGACCTGTGAGAAGAGGTTAGTTTATTGCTAATCACCTGAGGCGCACTTATCGAGTAATGTTGACGGGGATGTCCAGGCATTTTCGGTCAATCATCTAAGGTACTGGCTTTTCAATTCTCACTTTCCCCATCTCCAGTCTAATCTTCCTGCCATGTCTTCAAACAGGAAAAATCCATCTACACTGGGACGATTTTAATTTTAATTCTCAATCTAGAGTGAACTCCCCTCCCACTTTTTTGGTGGTGGTGGTGAGAGGTGAGCTGGATGTCTCCCAGATTAAGATCTGACCTGACCTCGTGTTAAACGTGGACTCCTCACCTACGATTTTTTACTTTTTCTAAACCCCGTCCCGCTCCTTCTTTAATTCGATTAAAGTTATTTCCTTTTCTATATTTCCTTTATTGACCGCCGACCAGCGGTGGAATGTTATAATGACCTAAAAATGGGGGCGATGGGAGGAGGAGGAAAGAGGGAAACAAGGAAGAAGGAGAGGGGGTGTAAAGAATGTGACATACCGGGTCGCTCCCACTTTACTTTAGCTTTCGTCTCATGCTGCCAAATCTCTGGTCCGTTAAGGCCGTTTCAAAAGATATTGCTGTTTATTTCGACACCAAATAGCTGGTGGTTCATTTTGTTTTTATATTTTGTTTTTGCCTGCATAATAGTAGTTTACGAGATGTAAAGCTACCGAAACTCCTGTGTTTATCAAAAAATGTTTGATGAACAGCGCGTAATTATAGAACATTTATTTATACAAACATTATTGGCTACATATGTGCATACATGTTTCTGTTGTAAATTTTTTCAGAGAAACAGCGTCATCAGACTTACGTCTTCTTTAAGATTAAAGAAAAATGAAGCCTGATGACGCAATTTTCTTTGAAAAGAGTCACAGCAGAAATATGTATGCACATATGTAGCCAATAACGTTTGTGTGTATGTAAGATAGAATTAACTGAAATTGGGAAATACTTTCAGATTACAGATTGTATCATACTGTAGACTTAAAGAGTCCATATAAATATTAGTATCAATATTTATAAGATAATTCCAACTAGATAAAATAAAATGCTTAATATACTAGATAGAGCAATAGTATAAATGAAAATTTGGAATAAAATTTTGTAAATAAAAAAAAATTACAACAAATTTATTATTCAACAAGGAATACAAAAAATTTAATTTTTTTCCTTAATCCATGGAATTTCAATAAATTTTTCATCTCATCAGAGGAATTTTTCCCCCAAATATGATGTTTATAGTCAGTCATAAAATTTGCTGCTTAGCACAGATTGAAGAACTAAAAAGCTTGCATGAAAAGTCTAAAAGCAAAGATTAGAAGTAATATTCATGGTGTAGTTAGGTTCAATAACGAAAAATAGAGGCACAAACGTAAAATTATATATTCCTTGTCAGATTAGCGAGAGAGAATCCCAGAGAGTGTTTGATTAAAATATTTTGTAAATTAAGAGCTTAATATTTATTAAAATATATAAAATATACAACATCGATGCTATCTATTATGTAAATTTGAATTAATTTAAAATAGAGCATTTTGACTTTACAGTTATTGGCGAGAAATGTGCAAAACGTTTGCATGTATTAATCATTAGCAAGACATGTGTCCCGGCTTTGCCCCGGAGAAATCGAACTTTAAAAAAGTGAATATTAGAGTATCAAGCAATACACAGACGTCATTTTTATGGTTTTTATACTTAGTTGGCCTTTTGATTAAGTTCAAAGAGTATGTGTTCCATGTCTGAACATGGCGTACATGATCTTTGGTCGAATCAAATGTGAGACTTTCGAGTAAGCTTAGTTTCAACTAGTCGAGTGAATGAGTTACCCCCCCCTCTGATAATAGAAATCTTCCAAGATGCCCACTCCACACTTTCATTTTTTTTTGTTCTTGACCTCTCCCAAATTGAATTAATTTCCTAACTTCACCTCCGTGTTTTTTTTTTACTTCCACTTAGATCATACTTCCATTTAGAGACTGATCTGTTTGTTTTTGGTTAGGTAAGGAGCTTTGTCTTGGTAGCAGTAAATGAACTTTTTAATGTTTAAAAAATTTTTTCTTTATCCCAAACAAATCTATTGCCACTGATACATAAAATGCCAAAGTCAGCAGCAAAGTAGTTTCCCCCAAAGGAGGAAGTTTCAGGGGAACATCAAGTTCACAAGTTGCATGTATATCTCGATCAAGGGTGATACCGACGTTAGTTTTTTTGTTTTTTGCAGTTCTTGCAGGAAGGTGTCGACACCCTTATACATACTATGACTGGTATTTCCAAATGGTTACCCATCTGATACAGACCAGGCTTAACATTGCTTAACTTTGGTGATCTGACAAGAACTGGTGTGTCAACACGATTATGCTGTATACAACACATGCATGATTTACAAGTCGGATTTATAGGAAGCATCATGTGATGGCTTGTGCAGGTAATACATGTTCACATTAAATTTACATTTCTGCATGTTGGTACAACCAGAGAAGCAGGGAGGGAGTTCCGAAGGCTAGCAATTTGAGAAAAGAAGTTATTGAATGCACAATTGCAATGATGGAACAGTAGCTGGAGATGGGTGGTTTGGCTCTATTTTTTTTAATCAAATACTTAGTTTTAGGTTAATAAAAACTAACAATGAATCAATTATCGCATATTCATGACATAAAATTAAAATATTAATCGTGAAAATGTATAAATCCTAGTAAACAAAGCAAAATATCATGGAACATTCCAAAAGTAATTCCTTTTTTTTATTTTTATTCTGCTCGAATGGATCAGAAAGGATTGTAAATTGCATTGTTATGATGACTGAATTTGTGCATTCATAATCTGAAAATTTCATCTCTGTTGCAGATATTGATGGTATGAGACCCTAAGAAACCAACCCCTGTCATGGACGTGCTTCAAAAGCAGAGAGGCACAATAGAATTCCTAAAAAAAGTGCATTGAGAATAGTAGTATAAAAAAATAAATTCTGGAGCACAAAAGGTTGCTCATTAAAATGGTACCACTCCCGTCTTCATAGCTTTTCAACTTTTTGAGTTAAAAAAATTAGAAGTTTTACTTTAGGAAATACTCTCATAGAAACATTATTATTATTATTAGGAACACGATTGTTACAAAAAATTGGTTCTAGGAGAGGGAATTGCTGCAGAATGCCGGATTTGTGGTAAGACCTTAGAGTCAATTGCACACCTTGGGGCAGGGTGTAGTGGACTGGCCCAGAGAGAGTACCGCAAAAGACACGATCGCATGGGACTCCGAATATATTGGGAGGTGTGTAAGAAGGTTGGGGTGAAGTGTGCTGAAAAATGGTTTGAGGAGGTGGCTGATGAAGTGAGAACAAGCGAGGATGGCAAGGTAGAGGTATGGTGGGACAAAAGTGTCATAACGACCAAGCAATTGGAACATAATCGTCCGGATTTGGCCATTGACAAAGTCTCAAAAAACTGGCAGATTGTAGACTTTTCAGTACCCTGGGACAGGAATGTGAGAGAGAAGGAGAACGAGAAGTGGAGCAATTATGCTCCATTGCCCTTGGAGATAAGGTGTATACACGGGGTTAAAACACAAATAATCCTGGTCGTAGTTGGTACACTAGGAGTAGTATCAAGTCGTCTGGAAGGACAATTGAAAAAACTACAAATCCCCGATGTTTTAGGTCGCCTTCAAACTCCTGCAATCGTAGGTACCACCAACATCCTTAGAAAAACCCTTGATCTTTGAAGCTCCTGGTTTGAAGCCGGGATTGAGGGAAATCCTCTGGAAATGAATCCCATCCCTTTCCAGAGAGATGTTGATAAACGAAGTCAGAATTATTATTATTATTATTATTATTATTATTATTATTATTATTCATGGACTACTTAAAGCTTCTGTGAAATCCAGGGAATTCATATAGACTTTGGTCAAAAATATATGGATTCCAAGTAAAGATATGGTTAAATCAATGACCTTCGTTAAATGAGTTGACATATTGGAATTCTTCAAAGTACAATTCTCATCTTAATCCCACAAAATTTCAATCGATGTATTCTCTGATCATCTTTAGGGGCATTTTTTTAAATTCAATTACTAACGAGTCATCACTTACCACAACCAAAAGACTCTTAGACTAGACATAGTTAATGATTTTATTATTTGAATGAAACAAAAATAAAATTACCTCAGTCTAGAATGACCTCTCCCTCATTGACCAAGGACAGAATAGACGAAAAGCAGCATCAAAAATGCCCACTTTGTCCCTAATGGAAATGTTATTTTTTCATTTCACTTGCAATTTGTCCAAAATATCGAAAATATTGATTGTAATTGAGAAATCGGAAAAAAAAAAGATGGACTTTGTATTTTAACCGATATATATTTTTAATTACTTTATTCATTGGTAAAATCAAGCTGAGCATGTGAGATCCCCCTCCATAAATGAAAAATTTACTTTTACCATAACTAATGTTTGCGCAAAATTTAAAAAAAAATTCAAGGAGAGGTTATTGAGAAAAGTGCGACAAACGAACGGATAAACGATTTGGGTCAATTTTACCCCTATAGTGACCCCTGGAGAGGCAACTAAAGTTATCCCAGAAAATCCGCTTTGGCAAAAATTTACTTTCACCATGACTAATGTTTGTGCAAAATTTCAAAAAATATAAGGCGTGGTTATTGAGAAAAATGTGAACGGACGAAAAAGAGTGAATGACTAGGCCCAATCCCTCCTTTGTCAGGGGACCAAAAAATCGATTTCCAAAATGTAGCGCGCCAAACGTCAATAGATTCGTACACATTAACAATAGTTGGTTGATTTGTTTATTTTTAAACAGATAAAGAATACACAGATCAAAATTCATTAAAACTTCAAGAAGTAACAATTAGCCCCCCCCCCCCCCCGGATTTAAATAATCCGTTGGAAAGCAATATCTATTGGTAAATCTGAGTAGCATTTCTAAACTAAGTGTTGATTTATCTTATATTTTACTGAATATGAACACTTCAAATAAGAGACAAACACAGATGTGATGAAGACAAAACAAAATGAACGTTTTTATATTTATATAAAAAGTTAAAGATTTCTTTGTAACATTTCGAGTAAAAACAGAAATATGTATAAATTAAATGCTGGATGCATTAGAACTTTTACGTTGGCTGTAATTTTTGTTTACTGATGAAGCCTCCTCATGAATATAAGTGATTTTTTTGGTATATCATAGAAATACATGTTGAAATGTGCAGAAACAATTGTTTGTCAATAAAGTGTTTTTTAAAGAAATATACAATCTTGTTCTCGGAATAAAGTTTACATGATTTTAAATTAAGAGCTCTATAGTCGTACACTTTATGTTAATGCAAAGAAGATACGTGTGTGTGAGAGAGAGAGAGAACACATACATGTGCATATATATGACAATTAAAATCATTTTCAAATGATGATCAAAATAAAGAGTATACTCAAACGTATTACAGCTGTTTACAGCTGTTTCAAAGCAATTTTCTTTTAAGTAATACAATGAAACATACACATTTTCAAACATCAGATCATCTGTAGAACAAAAATTTCATAAATACACAGGAAAACAAACCAACAACAATTAATCTATTTTTGTGATTTTTTTCGTGAGTTGGAGGCATTTAAAATTCATTGTATGAGATAAAATTCATAGATAAGCGGCCATTTTGTATCTCTAATGAAGAGTTATGAAAATACAATTAACATTAGAACCGATGCAAGTCAGATTATCCAAAATCTAATTATATATCCACATATCTACTCAGCTCTATCTCAATATTGAGCTACCGTTTGAAAGTTATATACGTATACATACACATATACATACATATACACACCACGCAAGAAACACGTGGAGTTATAAAATACATGCACACACACACACAGACACACACACACACACACATATATAGCACATTCAGATGGGAGGGGGGTTTATAATTTAACTTCTGTGAAAACAGGAAATATATTAATTATCCAAATATAATCTGCTTTCCTCTCATACACACACACGACATTAATAATTGGAGTACAACATATGGATGTATGTACGTATTGTCTGTCTTTAATCCTTCTTATTACGCTTATATATATATATATATATATATATATATATATATATATATATATATATATATATATATATATATATATATATATATATACCAGCAAAAGTACCCGTCGTTGACTGGGTTCAAAAACAGCCTACAGAAAATGGACTCTGATTTATGAAAGTATGATAGGTTATAAAAAGCAAGGGTTGTAAAGAGATAGCTTTGAATTTGGGGGTATCAAAACCAAAGCAAAATATGATGAAAGTAAAAATAAAATAGATAAACCCCATGATTTATTATACCATACCTGTTCACACTGAAACACTTATCACAATATTCTGTGGATCTATATTAAAAAACCTTGTTAAACTTTGTGACATATTTCCATTCTATGGAGGTCAGGTGCGAACGAACACCCCAGAATTTTATTATACCATATTTCTTCAAACTGAAACATAATTATCAAAGTATACTTACGCAGATAGATATGAAAAGTCTTTATTAAAGTTTGTGCCTATTTCCATTCTATGGAAGCCAGGCACGAATGCAGACGCCACAATTTTATTATACCATCCCTATTTAAGTTAAAACATACTGATCAAAGTATTCTTATGTACACCTATATCAAAAACACTTGTAAACGTTTTTTTTTTAATTTTTTTATTTCCATACTTTGTAGACCAGGTGCGAACGCAGACCCCACAATTTTAATGAACCACCGTTCTGCCAGATCAAACATACCCATTCCTGTATCTCGATACATCTTCTATCATTATATGTAATCAGTGTTTTAAAATAGTCAACCATATAGGAGCGTATTCGTGACCAGACACACACACAGCTTTATATTATATTAATAATCTTCTATCTATCTATAAAAGTGAACGTGTCTCTGTACATTTCCCTACGCAATAACTGTCAATTTTTAGTCTACAGACTCGAAATTTGATATACAGGGTACTGAGATTTGGGGAAATCGATGTGATCGGTTTTTGGCCAGAAATTTGGCGATTAAGGGGTCAAAGTTCAACGATTTGATCTTTGAGAACTACTAAACTCCTCCGACAATTTTGGGTCTATGCACTTGAAATTTTAGATATAGGTTCCTTGAACATGGATCTAACTTAATAACTTGATTTGAGCCCAAAACAATAAATTTTAATGGGTCATAATAGGGGTCAAAGTTAAAAAAAATTGACCTCTGCAGTCTCTTCCAAATTACTCAGACAATTTCTGGTCTAAATATTTGAAATTTTACATAAAGGGTATTCAGAGATAGGGCAAGCTTTTTCATCAGTTTGGGTCAACAATTTTTAGTTACCAATATATAAATGTACGTATGTATGTATGTCTGTTTGCATGTCTGTCTTAAACTTTCAATAGAGGCGACGGATTTTACCAAGATCAGTAGCGTTTTAAAGTTCGACCTTTCATACGACAAATATCGAAAAATTGGCTAAAAACATTATCTTCCCTTTCAACTAGGCACTTTTCTACAAGGGGGGAGTCACTTTTTTCGCCGATATTTTTGAAAGTTATTCTCTCCTTTAGATTGTCTAGCCTTACTTTTAAAAAAAAAATGTCGCTTCCGGTTTGGCGGTGGCCGTAACAGCATAAACGTTAGGTTTTACCCCATTCTTTTCCTCCTTTGCGGTACGGGTTCGCCCCTGCCTTCCTACTACCACTTTTTTTTTTTTTTTTTTTTGCTCAATATACAAATCCAAACACTCGGGCAACGCCGGGCTGAAATGCTAGTTTATATTATATATATATATATATATATATATATATATATATATATATATATATATATATATATATATATATATAAACCATAAAGTCTTGAACAGATGTGACCAGGACGTCTCATGCAGCGTCAGAAACCATGATTCGCAATAACCTGGTGGGCGGCGGGGGTGGGTGAGGGGCTCAAAATACCCAAATGTATCTATCCCCAGTCTTTGTTATTTGTTTTCATCCGCGCCACTGCCAGCGAATGGCTGATCCTGGGAGTGGGGGAATGGAGCGCCTATCCGATCTGAATGTTACCACAATCGCTGGGAAGACTTTTCATGCAGGTAAACTCTAGTCGAGACAGTACGTCGTAGCAAAAATAATAAAATAAATAGAAACTGGGCCCGCCCTTTAATAAGAAAACTTATCCGAATCAGTGTTGATTGCAGGATAATATTTTTTCACTAAGCCAGCGAATGTTTGCGCGCACAACTGTTAGTTTAACAACGTGTAGTTTTCTTTGATGAAATAAACATATTGCAACGTCGAGGCATGCCGGCTAACATAGATATCATTCTAGCAGGAGCCGTGGCAATTCCACATTTATTTTCTTCCTTAAAATTAAATCTTTTGAAAGCTGCAAATAGTAAGAAAGCTTGGAATTTTATAAGATAGTTTGAATTGTACCGTAAACCGGCAAAAATATGCTTCGCTTATGTCTGGGAAGATAGGATCTTGGCGAGCAGACACAATTGAAAGAAGGGGTTCATAACTAAGGGGAGGGGGTGATATGATGACAATAGAAAAAATTATACACTACTCGCACCCCACAGAAAAAAGGTAGAAGTTAATCCTGAGATGATGGTATTGAGAAAAACTGGGTATGTTCTACAATCCACATAGATTCGAAAAAGTGGTCAAAACTTCACATATATAACAAATAAATATTATCAATAACTTAAAACGGCTGCTAATATTTTCGCTAGCCAGCTATCCTATGGCCGCTGCTGATTTTCTCATAATAACTTTAAAACGTTTATTCGCTTCGAAAAATATATAATGTCACTTGTTAGGTAAGAACAAGAAAAATGGCTGCGAATTGACACCTAAATATTTAAAGTCTTGAAAATAGCTTAATAAAAAAAAAAAAAAAATACTGTTAGAAACCCACTCAATATATGTCACGGTATTGGGTGGGTTTATAACAGTATAATTTTTTATTTTTAAGTCATCATCAAAACTTTAAATATTTATGTGTCAACTCGTGGGCATTTTTCTTGTTCTTGTGTAACGCTCGACGCTATGTTTTTCGAATCAAATAAACGTTTTAGAGTGAGTAGAAGTGAGTTGAAGAATGTGGTGATCCCCTGGTGCAATCAGGTGGCCGCTGGCAGATCCTGTGTGTGGCAGCAGGACTTGGCGCCGGCCCACAAGTCCAAAGAGACCCAGGCTTAGCTCCAGAAGGAGTGCTACGACCTTGTACCTTTCTCTTACTGTCCCCCTCCCCTCCTCTCCTGACCTGAACCCGTTGGACTTCTTCATTTAGCTATACGTCAAGAACACCACCAACATGATCTTCCATAACACCACAACCAGCCTGATCACAACCATCCACTGAGTATTCCCCAAGCTCCTGCCGGCATTTATGGAAAAGGTATGCTCCCAGTTCTGGACCCGTATCGAGGCAGTAACTGAGGCTGAAGGCAGCTACATTGAATAGATGTCAACTCTACTACATAAGCAAGTTACCTGAATTGATTTTTTCAATAAAAGTTTTAAAATAAAATTGTAGTGTTGTTTTCTTTAAGGTGATAATTTTATCGTTCCACCCCGTATTTGGATTATTCGGATTAATGTTCTCATTATGTTCACAATGTTACGGCCGATGTAACCTCCGACTTTCTTCAGGTGTTTCTTGTCGAACTCCTGAAAACAAATGACATTCTTACCTCCCTTCGCAATCTTAGGCTAATTATTACTCGTTGATTTTGTTTTATTCTTTCTGATTTTTGTTGAACAATTGTTGCGTTCACAGTCCCATTGAATATATTAACATCGAAACGCAACTAAATTAGTTCAAAAACACCGAAGAAACCAATATTTAAAAACAATATTTTTTCGAAAGTGCTCAATACAAGTTAGAGCTTTATAAATATTATATAAGCATTTAAAATGGTCAATATAAATTAATCCATGTTTCGGTACTAATATGCATACTTGTCGAGATCACATCTGGTGTTAATTGAAATGAACGGTTCTCGTCTTAAGGAATCACCCTGCCTTGACAAGCTTTTAAGTCTGACCTTCATATCTTATTTGAAATGAAAGACTTACATCAGATCTGTTGCCAATGTCGTTGGTAAATTGATTGGATCATTCTACTGCTCCAGAAAGTATCTCACTCCAGGCATAATCCCCTGTTTGTATAAGACAGAGTATTGTTGTCAGATCTGGAGAGAAACTCCTAAGAGTACTCTTTCCTGCCTTGACAAGGTACAAAAAAGGTTTCGAAATCTAGTTGGTGAAGCCTTCTTTCCATTCTACTTCTGCTTTCTCATATTACGAGACCATCTCTGCTCTATCATTATTTTCATGGCAACTGCTCAACTCAGCTTCTATTCATGATTTCCTCTACAGAACATTTGCAGCAGACACCCAGCTAGCTACAACTGCTAACAATACTCCTTATCTGTACCTAAAGCTAAATGTAAATACCATGATCAAAGTTTCTTTCCAAGAATTTTGAGTCTGTAGAACAATACCGCAAGGCTGCTTCCCGGCTGACTATAACACGACCATTTTAAAGTGTAACATAAATAAGTCCCCATTGAGCTGTTCTCTTAAACATTACCCAAGTTCCACCATTACCGATCATCACGGTGTTGTCTCACAGGCCACCGGACACCCACTAATCCGTATCCTCGAGTGGCCGTCTGGCATTGATAAGTGGTAACGCCCTCTATTAAAATAAATGTAAAGTTTATATTTACAGGGTAAAAAAATCTAGTAAATCTTTTCTATATATGAAACTGCTCAATAATAAACATAGCTGTTTATTCATTTAAAAAAAAATTATTTATAGAAATATTATTTGGATACACATTTGCAGATATATTTCGGTTCAAACTAAAAATTGCCAGACCTTTTAGGGCTAAGAATCTTGCAACACAATGTGTTTGTATAAATAAAAAATAACTATATGCATAAGGCAAGGAAGAAGTGAGAAAAATAATAGAAAGAATATAAAACAGGTTTGGAAGCGGGGAGGATGGGGTAGCACATCCTGCCCCTGTCCCCCATCCTCATCCACCCATCACATGACCCCAAACAGCCGCTTCATTTAATTAAAAAGAGTTAGCCGCCATCTTTTCACAATTCCCCATCCCCCAATCCCCATCCCCGCGGACTCACCGTTTTCACATTTGCTACAGCGGTCCCAGGCCACAGAAACAAACATACGACGCCTTACGACCTAATTCAGGGCGACGTTCTTCGCATTCAGGCGTAAAACGGGAGTTACGTAAAGTGAGATATACAGGCATTTAGAAAACAGGTGACAGTACAGAATAGTTAACAGTTAAAAATCATAAAACAATAAACAAATAAATAAAACATATCCTTAATACCGCACGAAACATGATTACATTCTCTACTGACTTCTAACGTGTGCAAACTATTTTTTTAATAGAATTTTTCAATGTTATTGTGCCTTATCACAAAATAACTACTCACGTGATGGTCTAACTTCGATTAATTTCAAGCTAAAAGGTGATTTTACAGAATAACTAACAAAGCAAAAACAAAAGGGGGGGATGAGAAATAAATGTACAACAAATAAATGTTACCAAAGGCAAGCTAAATTACTCTTCTACCTACTTGGGTAAATGTTTTATATTTTAACTTATTCTGAAGCGTTTTTTTTTTAAATTTAAAATGATGATAGTATAAAGCCTGTCAAGTTAGAACGAAAAACAAAATGGCCGTTTCATTCGAGCCACAGTCGGGCCTCAATAATTGCTCCAAAATCCAAAATGAAGCAAAAATACTGATAGAAACACATCCAATAAATGTCACCAATCGTGTGAAAACATTTTAAAATAAGTTAAAACACACAAAACAAAAAAAAAAACTTTATTCAGATAGATAGAAGAGTAACTTATCTAAATTTTGGTAACATTTATTTGTTGCACAGTTTTTTTTTTGGGGGGGGGGGGGCTTTATTAGCTATTCTGATAAATCACCGTTAAAAACATAATAATAAAAAAAATGTATTTACCACTAACCGTCAGTCCGAGTGATCCCCACCCCACTATTTTTTTCTTTATAATAAAAAACAGCACTCGTAAAACTACACGTAACCAATAAAGTTTATCAAAGTTAAGATCGCCATGTTGTATTTTTGGTGTGTCGATAAGACGCACAAAAACAGAAATACAATTTTGAAGTTTCCGTTGGCTAAAACAGATCGGTAAAGAATTTAGTGCTACTTCGTTAACAAAAAAAAAAAAAAAAATAAATAAATAAATAAATAAAAAAATTAAAAATAATAATAATAATAATAATAATAATAATAATAATAATTATTATTATTATTGTTGTTGAAATATTCTGCATTTTTATCAGACAATGATGAATGAAATGTATTTACGTTTTGTCGAAATTATATTCTTTATTATGACAGGGATGTAACCCTTAATCTCACACGGACTATTGTCCACAGTTACAGTGGGTTACAAATTAAATGTGATCTTCAACCGTGGGATCATAAATGTAACATCGTCTAGCCTCGATTCCTTTAAATGTATTCAGGCATTCGCTGGACGCTAGAACCACACGTCAAATTTAGCTCCGAGGTGACAAATACTGATTTCCACAACAGAAAGTTTTTGGAGTTACTAAAACAGTACTTTCGCTCTCCGGATGTCTTCGGGGTTGGTCATCTAGTCACTATGTGCAGTGATTTCTTCTCTCAACAATAAAACGCGAAATATTCACTGTAGTTTAATCGACATATATATTTTATAACTTACTAATTAGCTCTACCTATGTATTGAGCACTTTTGAAGTAAATACTTAAAGTTTACGTATAAATTCATACTTTCGTATATTAACTTTGTGAGTAAATGAAGTAGTTATATACATATATATATACATATATAATATATATAATATATATATATTATATATATAATATATATTATATATATAATATATATTATATATATAATATATATTATGTGTATAGTATATATTATATATATATAATATATATTATATATACAATACATATTATGTATATATAATACATATTATGTATATATAATACACATATATATATATTATATATATTATATATATATTATATATATACAATATATATATAATATATATATAATATTATATTATATATACAATATATATTATATATAATATATATTATATATATAATATATATATAATATATATATAATATATATTATATATATAATATATATATAATATATATAACACATATGTATAATATATAACATATATATAATATACAACATATGTATAATATATAACATATATATGCATATATATAATATATATATAATATATATACATTATAACATATATAATATATATATATAATATAACATATATAATATAATATATATATATAATACATATAATATATTATATATATAATATATAATACATATAATATATTATATATATAATATATTATATATATAATATATATATATAATACATATAATATATTATATATATAATATATATATAATACATATAATATATTATATATATAATATATATATATAATACATATAATATATTATATATATAATATATATATAATACATATAATATATTATATATATAATATATATATATAATACATATAATATAATACATATAATATATTATATATATAATATATATATATAATACATATAATATATTATATATATAATATAATTATATAATACATATAATATATTATATATATAATATATATATATAATACATATAATATATATATAATATATATATAATACATATAATATATATATAATATATATAATACATATAATATATATAATACATATAATATATATAATACATATAATATATATATAATATATATAATATATATATAAAATATATAATACATATATATAATATATATATAATATATATAATATATTATATATATAATATATATATAATACATATAATACATTATATATATAGTATATAATACATGTATATAATATATAATATATATATAATATGTATATATATAAAATATATAATACATATATATAATATATATATAATATAATATATATATAATATATATAATACATATGTATAATACATATATAATATATATATAATATATATATAATATATATAATACATATATATATAATATATATATAATATATATAATACATATATATATATAATACATATATAATACATATATATATAATATATATAATACATATATATAATATATATAATACATATATATAATATATATAATACATATATATAATATATATAATACATATATATAATATATATAATACATATATATAATATATATAATACATATATATAATATATATAATACATATGTATAATATATATAATACATATATATAATATATATAATACATATGTATAATATATATAATACATATATATAATATGTATAATACATATATATAATATATATAATATATATATAATATACATATATAATATATATATATAATATATATATAATATATATAATGTATAATATATATAATATATATAATATATATATAATATATATAATATATATATATAATATATATATATATATAATATATATAATATATATATATGTATAATATATATATATATAACATATATAATATATATATAATATATATAATATGTATAATATATATAATATATATATAATATATATAATATGTATAAATATAATATATATAATATATTCATATGTATATATAATATATATATATATAATATATATATATAATATATATATCATATATGAGGGAAAGAGAGAGAGAGAAAGAGAGAGAGAGAGAGAGAGAGAGAGTCTGTACACAGAGAAAAGGATAATCTTCAGATTTATGAAACCCGTTCTGGATTGGCTAGAGTTTTCGTTTTCAATTTACTAAGTTCTTTGGCATAAAGTTTGGTTAGAGTTCGAACCCAAGAGACCGGCTAAATTGCAAACGGTACTAGCGTGGATTTGTCAGGAACTGTATAAGAGAGCCAAATGGTCGAAAAATGCTTGCTTTATATTGAGCCTACATCTGTCCCCCACCCTCATTGCGACTAGTATATTTAATGTTGATAACTTTCTTTCTTCTCTACTTTTCTCCTTTCAGGAACAGGAATTTCGTTTATCTTAATAATCATACATTATCTTTCTCACTCTTTTCCTCTTTCCTTAAATCAAATAGATTTTTCCCAGAATTAATAATTCAATGTGAGAATTTATTCTGTCAGTAACTCGTTATAAGCACCTTGAATTAACCTGTGTAACCTCCATTTGTTTTGCCGCTGATTTTATTTATTTATTTTTTTCAACTTGTTATCTGGGAATTAAAATTCTGGCTGTTTCTTATTAGTGATAAATGAATCATGAAAATTTATTAGCATGGTTATTTGACTTTGCCCGGGATACATAATATCGCCACAGGGAACGTGAGATGGGAAATGTTTTCCTTTGACTTTAATTTATTCGTCTTTCAGTTCATTTGTCTGATCACTACTGGACACGGTGTAACAGGTGATCGTGAAGGACAAAAGGGACACGATATTATAGGAGGGGACGAATAAGGCACTCAATTTTATATTATGAATAAAAAAGGGCATTTAATACCAGAAACGGTAATGGAAAATAATCTTTAAATTTTTCATGATCCACCGTTTGGACTATTTGTTTATTGTTTAGTGAGCTACATGTTTATATTGCATGTGAATAGCAAGTGTGACTAGAGTGAGGGATATCTAACTAAGGGAAGACAACCCACACAAGAAATTAGCTAAAAAGTTGTTTTTGTTTTTTGTAGTGGATATTAATGCAACTCATTTTGCAAGTTTACTTGAAAATGTTTACAATTGGCAAGAGGGATGTTCGTTGGTTTTCTGGACATTCCATGGTCAGATTTGTATGCCTCTCCAAGCAAGATTGGCTTAAAGGATCGTTTTGATTTGCAAGTCTGTTGTTCAGTAGAATAAAGTACATATCATTGTACGATCCGTCAAAAGAAGTTGTTTTAAAATGAGATTGTGGCTTTGTTTGACGAAACATTCATTCTATTGCTAAACATACGATTAAATTTCTATCAAAATATGATACATTGAAGTTTTAGGAAGGGGTCTTGTTCTCAAAACTCACTTAGTGGCATTAAAAGATTCGAAACCGCTGCCATTATTTTCTGTGATAAAATGTTTCATAGGAATACACTCTTAGTTTTTATGCAGAGTCTAACTTTTCTATAGGGAAAACAGACATTGATATTTATGTGTGAATATTAGTACAAACACTGGCGAAGCATAATTTGCTTTATTTGTCATTTGTGAGGGAGAGTATAATTTTGGAGGTTATGTATATAATAACGCGTAAATTTGACCAAAAATTTGTGCTTTATACCGTTTTTGACGATTGTGAAAGCACAGGAAACCATGGTTATGGCATATAGAAATGATCCTTGTGTAATATCGAAATTTCTTTTAGTTTACGCATATCGTAGGCCAGTAGTGTATGACTAGAACTCTTGATCTAACATGAAAACCTTAGTTGCATATTTCCTTCAAAAACACTTTTATTTACAAGCAATTGGTTCTGCGTATCTCAAGAAAATATTTTTATGATAGATAAAAAGAAAGAAGGCCGGAGGATGAATTAACCGGAATGCGGTGAAACAACAACAACCATAAGAATGAGGATGACAGTCTGCAAAAGAATGAATACACAAAATGTCACTGATATTCATGACGAAGCTTCATCAGTGCTGAAAAAAAATGTATCCAACATTCATTTTAACTTATCCATATTTTCTTTTTACACAAAGGGATGTGTGTGTATATATATATATATATATATATATATATATATATATATATATATATATATATATATATATATATATGAAAACGTTCTTGTGTTGGATAAAAACTAGCAATATGTAAATAAGAGAGATGGGTTGGGAATGAATAAAAGAACTGGTTTGAAAATCCTGATGTCAGCTTTCATTCTCGCTAATATTATGTTGACACACTAGACAAAGAAAGCAAAATAAAAAAAGGGGGGGGGAATATTTTTAAAAACTTAATAACTATTCGCCTTAATAAAAAAAAGCGGAAATACGAGACTCATTTTGAAACATCGGACTGCTGCTACTGCTGATGTGCAGTTCTGCTTGTATAAGACCCCCCACCCCTGCATATTTCATATCTAAGATGGCACACCGAAAACAGCTGTTACAACTTTTTTGTTGACGTGCTTTAGTCAGCTTGGGATAGGAGATGGGAAGTGTTCCTTTTTACATACCTCCACTCGGCCAGTCTTTTAATATGGAAATTTTCGTACTCTGGGAACAAAAATAACCCGTATATCTGTGCCAGCACTATAATTACGTAAAAATAAGGCATTTTGATATTACAGTTAATGTAAGAATTGAACCCACTTTTCGCATCTATTCATTTAAATGCGTTTCCTTTTATGATTTAAATGCTTAAAAAACGACAATAACATCATCAGTATCCTAGGTTGGGTATTCCCACGAAAAATGACTGGAGATCTCTTGTTAACAGCATAACGCTAATCAGGTCAACCATACTCTTCGAAACGTAAACTTTATGAGGTTTTTCTATCTGTTAGCACCAACCGTTGTGATGTCATCAGATAAATGAGACTCAATCGACAGGTTTTTACTTTACGAAGACCACGAGTGAATCATATCAATTTGATTCATTTTGCATAAGCAGATGTAGACAGGCATTGTGGGCATCAAAGTGAGTCGCGGCCGCTTATATAAATGAATCGCTTTGGGCTTGATAAAAGCCAGCATAAATCATTATTCGCCAGTTGGCAACTAATCAACCATTAAGTTTATCCGTTCTACTAAATGAGACAATTTTGAAGAACACATGCCATAATAGTATTTATAAAATTTACAGCAATTACACTGGCCGCCCTCCTGAAAGTAAGAATTGCTTATTTAATAGCTCATCAGTTCAATCGGTGGTCATTGCTGAACATTCTTGTAGCATTCAATAACCGTTCAGAACTCCAATAAGTTCGACCTTGTGTCACATCTGGGTTTAGTGTAAAGGAAGGTGAACAGAAGGTAATGCCGGAGAAAGGACTCCTTGAGATGGAACAGATAATACACTTTGATTCTAGTCAAAAAGTCAGAATCAGAGTCGTCATACTGATCTGAATTCTGATTGCCATCATTGTTGATGTCAGCAGTTGATAAATATGGTTAGCTGATGACCCCAGAAGAAGATTAAATCTGTATAATCTATTGGCATTTGTGTGCAGAGTAGGAAACTTCACTTGTATGGTCACATTGTGCCTGGGTTAGTGGATGTAGTGCAGTTAAGATAGCACTTCAGTTCACAAAAGAGATCGATTAGTTTGGAAGATAATTTCTAAAAGCCATGCAACACATGTGAAGATGTAAAACAAATATTAAACAAAATTCAATGAATGAGATTTTCCGCAGTATTTTTACTCTTATAATGCTAACTAATCAACTACTCCATCAATGAAATTACTATATGACGACCGTTTTCAACTATAATTATGTTTTTCTGTAGTTTTGAACTGTTTGTTTTGAACAAAAACAAAAAAACTTTTTCAGTTTTCGTTCGGCACCTTGACAGCTGACGTAACCTGCTCAGAATATGCAGACGATGACACGGACCCTATTCTGCATAAGTACCATGATTTTGAAAATTAGATGTTCATACTTCTTACCTTTGTTTTTAACAAACTGTCTCTGTGAGAAGTGTGTGTGTGTGTGTCCACTCTGATGAGTTGTGGACGGCAAAACACGTGTCAGTGGATAATTATATATATATATATATATATATATATATATATATATATATATATATATGATAAAAAAATTTCTTAGTCCTTGCCGTTTTCCTGTTTATTTTTTACTCTTATATATACACAAAGAAACAGGGTGTGTAAAATTAATTCGTTGAACAAAACAGTTTTTCACCTCTTATGAAAGTAACTTACGAAAATAAAAAAAAGCTAGATACAATGCTTCTAAAGCTTATGTCTAGAATCCTTAAACAATTTTGATAAAAATCAATTACATTATCGTGATTCTAGAATATGTAAAAAATAAGTTCAAGCTCAAAATTAAGGAGTTTTAAAGAAGAAATTTAATTTCATGAAATATCCCTTAAATATGGATCAAATTTAATGCAAATCTGAAATATCTGAATTTTCAAATAGGAAGGTGTGCCCATATCATGCTTCTAAAATCCTGTAAAATATTCCAAAAAAACTGAAATTTGGGGAATATTTGATTTCTTTTAACTATTTTAAAGATTTTACAAAAATCAGAAGTATTTACATTTTCATAAAGGACTTCCAATCTCTCTTTTCAATCCTACTTAAAATATCCCCAATTGTTGAAAACTTTATTTTATTCATAAATATTTTGCTCCTATCTGAAAGTCCAAGGAATTGGCTTTAGAAAAATTCGTTCTGGATTTCTTTTTTTTTTTTTTTTTTTCCAAAATACTTTAAGGAAAAAAAGAAATCTAGGAAAATAGCCGGAAGTTCAGGTATCGCCCTTTCTCTTTCCTCCTCTGATTGGTTACGATTAGCACGTGACTGACGTAAATATGTCTGCTGAGATTAATTCATTATCTAAATCAATAAAGAGGTTAACAAAGAGATCGATATTTTTATGCTTAAAATAATATCGGTAATCAGCTGAAGAACTGTGTTACTCCTAAAGCTGACTGGAGCCATCACCAGGACCATCGGCCAATCAACTAGAAAACTCTCCGTAAAAATCAATAAAGCACTCTTCAGTGGTTGAACGTGTTTATATAAAGCATTTAGATTTTGATTACTCATGGCTAGTGCCTGATCATCGAACGGTTAGTATTACTGATTATCAACAAAACAGTAGAGCTTTAATCCTGGCTCAAAGTGCTTACATGTCTAGCCATATTAAAGAGTTGTGATACAATGGAACAATCAGTTTGTAGATTACTGCATATCCCCTTTCTTGCATAATATTCTTTCCATTCCTATTAAGAATTTCATTCATAACTCTCATCCCCGAGTAGCTACTGGCCTTCATAATTGTGCCTGACTTAAAAAAAAAAGATTAAAATTAAAAAGTAGTTATTCTCATTTGACAGAAAACAGAATAGATACTACAATTTGAATCACTTTTTTTGCAATTTGATGTCCATTTTTACATGTTGGCATGTGTTGGACGGTTTTTCGAAAATCGATTTCCAAACTAATTATCTCTGCCAAGTCTTTATTGCAACTACATAACTTGATATGTGACAGATTTTCTTTGAAAGTTATTTACTTAGTTAAGGCAAGATTTTTATAGGCTGGATGCTCTTCCTGGCACAGAATGCCCTTAAAAAAATGTAAACATATTTTAGAAACTAGGTACAAGGCTATAAAAAATGTGTGTATGTTTGGGGGCAGCCTATGTCTAAGACACATTTTGACCCATCTGTCTAAACATTGTTCTTGTCATTCTATTATCATGTCAATCACTTTCACTTCAGTAGTCGCCACAATACCACATTTACGATATGGACTGCCTTACTTAAAATCTCAATAGTTCAATTGCTTTTGAAATGCAGTACATTTTCCCTACACTTTTGATGGCTTTGTGTCTAACTTGTGATTCTCCAAGACAGAGGCACTTTCTGAGAAATTACCCTCTCCCCTCTACACTGGCATCAAAAACTACCTTATGTCTAAGTTCGCCCTAATGGCAAAGCGAGTAAATAAGAAAATGGCAGGATGTAGGCAATAGAGATTTAAAATAAAGGAAAGAGCGCGCGCAAGCGTGTATACATGAAAGGTTTTGCTGTGTTGCTGATTCGCAGTATTCCAGATTTCCTGTGTGAGCACTGAAACAACATGAGGAAGAACATACGTTTTTAGTTTTTAGGGAAAGTGTGCATCTCCCCCTTCTCCAGCCTCGCCAACTGCACGTTCCTCCCCCCACCTCCCCCCAGAATATTCACAGCAAGAACTAGCCTAGCAACAACAACAGCAAAAAACTTGGAACTGGACTTTTAACATCTTCTGGAAAGAACAGCCTATGAGAGAGCAACTCTACAGACATCTTCCTTAGATTTCATCTTTGATCGGAGAGAGAAGAACCAGATTTGCTGAGCACTGCTGCAGGACAAAGGATGAAATCAACAATGCTGAAGAAGGGATGTGGGTCAGTGGGGAGACCACATGGAACTTACATCAAGCAACTCACAATGCACCTATGAAGACTTACTAGGTATGATGGAGGATAAAAGCGAAAACACGTGAGAGGTAAGAAGGCCCGTGGTATTACCATAATTGGTAGGCAAAAGAACAGAAAAGTTTAGTGGCCGTGGAAGATCTACCAAGAGACATAACAAGCTCTAGGTTGTAGAGAATGTGTCCAGGGAAACCACGTCTGGTATAAAAAAAGGTTTTTAAAAAAACGAATAACTATACAGGAAAAAAGTGTAGTATCTGTTCTGATGCTACACTTATTTTATTCAGCCCTCGATCAATGAAAGAGAAGCCCTTTTAGACTAAGGTAATTTTTATTTTTAGTTTCCCTTTTTGGAGAGCTGGATTTTTCTCCACTTTAAAAACTAACCTTGTGCCTAACTTCGTGGGGAGACAAGTAAATAAGAACTTATGAGAGAACTAAAAATGTGTCAACTGTCTGATTACTTCCGACTCTCACACACACCACGTCTATTATCAGATCAAGATTATCCGAACTGTTACCCCCATGCACTGTAAGGTTTGCATGGACTTAAAATAATATCAGCCAATTTAATTTGGAAAAACGTTTAGATGATTTTATTTTTATTATTAATTATTTTCTTATCTCTTAATTTCACGCCCCCCCCCCATCGGGTTAATATATAATTGAATCCATTAAAAGATGTCAAGTTGTTTGTGACTAATTAATCTTATCAGATCAGAATTAACAACTTGTCAAATCATACAGCACGCACACACACACACACACACACACACACACATATATCGTTTATGAACAATTCAAATACAACAAGTATATTTATAGCACATTCATATAATTTTATTCAATATATGCTACGTTTTACACACGTTTCATTGAATGGTATACAAACACATCAGAGACCCATATAAATCCATAAAAGATTTTTTTTTTTTTTTTTTTTAGAAAAGGACTAAAGGTGGAAGAAACGGAATTCTTTTCAAGTCATAAAAAAGTATACATATTATATATATATATATATATATATATATATATTGCCGGCAAAAAGAAAGTCCGCACTTGTAATTTTTTTCAAAAACTGCAAATTTAAGCTAAATTTAACGTAACTGTTTAAACAAACTATACCTCATTTGATTGGCCTTTTATTCTTCTATAATTTTACCTGTTTATAGTTGACTTTTAATTGAAATATTCTAGTGTTCACGTCAATTTAAAAAAAATAACTTCAAATTGAGGAGACAAAAGAAAGTCCGCACAATGGAAAATTGTTATCTAAATGTAACTTTAGGACATTACTGCAACACAAATACAACAGGAACACAATGAACTAGTTAATATTTGGTAGCATAGCCCTTCTGCAATTTGACAGCCTGCAATCTTTTGGGAATTCCTTGAATTAGACTGCAGCAATACTCCGTGGAAAGGGCATCCCACTTTTCTTTCATTTTTGTCCAAAGTTCTTCCAAATTTGAAATTTTATCATTGCGTAGCTGTTACTTGATGTAATACCATATGTTTTCAATAGGATTGAGATCTGGAGATTGTGCAGGCCAATCCAAACCGTTTTCTCATCACATTTTAATCTGCGTCCGATTTCTCGATTGGATAAAAAGGTGGAGATTAATGAGTTCCTGACAATCACTAAGAGAAAGTCGTGGCATATGGACTAAATGTTACGTTGTATAACTTGGAACAACAACAATCACGATTAGAGATGATTTATTGCCTGTTGGTGGATATTTTAAACTGATTTAGAGGCGATGATTTAAGCTGGTTTTAAGCGAATTTGTTGCTGTGGACTTTCTTTTTGCCTGCTCAATTTGAAGTTATTTTTTTTAAATTGATGTGAACACTAGAATATTTCAATTAAAAGTCAAATATGAACAGGTAAAATTATAGAAGAATAAAAGGTGAATCAAATGAGGTATAGGTTGTTTAAATACTTACATTAAATTTAGCTTAAATTTGCAGTTTTTGAACAAATTACAAATGCGGACTTTCTTTTTGCCGGCACTATATGTGCATATATAGATATATATATATATAACCTTAGCAATGTTGCCCTATGATTGGACGCTATTTGACATCTTTGTATGTCCACTTACCTCGATATTATACATAGAACTCAATTGTCTTTGTTGTTGAAATCAGTTTATGTGCTCTCATTATCTTTTATTTATATAAAAAAATATGGTTATGTAATGATTCAAGTATCTCATGTGTCTGCGGGATTATAATCTTACTTTTCTACTTGCATTAAACTTATGACTATAAGCATCCAATTTCTAGCACGTTCATACTCTGCACGGGGGGGGGGTCTGAGTATAAGACTTTGACTATTTAAGAATAACCTAATAGAGAAAAGGGATGTTTTTAGATTTATATATAGACATATCTGGTTGAACATGGCTGAGTTTTCAGTTTTTCTGATTCTACAGGTAATTCGCTTTATTCACCGGGAAATCTTTTTTGTTTCGGCTAGCACTATCACTTGGTGTCATAATATACAATCTGCCAGCGGAAACAAAAAAAGACTGACCGGTAAATAGAGCGAATTACCCATAGAATCGGGGAAAAGTGATGAAAACTTAGTTCTGTTCAACCGGAAATGTTTAGATAACGATTTGCTACTGAATTATATATATATATATATATGTGTGTGTGTGTGTGTGTGTGTGTGCATATATATATGTGTGTGTGTGCATATATATATATATATGTGTGTGTGTGCATATATATATATGTGTGTGCGTCACATATATATATTAGTGTGCATATATATGCGCGCGTACGCGCATATATATATATATATATATATGTGTGTGTATGTGTGAGCATATATATATGCACACACACATTAGCTATACAGCCCTGATCAGGCAGTTATGCCATTTTAATTTTTAATATTTATTTGTCTACACACATTTTTTTCAATTTATACATTAAAGGAATAAAATTTTGTCTCTAATTAAAATGTGCTTTATCCTGCTTGCTGATTAAAAAACATTTCATAGTCATCGTAATTTAAGTAAATCTTGAAATAAAGTACGTTGAAATACATTATTACATTGCCAATAAAATATTTGCCTTTTTTATATCTGAGACTGGAGAGAGATGAGCGCTTCCAGGCTATTTTTGCCCAAGACACACTGCATGAAATAATGCAGTGCCCCCATGACCCCGGAAGGTTAAGGGACACATTCCCTATCCGAGATTGTTAATAAACAGGGAAGGGGAGAGAGATAGCATTAAATAAGAGCGGAGAGGCCAAACGACATCTAGCGAGAGAGAATGAGTATGGTAGACAAACCAAAAAGACGAGTCAGTTGGGGAGTTAATTGTAAATTGCAGCTAATGATACGAATTAAAATGGAAGTTTTTTTTTCAAACATAATTAATTCCTAAGATTAATGAATATTTTAGCGTGCATTTTATATGATTAAAACACATACTCACAACAAAGTTTTAGAGAAACCAACGTTGATTAACTTAAATTTATTGTTATAACAGATGTGCGTGCATGCATGAAGGGGTATAAGGATGGTGATGTCTTAACCAGTGAGTGATACTGATACCTACCCCAGTTTTCAGCATAGTCTTAAAAACTTCCAATTTTCTAACCCACTGCCCCCCCCCCCAAAATCAACAATAAATATAATTCCTCCCCTCAAACACCTTCAACAGATTACCCCCCTCAACAACCCAAATAAAGACACTTGATGGTGTCGGGAATACCCCTCATCACCACCTGTCTCAGTGTAATCTGAAGGCTGCTATCATCCTGTTCACAGGGTGGTGGAGTTAAAGTTTTGGAGTCCAAACGAATTAAAGGGTCAGTCCAGGATACATTATCAAAAATCAATCTGAAATTATTTGATCACATGAGGCATTGGTCCTTCTCTGATAGAGTGAGATATGGTTCTGTTCAGTCCTAGGCTGAGGCACCCCTACCAGGCAATGCCAACGGAGCTGCTCACCCTAATTTTGTGCCAGTGTGCATCGTTTCGGTACACTAGCTTTTCCTCTTCCTCACCTATCAGCTTGAGCAACATCTTCTTGCCAGGAGGTGGAAGTAAATATTAAGTATCTCTTACTGTAATTTTTCCATATATATGAACGATGCTATTGTTTTGTTTAGGAAGCTGTGGAGTCAGAGTTCAGGGATCACTGGGGTTAGAGTAGCTAAAACTATGTTGACTGAGACACCAGTGAAAAAAAAAACCTACTTTATATGGCCCCATTTTATTTTTTGAGCAAGCTTATCCCCATAACAGGCCAAGCCATCATGCAAGTAGGGTCTTTTACGATGAGGCAATGTGAATTTTCTTAGATGATTGATAAAGCAGTTAAAAAGCAGTGGGACAATTCCCTTGTGAGATTAGTTTGTTTTTATGTGTTTCACATAGCAAATAATATGAACAACAACAAACGATTATTTCTATCTTTAATAATAAAAAAAATGAGAACACAAACAGTAGATTTCCAAAAATTGAACAGATTGCATTTGCCCCCCCCCCCCCCGGCTTCAAGTTAAGAAAAGCATATCTGTTATTTGCGCTTAAGTTCTAAATTAGTACAGGTTTTGGATGTTTTGTGTAATACCCACGTCACAGATGAAAAATCAGTTTTGTATGTATATATATATATATATATATATATATATATATATTCTCACCAGTTATGTGTAGTGCACATACATGGACATCACCTACTTTTTTGAGTCCTGTCTAGACATACGTCAGGATAGGGTTAAGGTCCAGGTCTTCCTGTTGATAACTACGGAAGCCTCATTTACAAAACGCAGAATAAAAGCTAATGTGGAACGCATCACATAATGGTGATTAATTATCTGCATGATTTTTTTTATCGCAACAGATATATTTCGATAACGATTTTTTTTTTTTATGAAACTAATGACACAAATGGATCGAGTCCTGTTAAATAATTAGCAAAACTTTGGGTTAGTGGCAGTGGTATTTCTACAGGGTGGAACGATAAAATTGTCGCCAAAGAAAAAAAAAAATCATTCCATTTCCGTTTGATGAAAACCGGTTTTCTCGTTTTTATTGCGGACCATTTACCAGTTGGCCAGTTGTGTACAAATCCCAACAATAGCGATAGGAGCCTTTTATCATGTCTGAAAGTGACACAATGTTCAACTAGCGAGATTGGAGATGTGCTGTTGTACAACTCATACTCTCTATCGATCCAAGTTATTAGAACAGGACCATTGCCAGCACCCTCAAAATGCAAATGCAGATGGTTAAAGACTTAATGGTTCAACAAAATCTCTGGTCACGGTTATGGTCTTTGGTGTGATTTTAAGTGAAGGTCACACCATGCCACCTCACATCTTCGAAGTAGGCTTGAAAGTCAACATCAAAGTGTACCAAGATGTGTTGAAGAGCGTGGTGATCCCCTGGTGCAATCAGGAGGCCGCTGGCAGACTCTGGGTGTGGCAGCAAGACTTGCCGCCAGTCCACAAGTCCAAAGAGACCCAGGCTTGGCTTCAGAAGGACTGCTACAAATTTGTACCTTTCGCTACTTCTCTCCTCCTCCGACCTACACCCGCTGGACTACTTCGCTTGGTCAGACTTCAAGAACATCACCAACATGACCTCCCACAACACCAAAGCCAGCCTGATCGCCGCAATCTGCTGAGTATTTCCCCGAGCTCCTGCCAGCACTTGTGGAAAAGGCATGCTCTCAGTTCCGGACCCATATCAAGGCAATGATTGAGGCTGAAGGCTGCTACATTGAATAGATGTCAGCTCTACGACATAATCAAGTTACCTGAATTGATTTTTTCAATAAAAGTTTTAAAATAAAGTTGTATTGTTGTTTTCTTAAGGGCGACAATTTTATCGTTCCATCCCGTACAAAGGATCTGTTTTCCTTATAACAACATTGAAATTATTTTAGTGCCCGACTTATTTGCACATTTGAATAGGATCAAGGTCGCCTTTCTACGTGCGGACACATCCGCAAGTATTTTTACTGAAAATCGGTAATCTTGCAGTCTAGTTAACTACACATTTATGATACAAAAAATTTATCAAATATTCAGAAAAAAGGCGTCGTGCATAACACACGACAGCTTGGAAAAATAAAATGCGTTAAATAGTCATTTAATTATTATAATAATAATAATTAATTTCTATATTGCTTTTTTTTCTTTTCTTTTTACCATTCCAATCAAAGAAAACGTTTCTTATACTCTCTCTCTCTCTTCTATTTACGACTACTTAATTATGTCCACCAAATTTACGTTTCCCTTTTTCTTAAAATATTCAAATTTGATTTACAAAAAATACATATGGTAAAATTCAAACATAACTGTAGTTGTCTTTATTTAGCACCCCCCCCTTTTACTCTTTTTTTTCTTCATTTTCACTCATTTCCCTCTTTTTAAAAATTTATATCACACACACACACACACACACACACACACACACACACACACACACACACACACACACACTTCCCTTGCAAGTTTAAAAGAGTTCTAAAGTAGTCTTCCTGTGGACAACTACACCTGCTAGTTTTTTTTTTTTTTTTTTTTTTTGCCAAAAAGTGATATAAAAAATATTTCTGGCAAAAAAAAAAAAAAAAAAAATGTTTAAAAAAAAAGAAAAAAAAAAAAGGCAGCATTTCTTCGTAATCTGTAACCCAATTTTATTTGGATTAGAAAGGTTCGTTTTGGATTTGACTTGAATGCATTTGTGATAACATCTCAAGTTACGAGTCCAGATTGGGAATTATTCGATATCAGTAAGCCAATCGTACACTTATCTTTAGGCAGGGGCATCGTCAGCACAAGGGAAGGAGACTAAGAGGGGGGGGGGGTACCAACTAACCCTTCCATGTACTTTCTCGAAAAAAAAAAAATAAATAAAAAAAATAAATAAATAAATAAATAATAATAATAATAATAATAATAATAATAATAATAATAATAATAATAATAATAATAATAATAATAATAATAATAAATAAAAAAGGGGTTGATTCTAGAAGGTGCAGTAGGTGTATCAGAATTTTGGGGGAATTTTTGACACCCTTAACACGAATAAAATATAAAAAAACTTGTAATTTCTCTTTTAAAAGTGGGTTGTTTATTTTCTTTATGGAATATACTTCCAAAATAAACTATTAAAGTTGCTTAAAAAATAATAGAACTATTATTTTTTATTTAAAAAAAACAACAGTGTTTACAAAGTGCCGGCGCGTCTTCATGCAGCCATTTTTTTTTTTTACGTAATGGAATTAATTGAATTTTACGAGTTAATTTTTTTTCAATTTTTAAACTTTAAAAATCTATCCAAATTTTTCTATTGGTTAAATTTTTACGATATTTTCAGGGTCAATGTGAAATTTTATACTCTTTCCAATAAACCGATGATAATATTTTAGACAAACGTTTTTTGTTTAAATTCACCTCCCCCATTTGAAAATGTCTATTAAAATTTTAATAATTGATTAATGTACCAAAGTTTTATATATCACAAATTGAAGATAAAAGATCAATAAATAATATATTGTAAATTAAAACAAAAAAAGTGTTTTTTGGAAATTTACCTCTAAAGTCCAAAGTATAAAACCTTTTTTTTTTTTAACCACATTGATTTTTTTTAATTGGAAGCCATAGAAAATTATGCTTATATTGTCCAGTAAGTAATGGATGATGATGACAATTTTTTCTACTTCATTCAATGTTTTCGTTTTTTTAGATATTTAAAAAAAAAAATTTACTCGACAAAAAAGAATGAAAAAATTAAAAAAGAATAAAAAAAAGGAATAAAAAATTTATGTATTTCTTTGAGAAAAGAAAAAAAAATTCCTTGAGCGTCTTTTTTTTTTAAAAGGCAAAATCTTATAAGCAAAATTTGACTATTTTTAAACTATAGGAACACATATTTCTTCACGGACAAGGCTAGATGACTAACACGAACGTGTGGTTTTTACTTCCTTCTGTCCATCCGTAGGTCAAAACAATAATAAAAAAGTACTTCCGGTTTTCGATTAAAAACGTAAAATTCTTGCATCATGGCGCCTTTTTCAAACAGGCGTTTAAAAAATTCTTTTATTTAAAAAAATAAATGGATTTTAAAATATAAATATGGATAAATTCTTAACAATGAAGAATGGAAGTACACATTGATTAGTAATTTTTATAGGTAAGTGATTTTTTGGAATTTATATCGATTTTTTATAATTGGCGTAAGTTAAATTTCGTTTATTTTCTTCAAATCTTTTTTAAAGAAAACCGATTTAAAAACAAACAAACAAATATTGCATAATTTGCCATTAAACCTGTTATTTTTTAAAAATTTGTTCTTTGCTCCTTTAATTGAAAAAAAAATAGGGTTTGAATTACATTTTTCAAGTAGTTCTAAGCTTGGAAAGATATGAGGTCGAATTATTCAATATTTTTTCACGCATTCGTAAGGTCGATTTCTGACACACCCAAAGGTGCACTCCACAGGCATTATCTCCTCTGTGCCCATTCTAACCTGTGAAGGCCTGGTTTCGGGCAATTATTGTACAAGCTGATTACATAAATTATTTTAAAGGAAATACGGTAGGAATAAATTAGTCAATAAGAATCTATTTTGCTTTAACTACATGTTTGTGGCCTATTTGCGTTTAGAAATTAATAGAAGTTCGCGTATATACCGATTCTGAGTAGTAATTTCTTTTAGTAAAAAAAAAAAAAAAAAAAAAAAAAAAATGGCTTCTGTAGTCAGAATAAGTATTAAGGCAAACTTTAAAAACTTAACATTGCTTTAAAATATAATTTTAACGCAAATAGGTCACAAACGAGCGATATAAAAAAGGAAAGAAAAAAGTACATAAAAAGAGGCGATAGCCATGACAACGGAGATATTCAAGACTAAATAAATAGCTTTCATCCAAAAATAACTCCATCTTCAACTGTTTTTTCAGTTGTTTTTTCAAGTGGCCTTCAAATCACTAAAAAAAAGCTGAAGTGAAAAGAAAAAAAACTCATTTCAGTCATTTTTATAAACATTCGTAAATAAGATGTATTGAAAGTATATTGAAAGCAAGGTGAAGAAAAGTTGGGGGTGACACTGTAAAGTTGCCTGGGGTGGGGTCACATGAGGGAGTATAGGGACGTGTAAACGAGTTTTCAGTTCAAGAGAGAATCTGTCATAAGACCTCAATCAAGGCTATAAGGATTGCCTTGGTTCCCCGAGTATTTGTCCTGCGTCCATGAAAACTAAAAAACAGGTTGTCTCTCCACGACAAATTGCGCTCCTTTCCTGGTTAGAATCAAAAGGTTTGGTAAAATTGAAACTGTCTACTTGATGAATACTGGTTATAAATTCCGATTAGCCACCATCAAGTAGAGTTCGAGTTTTATGTAAAAAAAAACTTAAAGAAATACTTCTTCCACAGATAAATTATAAAGAAAATTGTTCGCAAGGAAAGTTTGCTTCGCTCAAAAAACACTGAACGACGAAATTCATCTTTTCAACATTTTCATCTCCAACAAGACTGCGAACAACGGCGCATGGTAAATTACAGATTTCATAACCCAAGAATTGGCTATTAACTGATGCTTGGCAATCCATTGAACCATTTTGGAATTGTCAGACAACTTCATTTGGAATATTGTTATTTCTTCAGTTCACATGAAATCATTGTCATAAACATCATCTACAAGACTTTTTGGACACATTCTAAGAACTCAGACATTTTATTTCTAGGCCGCTATATCTACGCATTACCAGATTTATAAATATACAACTTGGGTGAGGAGTTGGACAATAAGATGTTTGTTTATAGTACATTTAAATGCATGCATCACAGTACTATCGGGGAACCAGGAGGAGAATTTCAAATATAAGTGGTACGAGGAAAGAAACTATGAAGGTAGAAAATCTTCCGGAGGGGGGGCATCAACTAGTCGGAGGTATTTTTATTTATGGGGTTGCAAGTGCATTAAGTTCATTGGATCACATTCTTTAGAAGTACTTATAAAACAAACACAGCGATGCAACCCCGTGGTGATGCGACAGCAGCTGGAACTTGGAAGACAGTGCGAGAACGACTAGATTAAAACTTCAGCTTTGTACCGTGTCTAAGAGGTAGTGGTTGGTACATCAGCTCACATGTGGCAATAATATCATATGCACGGATGAATTGCAGCTTTGAACACCATTTAAAACATTTCGGAAGTTTATTTTATATTAATATTGTAGATATAGCATTAATATAGGAAATGCTGAAATGATGAAAGTAAAATTGAAAAAATTACGAAATTCATCAAGTGTTCAAGCAAGAAAAATATGAACATTTGATGATTTGATAAATTTTGCAAAATTTTCAATTTTATTTCCATCATTTCTTACACACACACACACACACACACACACACACACACACACACACACACACACACACATAAACGCACACACACATTGTGCCTGTTATTCTTTCTACCTCACCGCCCCCTTTGACCTTGACGGATATCTATAATGAAATCAATTTTAATCTTTCATTCATCTCCTAATCAAACGCCACTTCTCCTAATCAAACGCCACTTTCCCTTTACATTGTCACTCCCTGTCAGTAAGCCCCTCCACCATTCATAATGCTTCAAAATGTGAGACTATCAATTTCCCTTTTAAGGCCAATGATATAAATACAAGGACGAGATATAAAATGAAAGATAAATAAAAATGCACATTGGCCAGGATTTCAGTCCCCCTTTTTTTTTCTTCTTCTTCAAACTTAGTTTGTATTTTTTAATAGAATATGTGTTCTATAAAAAATGACGGGAGAAGTGTTACATTTTTCAAACATTTTAATAAATATATAAACAACAAAATATTTTTAAGAATCGTTTATAGAATCGGAAATTAGATTAAAATTTATCCAATTTTTTCGATTTCCGAACACTACATTTTAGTTTGCAAGAAATGGAAAAAACTTGACATTTATTGCGCGAGCGAGCGAGCGAGCGAGCGAGAGAGAGAAAGAGAGAGAGAGAGAGAGAGAGAGAGAGAGAGAGAGAGAGAGAGAGAGAGAGAGAGAGAGAGAGAGAATCAATAGAAAATCAAATCGAAATAAAATGTCGTATATATCCCACCCTATCCCTTAAGAAAATAATATCAAGTTTTAGAGATCTCTTAATTGGTTTGAGTGTCCACTTGACCCATGTACAAGACGCCTATTTAGCTCATGCAAACTAAAACCCATTTCATTCAGAGCTACGGTTTGAAACTGGTTAAATACAATCATTTGACCCTCATTATATGAAGTAGTCACTTAAAGTTGCTAGACACAAACAAGGTATCGTATCAAGAAAAAATGGTTTTAATGTAAAACTCATCGGTTTCTTCATAGCCATCAACGCTCTGATCCCCATCTGGTATCAATTGAAATGAATGGCTCTCGTCTTGGGGAGGCTCCATGTTTTGCCAAGCTTCTGGGATAGACCTTTACTCTTGATCTGAAATGGAGCATATACATTAAGTCTGTTGTCAAGGTCGCTGGAAAAATGGTAAGATCCTTCTAACGCTCAAGAAGATCTCCCTGCTTATGCAATTCTCTATCCAAAAAAAGCCAAGTACGGCCAAGGGTGGAGTACTGCTACCACATCTGGGCAGGAGCTGCTAAAAATAGCCTATCCTGCCTTGACAGAGTATAAAATAGACTTAGGCTTAGTGGGGGATGCTGTTTTCTCTTCCCTGCAACCTCTCTCCCATAGAAGAGACATTGGGAGCCTGTCTTTGTTTTATCGTTATTTCCATAGCAAGTGCTCGTCTCTGGTCCTCCCTCGTCAATATTTCACGAAAAACACCCGTCTAGCTGAAACCACTGTCAATAATTTTCCCCACTCTTTATCTGTGCCTAAATCAAAACGTAGATTCCATGAACAAAGCTTCTTTCTTAGAAGTGGAACTGTTCCATTTGCCTGTTTCCCACCTGACTACAATTTGGATGTCTTCAAGTTCAACATAAACAAATTCCTGATAAACCGCTCCCTTAAGTAAGAGACTTTATCAAATCTCCATTACTAACGATTACTACGATATTATCTCATTGATTACTGTACATGCAATAACCCTTATCCCCGAGTGGCTTCCGGGCCTTGATAAGTGGTGACTATAATGTAAAAAAAAAAAAAAAAAGCCATATAATCAGGACATTAATGATTACAATTTTTTCTGTAAAGATTCATTTGTCTATAATATCAATAAGAAGAAACAGCTGTTAGTTTTTTTTTTTTTTTTTTTTTTTTTAAATAAAAACCAATTTTGCTTGATACGAGACTTTGTTTTCGTCAGAAATTTATAATTGCTCTGGAATTACATATCAGAATCGTACGAACGTCCAATATCCATTAAGCTGAAACACTTGAATCTTATTAGACAACCAAAATATACACACAGTGGCACGCATAAGTATTGGATATCTTTTTTTGTTGTTATGACTCAAGTTTATGTTCGCTATTTTGTCTGATATTTGGTAAGTAATATCCCGTGAGTTGTTTTAATTGTATGAGGAGGAAAAGGAAAAACTCGTGGTTGATTCCATTTTTTTTTAATCAAAGTTTGAAATTACTCTATGCAAAAAAAACAAACAAAAAACAAAAAAAAAAAAAAACAGCATTGGATATATCAATTTAATATTTTGTTGCAACGATTGTTTTCTTTCACTGCTTTCTTTAGTTGGCCACGAGTTTTTCACACGAATCCATCGTTATTTTATCCCATTCTTCTAATTGATTGATATTTTGTGGATTCCACTTATGAATTTCAACATTCAAAGTATTCCACAAATTTTCAGTTGAATTCAAGTCAGGAGACTGACTTGGCAAACAAAGTACTAATATCGTTATTTTCAAACCATTCTTTTACATGTTTTGCGGTATGTTTGATTTTATAGGAATGAGGGTGGAGGGTCGTATGTTTTGGTTTTGATTCTACCTGATGACACCCAAGTCATATATATCTATATATGCAAATTAAAATATCATGTGTAAATTAAAATACCATATTTAAGCATATTTTGCGACCGGGCAACGCCAGGTGCCTCTGCTAGTATTATACAAAAGGAACTGTTTGTGTGTGCGAATTCATTACTTATGAACTCTTAAAAAAAAAAAAATTCCACACAAATGTACTTTATGTGGCTGGAAGTGTTCTTAGATAGGTTTTGTATCGGAATGTCTTTGATAAGTATTGATAATCAAAATAATTCGATGAAAGAAGGAAAAGGCAATTTTGACCAAAGTTAACAACTTACACAGCCTAACATCACAAGTGTATTTAGGAAGTTTTATTACCACAGAAGTCAAAAGTCAATAGTAGGTCCTTTGATATGACAGAGGTACTTCGAAATTAAGGTTTCTGTTTAAAGCACAATTGAAGCACGATATTTGACTTTTGCATTTTAAACTTTAATTCAAGCCATTATGTATAAAAAATAATTATAAAATCAACAGTAGCTTCTCCACAGTGCAATGTAGACTACGATGTATTGTGGACTGTCAATATGAATCTTCATCCTGGTGTACCCCGATAGGCTCCAAACTAGAGCAGGCAATCAATCGATTTGATTGAAAAATGATTGATTTCATTGATTTCGATGACAATAAAAAATATTGGAGTGTAAAACATTCGTTGATCCTCATTCAATCCTGGTCTCCCTGCTAGTATATATATATATATATATATATATATATATATATATATATATATATATATATATAAGCTGAACGTCTGTGTGTGTATGTGTGTGTGTGTGTCTGGTCACAAATAGGTTCCTATATGGTTGACTATTTTAAAAAACTGATTACATATAATCATAGAAGATGTATCGAGGATCAGGAATAGGTATGTTTGATCTGGCAGAACGGTGGTTCATAAAAATTGTGGGGTCTGCATTCGCGCCTGGCCCCCAAAGTATGGAAATAAAAAATGAAAAAAAAAATGTTTACAAGTGTTTTTGATATAGATGCACATAAGAATACTTTGATAAGTATGTTTTAACTTAAATAGGGATGGTATAATAAAATTGTGGGGTCTGCGTTCGCGCCTGACCTCCATAGAATGGAAATAGGCACAAACTTTAATAAAGACTTTTCACATCTATCTGCGTAAGTATAGTTTGATAATTATGTTTCAGTTTGAAGAAATATGGTATAATAAAATTATGGGGTGTTCGTTCGCACTTGACCTCCATAGAATGGAAATATGTCACAAAGTTTAACAAGGTTTTTTAATATAGATTCACAGAATATTGTGATAAGTGTTTCAGTGTGAACAGGTATGGTATAATAAATTATGGGGTTTATCTATTTTATTTTTACTTTCATCATATTTTGCTTTGGTTTTTACACCCCCAAATTCGAAGCTATCTTTTTACAACTCTTTCTTTTCATAACCTATCATACTTTCATAAATCAGAGTCCATTTTCTGTAGGCTGTTTTTGAACCCAGTCAACGACGGGTACTTTAGCTAGTGTATATATATATATATATATATATATATATATATATATATATATATATATATATATATATATATAAGAGCAAATAGTTAATAAAACATGTTAAAAAACACTTTGAAAAAGAGTTAAAAACATATTTAATCTGAAAAGGAAATACTTAATAAGTGGATAGTCCTTAATCCGCGGAGTTTTGAAGAAATACTTTCCTTCTCATCAGAGGGTAGGAATTAGCAAAATGCGGGATCGGATTTTGCATACAAAAGTATTTGATGAAACTGCAAGTAAGTCAAAGATCTTACTTGATAACAAAAAGTGAAGCAGAGGGAATATGGTGAAGAAATCCCGCATTTTGCTAATTCCTACCCTCTGATGAGAAGGAAAGTATTTCTTCGAAACTCTGCGGATTAAGGACTATCCACTTATTAAGTGTTTCCTTTTCAGATTAAATATGTTTTAACTCTTTTTCAAAGTGTTTTTTAACATGTTTTATTAACTGTTTGCCCTTATTATAAGCTCTATTTCCTATTTGGTTTTATTGAGCTTTTACATCTGGTTGAGATAACTTTATAAATATTAATTCTTTAATATTGATAATATACTTTAGTTTTACCATCTTGATCATTTTGGTAAATTTAACTGTAATTTTTATTTTACATATATATATATATATATATATATATATATATATATATTATATATATATATATATATAAGGGTATTTTAGTTAGCTTGAAGCATTGCAGCTGAATACATATATCAGTATTTAATAAGGGTGTTTGCAATGCAGAAAGCAGAATGGTGACAAAGGAGATGAACAAAGACAAATAATTGCAATATTTTCCAGTACTTCCCATGTTTACAATCGCTAAGAAGATGTATTTCGTTATTTAATTTAATACTGTTGTCCCTTATTTTGTCTGGGGAAAAAGCTGCAATCTAATCATTTATTTTCGAGTGTACACCCTCTGTAGAAAATGATGGAAAAAATGCTCCGCCAGTGTTCGCACATATGTTCATATGAAATAACGTCTCAATCAGTGAAGTTTAAGAAATAAAATAGAACGAAATCGTCTCAAACTGGAAAGTTAAAAACAAAAGAAAAAACATAGACGGGGCGGGGGAGTCCCCTCATGAAACTAGAGCAAAGAATTTTTCCTTCAAAATTCATTTATGAAAACGATGGGGGGGTGGGGGCGTCTGACTCAGTGTTTTCTTTGTGCATTCCCCCAAACACTTGAAATGGCTTCTTTTTTACGCACTAAAGGTTGTGTGACGATACGGATATGTAATTATTTATGTATTTATATACAAATACAAGCGCACTCGCACTACTCTTAATATTATCGAGAGATGTTTTATTATAGTTTTTAAATATTTAGTTGCAAATAATTGTCTATTTAGAATAGTTTTTAGCATGAACGAAAATAGAATAAAATATTTTTAGAAAAAAGTTTCTGTTTTTGTTTATCTTTTAAGTCTTTTTTTCAAAACTAAAATGTTTTATGGCACTTGTGGGAATTCACAAGTATGAATGTGAAATATTTCATGGCTTAATTTGTCAAGAAAAACATAAACATGAGAATAATTTATAATCTACTTTACTGTGCACTCCCTTTCCCAACACATTTCATATTTCATATGAAGGTCGCGTGTTGATTCTTGTCTGTCATCATTAAATATGTTGTGTTATTGTGGAACATAAAGCCGAAAAAAATAGCCAATGATAAAGAAACTATAATGATTAACAGACGATTGAGTACTCTCTGACAGCTTACTATGAATACCCATTAACAAGGTATTTATAGGTTCTTAATTTCCTTCAATTTTTGTGTTAGTTACTAGTAGCTTTGAAGTAAGATGATAACCTATGGAATCAAGGGTAACTTTTTGACTGGATTCGAACATCCTGACCAGCAGCAATTATCAATTTTCTACACTGATGTTTGCATCAGCTTGAAAGACTAATGTCTGTAGATATTAAAAAAAATGTTAATACTTATTTGAATATATATATATATATATATATATATATATATATATATATATATATATATACATACAAGTTAGAAAAGCATTTCATCCAAGGCATGAAAATTGTTTAACAAAATGTTTTTACTATCGGCTTTAAAAATAAAGGTACAAGATTCAATTTGAAATTTATTTATCTTCAAAGTGCACTTTTATAAATTTTACAAAGTATGGTATAAAAATTTAATTTAAATTGAATCAAAAAATTACCTTGGATTTATTTTATGTTATGTACATTCTGTTGCACTTTAAAAAAAAAATCATTGAAAATTTTATATCTATATCATTAATTGCTAGATGAAAGATAATGTTTTTAAATTGCAACAAAATGTACATTACATAAAATAAATCCAAGATAATTTGTTGATTCAATTTAAATTAAATTTTTATACTTTACTTTGTAAAATTTATAAAAGTGCACTTTGAAGATAAAAAAAATTTCAAATTGAATCTTGTACCTTTATTTTTAAAGCCTATAGTAAAAACATTTTATTTAACAATTTTTATGCCTTGGATGAAATGCTTTTCTAACTTGTATCTTATCTTTTTAAAATTATATTTTATATAAAACTTTCCTTCTCTCTATTTCAGTTTGCATTTCTCCTCACACCACAACTCATTTTTGCAACCCCTCTTTGTATTATTACAGGTCTGAATATTCTCTGTTTTAGTTTGTATTTCTCCTCACACCACAACTCATTTTTTGCAACCCTCTCTTTATAATACAGGTCTGAATAATGAGAAAATCTGAATTTTTTTAACAAAAACTTTAAAATAACTTTTTTAGATTAAACTTTCAGAATAGAAAATCTTTAAAATTTAATAAGGAACATATTTCATGTAGGTTTCACTAACAAATATTCAGTACATAACGAGAAAAATAGAGATGAAAATTTCAAAAGGACTGTATAACTGGTTACGGTCAATAGTAGTCCTCGCCAGCGAAAGTCTTTGTTATTGTTATTCTATTTAAAATATTTTGTGTCCTGCTCTTTCACGCGAGGACTAATATATATATACACACACACACACACACATACACACAAACCTGTGACAGGAAAGAGAAAAATGAAAAGAGAATGAGGTAAAAATGGACTTCTAGTTATCCTTGTTGACATATTAGGTTGTTAAGAAAGTTCTTGCGGTTTTTAACTTTTAAATTCAGATGAACATATCTCGGCTCAAATGAAAATTTATTGATCGAAATGAGCACCATCAGAATCAACACACTTTTGCCAATGCAAAACAAGTGTTTTCATGTCAAGAATGTAAAAATCTTGCATTCTGGTGGCGATAAAATCACTGAAGACGTTTTTGATATCGCTTAGGTTTTTGAAGCATATCTCACGCAGAAAATTGTCGACATGCTTGAAAAAGGTGAGAGGTCTGGAAAGTATGGTGGATGAGGCAGAGTTTTGTAGCCCAATTCATGCAACTTTTGCAGGTTCAGTTTAGCAACATGTAGTCGGGCTTTGTCGTAGAGGAGAATTGGGCCTTTTCTGTTCACATCTCATTGTGTCATCCAGGAATTGTCAGACTCATCAATCTACCATTTGTAATCACCTGGTTTGAACAAATATTTGTTCAAAACCAGTTTTCTGTTTTATATTATATATATATATATATTTACAGTACTAGGTCAATTTTAATTGATCATTCTGACGTTTCCTCTGAAAGGATCAGACGATAAGACATAAAATTTTTTAGCAATTTTCCTTTTATTTCCGCCATATTTCATTGATAAAAATAGCATCTTATACATTAAACTTATGTTTTTAATATTGAAAATGTATTTCCAACAGTATATTACATTCCATGTATAAAGGTGTGTTTTTGTTAGTTTACCCAGGTAATATCATTAAACAAGCGATTTAGTTAGTACACGGGGCTGGATATAAATGAAAAATATAACAAAGTATAAACCATCTCAGCTAATGAACTCTCACAAAAGTTACCACTACCTTGCAGGTTTTGCTTGTACAATGACAAAGGCTAGGCCCACTATTTTCCATGGAGCATGCTGATCAGAGATTTGTTGGAACCCCTGGATGCCGGTTACGGCCATTTCTGGCCAAAATACAATTCACGTGTAAGTATCGCTTATAACGGTGGTTTGTGACAGGAAAAGCATCCAACCATAAAAAACATTGCTCAGCATAAGACAGCAATTAAGCAATTAATCTATCAGGACCGTAAATAAAATAAGGGAAAAATGACAAATGAAGGAGAAATAACAAAGAAATGAAATTGCATATAATTCATCTTGAATCTGCATATTACCATTCTGTAGAATCCATGAGTAACATCAGCTAAAACTGATAGCTACACAAATAATAGGAAGACGAAGATAGACACGGGTTGAACTTACCTGGATTTGGGTGCTGATGGAAGATTCTGGGGGGTAAACTATGAAGTGCCGTAACGTAAATCCAAATCCTGCTTCGGTGCGGGGCACAATCACAGTCCTTGGACCAAACCATGATATGACCGCACTAGTGCCAGTCCTGGGGGACACTGGGCACTCACCATCAGCCTGGCAGAAAAAAAAAAGAAAAAAATCAGAAATAGTTCATTTGAAAAAGTGTTTGTTTTTAAAGATATTAAAGCATTTACAATCCATTTATATATTCTAATGAGGGCTTAATTTAACTTCACTAAACATACAGAAGTCTTATCTGTTATTTCAGAAAGATTTGTTTTAACTAAACTCTATAATAACAGAGAAAACAAAATAGAAAGATTTAGAAAAATCCAGAAGGTCTCAAAACTTTTAAGAAAATATCAAGAGGGTTCTAGAATATTCAAATATTGAGTGGCGCTCTATAAAAAAGAGGTTTTCGTGCTAATTCAGCAATTTTTGGTTTATCAACATGAAGAGTTCAACCTCAACTTGATTTCAGGATTAAAAATCTAATCGAAAGAACCCTTTTTAAAACCTTTGAGAATATTTCTCTGACCAAAAGATAACAAATCTAAAATTTTGAAATTTTTTTTTCATCTCTTGCTACTTTTTTGTTTTTGTACATGTTAAATGTTTTCTTTTGTTAAATGTTTTGTTGTATATGTTAAATGTTTTTGCACATGTTAAATGTTTTTGTATGTCTTAAATGTTTTTTGTACGTGTTAAATGTTTTTTGTACATGTTAAATGTTTTTTGTATAGGTAAAATGTTTTTTGTATGTGTTAAATGTTTTTTGTATGTATTAAATGTTTTTTGTATGGGTAAAATGTTTTTTGTATGTGTTAAGTAAAAAATATATTTGAATTTATGGCATGGTGTTCTCATTTAATTGCTTATTTTATTACACATTTAACGACGTAACACATACATTAATACATCTTTATCGATAAGTGTATAAATCCTTTGATACTTATCCAGTTTAGGACCCAATCTTCGGGAATTTTGTGCCAGCATTTTCCGACAGATTATGTACACAGCCGGAAGTTGGTGAAGCGATTATCCAATCAGTTGTCAGAAGACAATTAAAAGGTGAAATTTCACTAAATCTGATCTGATGACTTCAGAGGAAGATTAAATCTGGATAATGTGTGCAGAACAGCAGACTTCAATGGTATGGCCACATTGAAAGAATGGTTCTTGGTTTAGTAGATGAAGAATAATTGGCAGGAGAAGGCCAAGAAAAACATGGAAGGAAATGATGATGAACTTTCGAGAAAAAAAACGATAAAGATTTGACTAGAGATAGTTTAGTCAATTTTTAAAAGCTGTCAAACACATGCGTACATGTTAAACCGAATATGATGATGATGATGATGATGATGATGATGATGATGATTAGGTACAAACAATTTGAAGTTCTAACTTAAGTCTAAAAAATGGATTTGAACTAATGATCCAATGACTGAAGGAGAAGCTTCCCCAGCCATGCTGAGCCCCTAACAAGCTCCCAAGAAGAGGCTAGACTGCAGTTTTAGACAAGAAAGCTGGAAAATGTTGTCCTAGACATAGGTCTCCCTTTTGAGGCCCACCCTCTTGGCTCAGAAACACCCTGAGTTCAGTGGGGACACTCAACTGCTTGAAAAAGGGAATAGGTGATTAAACGTTTCTCAGGTCAGATCTGGCTACAAAATTGACCCAACCATCTGTGAATATATAGAGGAGGACCATAATGCAACATTTCTTTATTTGCCATCTACCACCCAACCAGTGCTGCATAAAAAGTTTTACAGAGTACAATAATAATGCAATGGATAGCATAAAATTAAGAGTAACTGTTGTATAACCACATGCTTCAAAGACATGCAAACAAAAATCCTGAAAAAAAATGGGTCACTTTTTATTAACTTTCAACAAGTACATAAGCATCAATAAGTCCATTGAAGTATATGGACAGACATTATAATCTGTTGTAATATGTGCATGTATGAATGAATATGTGTCCTATTTGTATTGTTTCCTATACGAATTATAAAGAAACTACACCAATGAAGTTACAGTATAAAGCTATGATGAAATCCAACTTCATTTTGAATAAAATATCGGTCAAAAACCCATTTGATCACACTTGAAAAAAAAAAAAAATGGAGAAGTTATTGTATATGAATAATTGAGAGTTAATCCTGATGCAGCAAACGAAAATATTTTTGTGACTCAATTTAATTAGAAATATGAAAACTGTGCAGACGGCAATATGCTTTCAATTCATAAGCAGAAATAAATCCTTGCACTCACAAATTTCTATTCTCTGATCGCAGTTTCCTTTATTCTCGTCAAAATCAAAATCATTATCAACACAATTATTAAAAGATAATCTCTTAATCACAGGAATGGTAAACGTTCAAAAGAATTCTGAAGACCGAAAGATTAGTGATAATCCTGCGAAAACAATGCCAGACAGCTAAAGACTATTAAGTGAGACATCACCCAAAATGCCACCCATGGAATCGCTAATAAAGTTCAGATTTCTTTCTGTAATCTAATTTGGTACAGATAAACAATTTATGCCTAACTTGTCCACTTTGAACCACAAATGCCCAACACTTTTTAGTTTATTGTTATTTAATGAGGGGAAACAGTTTGGTGATTGTCTCATCAGTAGAAGGTGTGATGTCAAATGAACTTCATAATCACTGGCCTTTAACACCCCAGATTTTTATTGGTGGTGCTATCTCAAAGATGATTAGGATTATTAATAAGAAACAATAATTATAATACACATACACACACACGGTATATATATATATATATATATATATAGCGCCCCCTCCCCAAATTCATACTAAGATTGTCTGCAAGATCCCATGGCATAACGGATAAAGTACTAGATAAAATTCAGTTCTAAGTGAAACTCTTCAGTGCACTTCGATATTATGAATACAATTGCAAATTATTTAAGACTTCTACTTGGTCATGGCTGATAGAATGGGAGCATGATACCCCATCGATTAAATAAAAGATTCAGTTAAAAATTCTGTGCAGATTCGAGTTCAACAGAAAGATTACTGAATTGTCAAAGTACATTGGAAGATGATTGAAGGTTTCGTCGGCCGAAATGTGAAAATAACTCAAGATGAGAACAATAGTTTGAATAATCTGAATGATCCAAATAATTAATCCTCATCTAATTAAGGTAACTTAAACATGTCCATGAAAATAATCTCATAAAAACAAATGATACTTAAGTACTTACATTATTTTTGTCACCATAATATTTATTACAAAATTTTTGTCACCATAATATTTATTACAAAATTTTTGTCAACATAATATTTATTACAAAATTTTTGTCAACATAATATTTATTACAAAATTTTTGTCAACATAATATTTATTACAAAATTTTTGTCAACATAATATTTATTACAAAATTTTTGTCAACATAATATTTATTACAAAATTTTTGTCAACATAATATTACAAAATTTTTGTCAACATAATATTTATTACAAAATTTTTGTCAACATAATATTTATTACAAAATTTTTGTCACCATAATATTTATTACAAAATGAATAATTTGTTAAGAAAATTACAAGTTTAATTTACAAATTACACCTTTTGTACAATATAGTTGGTTTTATTTATTATTTTCGCTGTTCAAACTAACTTTCAGTAAATACCTGTCCATTTCATTCCTGAATTGTTTTATGTGTATTACACACTATTTAGGATTTTTGCTTTTTACTATGTGCAGCTGATTTGCTTTTCCACGGTTCATCAGTGTGGCTAAACACAAGATTCGAAACCTTTTATTTAGTATAATTTACCTCCTTAAATTTATTTTCTCCATTTATTAATTATTATATATTATTTTCAATTGATTTAACCTTTGTATCCTTGAATCATATCACATATTAACATCTAATTTATTAAATAAGCGCATGGGTGTAGTGCTGGGATGCCTGCATAAGGATAAATCTGTTATCCCACATTAGACCAGACTTAATAAAAAGAATAACAAAACTAGAAGATATATAAGCGAATAAGTAAATGAATATGCATAAAAGAGGGGGAAAAAGGAGATTAGAGTATAACTTATGCTTAGTATAGAAAATATAAATACTATAGTATATCAAATAGACATTATAGAAAAACCTACTCTTGAAATATTAAATAAAACGGAAGCAAATAATGAGAAATGCCAACCATATAAAGTTAGATTAAACAATTTTAGTAACAGTTAAGGTGATGGTAAACTCATAAAGACAGTAAAGCATTGAAAACAATAGATTTCTTAAATAGCTTAGAAACACAACATAAATATGACAATTAGATAAGTAGGAAGTAAGATAAATAACAAGGATATATCATATAAAGAAAGGAAATTTTAAGCTAGATGCTAGGGGTGTACCGATCAATTGATTAATCGGCAGGTAATCGGTAATTAACATAATCGGTCACTTTGCCAATTAATCAGTAATCGGCAAAATTACCGATTAATCAGCTAATTACTTACTTTTCTCTTTCCTATTAAATTTAAATCATTTCATCCTTGCCAAGTGACTCACCAGATAGCTTTGACACATTAACATAGCAACTATTAATTTTACTTAACATTTAATTAAGTATCTTGTCAATATTATGTCTTTTTGCTTTTATTGACTAAAATTACAAAATGCAATTTCCAATTCCTAAATGATTAGATCAGAAAAAAGAAATTACAAACCAACTACAAAGTACAAATTATAATTCTTTAAATGAATTAACTATGAGCTGATGTTCTGCACCTGCTGCTGCTCTACTTCCTCTTCTATTCTTGCTGCCTGCCTTCTCTGCTCTCAGTCTCCTCAGCATTTAAAGTTGAAGACTTAAGTTGTAATGTAGAAACAGAGTTTTTCTATTCTCATGACACAGAATGTTCCTCATAGGTTCATGCATATTACCACCTGTACTAAAGAGCCTTTCACTTTCCACAGATGAAGGTGGTGCGCTTAAATATCTTGAAGCCAGTTTACTTAGCATTGGTAAAGCCTCCTGTGTCTTCTTCCACCACTGAAATGGATCGTCACCTCTTGCGAGTACTGGTCAAGCACTCAAAAGGAGTAAATCCCTTATGGTTGAGTTTAGATTGTGATGCTAGTATTTCTGTTGTAGTTGCAGTCTCCAGGTTTAACTCAGCTTCTACCTGCTCTAAGTTTTCATTTGTTACTGTAGGCTTATTCGAAGCCAATTCATCAAACAGGCTTCAAAGAGATACAGTTTTACTTTCACTTGAATCTTCTTGACCCTCAACAGAGCTAGAAGAAGCGTGTCCTGCTGATTCTGCTTCATTATCATCAGTAGAAAGTAGATGTAGAATCCAATTCTTAGTGTTTTCCATGTCATTTTCTTTTTTTTATCTAAATTTGAATCTAGGAAAGTAAACACACAAGTTTTTTATCATTTAGATAGAATGAAAATTTTGTTTCCATTGATTCATTGAATTGTTCACCATTGGTAAGGATTTCACTAAAGTCAGAAATATCAGAATTAGATTGGACAGCTTTTGAAAGAAATAACTTCAGAGCTAAAATTGTAGATATTATCATTGATATGGTTGAAGTTCTGTGACTTGTTTCTTTGGTGATTTCTTCAAATAGACTCAATCACTGGACTATTTTTTGAACAAGTCTCCATTGGCAAGCTGTTAAAGTAGGAATCTTATAGCGTCCCAAATTCTCGCATGAAAAACTGAACGAATCTCTTATTAAAAAATTCTGGTTTGTGCAAATCATTCTGCTTTACATTCCATGAAAAAGTCCTTTCTGATTATTGCTGACCAGTTAAAAAATATTCTGCTATTCTGAAAAACGGCCAAGTTCGTTTGCTTATTTTAATTCTGGTAAAGATTAATTAGAAGAGACTTTCCTGGGCATTCAACGTAAAGCAAAACGGTCCGCACAAACCAGAAATAAATCATTTGTAAACAATAACAGCATTAACTTAAACAAAGCCAATACAAAAATAAAATGATGTTAAAACAATAAAAAACAATAAAAAAACAATTAGTACTTATGCAGAGAACTTTTTGGAAACCGATTTCTTAACATGTGGAGGAGAGGGTGTTTTTTTTTTGTTTTTTTTTTTTTAACTAATCTGTACTTTCACCTAACAATTTAATAAATAATACAAAACAAGTGATTTGTGCCACATGCATTTAAGAAGGACAACTGAAGTTTTTTTCTCTGTATGTGTTTGACTGGGGAAATGTAAAATGGACGAATGTGATCAGTGCCAAGCAACAAATTCAACAGAATCACAAAGAAATACCAACTGTATAAAAAACTATCGTTGATAACACGCAATTCTCTCTTTTATTAAAATTAATGTTGAACATGTACGTTTACTTAATTACATCACCATGATGAAGAAAGTGAAACACAATACATAAAATTATTACATTTTCTTGAGTACTATTTAAGTATATAGTGTAAAAAGCTGATATTTACATATAGTATTCTACAATAGGTATTAATTAGGCATGCAACATTCTAGATCTTTTAATAGTTTTGTGATATTTGATTTTGAAAATAGTATATGTTTACGACATTTGGTACCTTATTTCTGCCAACAAAATTGAACATATCAGCATTTTTATCGAGTTATAATGAAGTTGCAGTTGAAATTAAAACAAAAAAATAGGCATAATAATCATTATGCATAGAATTATATTGAATATTCATATTTACTGTTATTTAATTCAGTTTTATTTGATGATACTTTAAAAATTGTCCATCAGTGCAATTTTGCTATTATAAATGATGTTCACTTTTCACGCCTAAAAAATGAAGGCTGAAATTTAATTAGAAACAATTGTACTTTTACTTCCTATTGTCTTCTTATACTAGGAGTGATGAAAGCATCTTTTGTGACATTTTTACTCGTTATTTTTTGTCAGTTGGTTGCAATTTACACATGTTCGTGTTTCTTCACGCTCAGCATATTAGTGTAAGCTGTTGATTCTGTTTCATTATCATCAGTGGAAAGTAGATGTAGAATCCAATTCTAAATGTTTTTTAATACCAATCTTTTAAAATTAATATTTGAATCATGTGTCCAGGAAAGTAGACATACACAAGTTTTAGATAGGACTAGCGAGGGGTACCCGTCGTTGCCCGGGTGTTTGGAGGTGTGTGTGGTTTTGGGTGAATCAAAACTCCGAGGGAGGGGAGGAAAATAAAAAAAAAATGTTTTGGTAGGTAATTATGAGGATCGAACCCGAACCCTTGAGGCAAAGTTGTAAATTAAAGTGTGAAAAAAAAAGAAAGAGTGTGATGGTTTTAACCATTGGGCCACTGCGAGATACTAACGGAAAGACATTTGAATTTATTTAATTACTTGGATTTGGCAGGTGCACGTTTTAATGACTTAATGAGGTCAACTTCTGACTGTGGGGTAGCATTTCATTTAGTGCGGGAATGCTTCCCCCCCCCCAAGACGTTGGGGGTAGGGGGAAATATTATAGAAAAAGGCTTAACCTACATGCGGCGGGCGAAAACTGTTGAATATTTATCTTCCCGAAGTCGAGCAAATTAAATAGACAGGCGAGCTCCATTGTTAACTCTGAGATATTACGATTTACATGTGATATAAAAAGTTGTTAGGCGACCGACCGCTTCTTTGAAAAAAGCCTTTCTTGGACATACACAAAAAGTGAACATACATTTTTGCTTTTATATATATAGATGAACATTTTGTTTCCATTAATAACCTGAATTGTTCAACTATGGTAAGAAGGATTCCACTAAATTTAGAAATACTAGAATTAGATTGGAAAGTTGTAGACAGAAATAACTTCAGAACACAATTTGTAGTTATTATTGATATGGTTGATGTTTTGTGACTTGTTTCTTAATGATTTTTTCAAATGGACTCAGGAACTGGATATTTTTTCGAACTAGCCCCCTTCGTAAGTTGTTAAGATAGGAATCTTATCAACAGTTCACATTACAAGATCTTTTCATTGTTCTTTATTTATTTTCAGCAAATAACTGTTGAATTTCACCATGTGGTCACATCTTGAATGAGTTTGTTTCCCAAATTAAGCTAATCTTGTATTTCAGTTAATATATAGGAGTAAATTTGCTAATTGCTAATAGAAAGCGATTAAACTGAGAAACTATTTCTGTTAAATGTAATGGTTGTTTTCACAGACTGAGTTACAATGTATGATAGTTATTCTAAATCACATTCCCTGACATCAGCAACCATATTTGCTCCTGAACCCGTAAGACTAAGAAAACTTTATTGAAGATTTTATACTCATCCTTTGATGTGATGATTTGACAAGCAGCTGTATTCTTATTCTTAGGATTGATATCAAAATACTTCCAGCAGAAACTGGTTGCCATAATGGTTGAAGTTGCCAATATTTAATTAATTTTTATGGATTTAAATTATTTATGCCTGATATCGAATTAGTAATTTATCTCAATAAAATATACATTATCTAAACCAGAAAAATAAAAATATATATAATGGTAGCAAGAGTCCGAAAATGAGGAACAAGAATATGACTGATGAAGAATGCTTTATTTTCAGTTTGCACATCGTCGCAATTTACTGTACAATTCTTCAACATGAAAATTAAAAGATGGAGTAATAATTTTCTTTGACAGTGATTTAAAGTAAAAAAATAATAATGTTAATTCGATAAGATGGGAAAGGAGGGAAATTTTCCATATGTTTACATCTATTTACCTCAAATTCAGTGCACTTGTAAAAGTCTACACATTAACAATATATCAAGCCTGCTATTTGATAATATGGTGTAGACGATGCATGTCTTTTCAATAAATTTTAACTGACAAGCAAAAGGAGTTAACCTGTTTTCATTTAAGATATAATTAATATTAGTATCATTTATGACAACAACATTTTCTGATAAATCGACACTAGGAAACCTATTAATTCGTAATCAGCCGATTATCAAAGGCCGATTAATCAGTAATAGGCCAATTTGATAATCGGTACATTTCTAATAGATACTATAGAAATGTAATAGTTAAAAAAAAAAAAAAACAAATATAGTAACATAAAAAAAAAACAATTCACAAATTAGCCAGTAAATGTTAATATATGAGAAATAAGCAAAGGGAAATAACTAAGAAAAAGATGTATTAGAAAAAGTAAATTAGAGTGATCCCCCCTGGATTAAACAACTAGTGTATATACAACAAAACAGAATGTTTACTTGTAGACAGATAAACAAATACATTCCAAAGATATTGTAATCTTACTACAGAGCAATTTAAATTGATAATATACAATGAGGCATGAATAGATAAAATAAATTACAGGAAGTAAATTAAATAAGATGAATAAAAGGGATTATTATAAATACGAAACTACGGCCGTTTCAGTATTTGACAGAGAAACAAGTGATCTTGTAGTTTAAAAAACAACAGAATAAATTAAATTGAAAATAACATAATAATAAATAGAGATAATAAATTTAAGGAGGTAAATTATACTAAATAAAATGAATAAAAGGAATAATTATAAATACGAAAGTACGGCTGAAAGGGGGGAAAATCAATCAATCAATGAATAAAAAGACCTGACCAACAACGTGAATTACACCCTCGACATCAGAAGTATGATTTTGATTGTTTGTGACATGTAAAGATTGTGCTTGAATATGTTTTTATCTCCATAGAATAGTCTGAAGAGTTTGCTTTTAAATTAAAAAATAACATATTTTTACTGTTTGTTGAAGACTGCTAACGAAAGATCTGTAACATATACTCTTATGAGAAAATAAAAGAACATGGGTTTTCAAAAATTGTGAATTGAACTTAAAAACGCCACGCACACACACATTATATATATATATATATATATATATATATATATATATATATATATATATATATGCTCTGAATGTAGTATATTTGGTATTTATATTATATCGTTGTCAATCCTGCTATAACTGGAAAAACATTACTCTTGGAATATTTACAAGAAAACCATAATACATTATATATATATATATATATATATATATATATATATATATATATATATATATATATATATAGAGAGAGAGAGAGAGAGAGAGAGAGAGAGAGAGAAAGGGCACGGAAACACACAGAGAGGTTAATATGACGTCATAAGTCATTATTTGGAACACAGTTTTCGCATTAGACAATATTGGAAACTGTGGTTGATGACATTCTCAAATATAGCGAACAGGATGCAGGAATGCAAAAAAGGTTGAGAACTAATTTTTAACAATATTTAAGTCGTGGCAGGACGACGAGGTGGGTTGGTTGGGTTGTTAAATGCTAAAATGCTAAAGACTAAATAAAGCAATTTCCTCCAAACTCAACTGAACGGAAAATGTAAAGCTTGAGAGATTGTTGAGAAATAATTCGGTTGTGTGGGTGGGGATCCGGCGAAAGAGTAAGGAAAAGTGGGAGGGAGAAGAAGGCTTACTAACAGGAACCGATAAAGTAATCTAGCAAGAGAGGGTTAGGGTAGACAAAATAATTAAGGATGTGACAGGACGGAGACGCGACATTGGGGGTGTCAAGTTGTTGGACAAATTTGAAAGGTAAAAGTGAAAATTTTTTAGATGAGGATTGATTATTCGGATTGTTCAGACTAGTGTTCTCATCTTAGATGTTATTCTCATTAGATTTCAGCCAATGTAATTGACAGTTTTCTCCAGGTGTGCCTTGGCAAACTCGAAATAAGTTTAAAAGCGGATTTTCTCATACAGTTAGTTAAATGAGCAAAGTAAAAATCTTATTTTGTAGTGAAACTGTAAATACAATTCAATTTTATTAAAAAAAAAAAAAAAAATTAGGGTTATGTGTCCATGTACAACATCAAAGATAAGCTTATTGAATCTTTCCCCTTTTCTGAAGCACGAGAGGCAATATTTGTGTTGGGAATAGTTTTTCTTTCTTCATTTTTTAAAAACTCTTTCATCCCAACATATTGCCACTTGAAACGTAAGGGGCTACTATTTGGGATAGTGTTTATCAGAGAATTGTGGGGAGTTGAGCAGCAAGACATCTGTTCATATTACATTTCCCTCTCTATCAGGAATGAGTTTATATATCGGGTATGTATGCTGTATATTACAAAAACAAGTAAACCCTAAAATTTGTACTTTCCAATTTATTCAAATTATATGCTTTGGATTATTATTCTCACAACGTTTCAGTCAAAACACTTTTTTTCAGGTGCATCTTATCAAACTCAAGAATCTGTATGGAATTTCGAACTGGCTTTGGTGTTGAAGGAAAACTCTGAGGTAATTTTTGATTGAGTCATTCCATATCTTCTTCAGATTGTCTCTTCCTCGGTTCCCCTCAAGTGAAATGTACGTACGTCTATTTATCTATCCAGAGCTTCGTTCGACATATTCATTAGGTTAGATCAATTTTGTGTAACAGACATCGGTGTGGAAAAGTTGCAAATTATCATAAAATATCTTCCAATTTTTTTTTTATATTATCTTTTGTTTACTTTATTAATTTTATTTTAATCAAACAAAATAGTAACATTTTCTGGTTTAAATATATGAAATTGATAATTTTTCTAACCAATTTATAGACTAAATAGCAAAGATTTTTAATACATTTATATACACAATTTTGGTACCATTTCCTCAAATAATAGTGAAAGTAATTTTTGGTATGGTTAATTATTATATCAATATACAACTTTTCTATCCCATGTTGATTTGTTTTAAAAAGTGAAAAGTCGACCTGCCCTAATGTCCATACAACCGCAGATGGTTGGACCACAAAAGCACTTTCAGCTTCAATAGCAGGCAATCAGAACTAACGTTTTCGTCAAGACACACCACAAAGCACTTATTTCTCTGCCTCTTCAGAAAATTAATGCAACATTGTATTATGATATACTAGCGAGGGGTGTTTGACGGTGTGTGTGGAAACTTCGGGGGTGGGGGGTGGGGTAAAAAAAATGTAAGTATGAGGATCGAACCCGAACTCTTGAGGCAAAGTTGTAAATTAAAGTGTGAAAAACAAACAAAAAACGTGCGACGTTAACCATTGCCCCACCGCGATATGCTAACGGAAACACGTTTGAATTTATTTAATTACTTGGATTTAGCAGGTGCCCGTTTTAATGAGTTAATGAGGTCAAGTTTGACTGCGGGATAGTATTCATTTACTGCTGAATGCTTTTTTCCCCCCTCCCCCAAGATGTTATAGGAAAAAGAATAACCCACATGCGGCGAGCGACAAATGTTGAACATTTATCTTCCCGAAATCGAGCAAATTAAATAGACAGGCGAACTTCGTTGTTAACTGTGAGATATTACGATTTATATGTGATATAAAAACTTTTAAAAAGTTGTGAAGCGACCGACCGCTTCTCTGAAAAAAGCCTTTTGTGGACATACAGAAAAAGCGAACACACATACAAACATACATACATTTTCGCTTTTATATTTATAGACTATTTGATCACATTTAATAAGTCAAAGTGAACGACAGTTTCAAATAAGGAAAAGGCTCACAAAACTTGCTCCATGCAGTCCAAGCACACACACACACACACACACACACACACACACACACACACACACACACACACACACACACACACACACACACACACACACGAGAGTCAACTGAATATATAGTGTTCAAAATATGGACTATAATCATAAGACATCAATTAAACAATATTCCATGAATTTCAATTTCGGATTAAGCTTTAAGTTTTAAGTATTTTCTAGAATCAAAGTCATATAATGGATTTTGATCACAAAGAGATCAAGATTTGTAAACAAGGTTTAATAGCATGATATCTTAACTTTAATCTTCTTTTGTTCAAAGAATTAAACGAACTGGAAGTTTTTTTTCCCCCATAAAAACCTTTTAAAATACTTCATAAAAACTTAAATTTAGGGAACATTCATTATTTGATATATCAATATCTACAAAAATTGAAGGTATCAGAATTTTCACTAAGGACTTCCATCCCTTTTCCTCCCCTTTTACATAAGATTACTTATAATATTATATACTTATTAAATTAAATATTGCCAACATATGGACCACTTGTGTTCTAAAATTTACAATGATCAGTTAATTAATTTAATAATGGATTCGGTATACAAGCATATACACATAACTTTACATACATGCATTCACTAAATATTCAAATTTACAAAAGAAAAATATGCTGCTGTGTTGCCTAGAATTGTAACGCTACTTTAGGGCCAAGCGACGCCAAGTTGCCTTGCTGAGCAAATTGGATGAGCGAGGTGATCATGTGTGATTGACACTATCAAAAAGTTCCAGATATCCGGAGAGACGATCGGATGTTTTCTATTTTGAAGACATCAGAAAGGTAAATTTCTCAGTGATAATTGGAAAAGACAATTGTCAACAAAAGCCAATATTAGTGGAAATTGTGGAGCAAAGAGCCACCTGTTATATGTTGAAAAAGAATTTAAAACAAAGTTTTGTTGTTTTCATTTGTTTGTAATATAATTCGAAAGTGGAAGAATCGCAGTAGGCAAGGTGACAGTTGTGAAGACATATCGGTGACACGGTAATCTATTTCTTTGGAAAGCAAAAGAAAAAGGGAAAAGATTTCAGCAGAAAGAGAGGAGGAATGTGAGAAGGAAAAGGATTTCTAAAGAAAGAAAGAAGGAAAAAATGGAAGAGAAAAGATGTGTGTGTGTGTGTGTGTGTGTGTGTGTGTGTGTGTTTAGCGCGCTTTTTTTTAGAGGCTGCGAATTTTAAATGGACAAGTTTATTTTCTTTAATTGCAGATTCGGTAACTATTGGTTATTTGGAGTTCAGCTTGGTTTGGCAATTCATTATGTGGTTTCAGCACAGTGCATGATATGATCAATTTATTGAGAGAAACATTTGATAAACGAATGATTTAACTAAATGAACCTGTCAACTGGCCACCTCATTCAACCCCATTCAAGTTATTTTCTTTGAGGATATGTAAAGTCTATGTCTACGCTGATAAACCAGATAAAATAGACCACTTGGAAGACAACATTCCACATGCTATTGCTGAAATACAGCCTAATTTAATGTGTAGATTTGTGAAAATTGGATCTCTAGATTACATCATATACATGCAACCCGTAGAGGGCCATATGCCCGAAATTGCATTTAAATTATAAATGCTAAAAATTAAAGTTTGGAATAAACTGCATATTTGTATAATAAAAATATTTTTATGTGATTTAAAGTGTGCTACCTACTCACTTTAATTTCTATAACAGGTGACCTAAACACACTCTTAAAATACTCGAAAGAAACTGACATTTGGAGAATATATAGCAATTATATAAACAAACAAAAACTGATAATGATCAGTCAATTAGTTTATATATATGCAAATATAAAAACATACCTTACTTTATAGATATACTGTGCAGAAAACTAATTTGGGATTATATCTTTAGTTTGTTGTTTTCTTTTATATATATAATATATATATATATATATATATTATATATATATATATATATATATATATATATATATATATATATATATATATTTAACTAGCTTTGCAAAAATCACTTTTTCCTTAAAATTTAACCTCTCCATAATGGGTGACCCAATAAATCACAAGAATTTTCCTTCATCAAGTTTATGCTTTGTGGATGCATTTAATAGAACGTCAGTATAATTCATTCTATAAAGTGCAGCACAAAAAAAAACGCTAGGCCCTTATTTTATAAGCAACCAAGTAAGAGAGATAATTCTTATTCAAACAACAAGATGGCGTTACTAAACAGCACAGCCACTCCTTCTCAGAGACTCATCTTTTAGATGAAATGCAATTCTGTCAATCTTGAGACACAAATTGAAAGATCTGCAACAATCCAATTGTTGATATGAACAAAGATGGCACTATCAAAGATGGCATGGTGGATAATTACTTGGTAAATGCAACTGTAACACTCTTCTAGATTGAAGGTTCAATTCTCACGATGCACAACATGAAAAAAACAATTGTGAATTACGTAGGACTTCTGTCCAGTTAAGATTGACAGAATGAAACTATACTACCCTGTTCTGTTCAAAAATCTGTGCAGATTCCAGAGTTTCGTAAGATACACCTGAAGAAGGTTGGAGGTTACATCAACCGAAATGTAAAAATAACACTCAAGATGAGAACAGAAGTGTGAATAATCCGAATAATACTTTTAATAAAACTTCTGAAAATACATTTCAAATGCGAGTATACAGCTGTATCGTTTTGCCCATAACCATCATTAAAAAAAGTTGATGAAAAAAAAAATGGTGTCCTTTTGATCGTTGTTCATTCTGAGGTGCCACAAATCCATTCCATCTGAAAATTCCAATCTCCAAAATTCTTATCTTAAGATCTTTCTCTTCCCAAGTTCTATTGATGCTATTGATGTAAACCTGATGCGTCTGGGTTTTAAAGATCTTCCAGCCTCTTCAAGAATCTCAGAATGCCAGCCATTGAGATCTTAAGAGACCAATTCCAGCGAATATTTTTTCCTATACCCATCTATTCAATCTTTTCCTCAAAGAATAAAAAGATAAGTCAAAATCTGAAAATTCACTTTAGTGATTTCTGGAAACCTCGTTATCTTTTTTTTTTTTTTTTTTTATCAGAAAGGTGCTCAAAACCTTTCTTTAACTGAATGATATCTATATCTCTCTACCTACAAGTGTTTATGTTGACATGTATGTATGTGTGTGTATGTACGAAAGAGATTATGCATATATGAATAAGTACATGTACATATATATACACACACATTTATTCAATTCTGAATATATATATATTTTACCGTCACTGGATTTTTTATTTTCCACCAGACTATCCATTCATGTGTAATCACCTTTTTCTTCACTATATCCCCTCTGCTTCACTTTTTTTTTGTTTTCAAGTAAGATCTTTGACTTACTTGTTGTTTCATCAAATACTTCTGCATGCAAAATCCGATCTCGCATTTTGCTAATTCCTACCCTCTGATGAGAAGGAAAATATTTCTTCGAAACTCTGCGGATTAAGGACTATCCATTTATCTAGTGTTTCCTT
>NC_136520.1:26052951-26095451 GCF_053919585.1 Euprymna scolopes
TGTAGGAGTGAATTAGCCGAAGCCAAGAGAGGGCATAACAAAATCACCAGGAAACGCATTGAATCGCAGAAATAAGGAACTCGCTATTTCTGAAAAATTTATAATAGTGTAATAAATAATGGGCAATTAACAATTCCTCTACTATTCAACAACCACAAACTTGTTGGCACAGCAACCGAGAAAGCTGACCAGCTTGCCCAGCAGTTTTCCTCTAACTCCATATTAGACCAAACAAACCACTCCCTCTCAAATGTCCCTTTGTGGACAGAAGCCACACTTAGTGATCTGAAAATCATCCTTTCTCATGTTCATATCATCCTGATCTCATACGTGCTATAATATTTAAAAAATGCTCCACTAACGTTGTCCCAAGAAATGCTTTATCGGATCTTGCTTTGCTGACTACTGGAAAATTGCTTCTGTGACACCAGTTTTCAAGAAATCTGGTGAAAGAACTGAACTACTCAATTAATCTCCTTCCTCTCTTTACCAAAATCTTTGAGTTCTTAATCAATCAAGAACTAGTCTACCACCTAATAGATACTAAACTTTTTTCTGAGCGACAGTATAAATTTAGGCAAGCTCGTTCTACTGCAGATATCCTAGCTGTAATCTCTGAACATATATACCATGCACTGGTTAAGGCAGGGAAGTCTAGGACAGTAGTCCTAAATATATCTAAAGTCTTTGACAAGGTATGGCACAAAGGTCTTTTCATGAAAATTAAATCATATGTATACATGCAGGTATTACTGGACGAATACTTAATATAATCAAATCCTTCTTAGACAAGAGAAAAATACAGGTTGTTCTCGATGATTGTACATTAAAATAACATGATATAAATGCAGGTGTGTACCCTTATTTTCACTAGATCACTAAGATGGGAACGATTTTTTCCCTATAACTTTTTACATTATAGAAAAATAACAAAACACTTCCTATGCACAACATACAGTTATTACTAAAGTGTGTTCATAGCCCACAATACATACATTTTGTCCCTGTTTAATAATTCTTATTTTTAATCCTAGTGAGCGTACTCTCTCAAATACGTAATCCCACTGAGAGTAGAAAAGGCTTTCACTTTAATGTAATTTACTCCTCTTTCATAAGCCAAAATCACTGCTTACAAAGGTTACCTTTTTTGCATGCAGCCGATTTATTATTTGACTTTCTACATATTAATATTTACTATATAATACATTACTTTTACAGATTCATTTAACAAAAGCTTCCTTAATTCTTATTGGTTTGATGGAATGACAGAATAGAATGAAATTATCAATACACACTACTTGCACGTAATTACTTTTCAGAATAGGATCTCATAAAATGAACAGCTCAACTGGCACTAATATGGATGGCTTCAGTTACCAATAAATAACATAAACACAATATATGTGAGCTATACAGATCGTGATATATGCTTAATTTCCTCATAAATTAAATAAATACAACATTTTCTTTACCAATAAATATAAAATAGACCGCAAACAAGTTCTCACATTAAATTATAGACTGCTGACAGATTTTTTTTTTTTTTTACATAGAGTTCACCAATGGCCACTCGGGGATAAGGGTTATTGTGCGTACAGTACTCAATGGGATAGTGTAGCAATAGTATTGGAGAATTGATAAGGTGTCATTACTTAGGGGGGGGCGGTTCATCAGGAATTTGTTTGTGTTGGACTTGAAGACATCCAGGTTGAAGTTGGGAGGGAAACAGGCAAGCGGAACAGAGTTCCACAAGCGTGCAGTTCTAAGAAAGAAGCTTTGTTCGTGGAAACTACGTTTTGTTTTAGGCACAGATAAGGAGTGGGGAAAATTATTGACGGTGGTTTCAGCTAGTCGGGTGTTTTTTGAAAAAGATTGGCGAGGGGGGACCAGAGAATGGAGCTCACATGAGCACTTGCCATGGAAATAACGATAGAACAAAGACAGGCTCACTACGTCTCTTCTGTGGGAAACAGGTTGCAGGGAAGAGAAAAGGGCATCCCCCACCAAGCCACGAAGTCTATTTTGTACTCTGTCAAGGCAGGATAGGCTGTTTTTAGCAGCTCCCGCCCAGATGTGGCAGCAGTACTCCATCTTTGGACGTACTTGGCTCTTATATAGATAGAGAATTGCATCATTAGTGAGATCTTCTGGAGCGGTAGAAGAATCCCACCATTTTCCCAGCGACCTTGGCCACGGACTTGATGTATGTGCTCCATTTAAGATCAGTAGTAAAGGTCAAACCCAGAAGCTTATCAAAACATGGGGCCTCCCCTAGACGAGAGCCATCCATTTCAATTGATGCCAGATGGGGATCAGAGCGTTTAAATCCAAATTTATTTGTTTTCTATTTTTTTTTTTAATGTGCCCTGCTTTTTAATGGACAATGCTTTTAATTACAATTTTCGAGTCACAGTCAATTTTGACGATATATTTTGCTTATTAATTTGTTAGATGAATGTACAGAATAGTTACAAGTATTTTAATGAAATGTGCACCAATGAACTTGAAGCACTTGTGCCCCCTTAACGTAAATATCCCCGACAAACCCAACAAGCAGCAAAATCCCTGTACAGATCCCTTGATGCTATAGAGCCTTCTACTGAAATTCTCACCCAGGTCCCTGTTTCTCTGACTGCACTGACATGCAGATGTGTAATATGAACAGATATCTAGCGGCCCAACTCCCTACATAATGTCCCTGTAAATTTAGTCTCAAATAGTAGCCCCTTACATCCAAGTGGTACTGTGCTTTGGGGTGAAATAAGAATTAAAAAAAAAAAAAAAATTAAAAAAAAAAATTAAATCTTATTATATTCGTCAGTTTATAATATGATTTATCTCCCTTAATGACTATCAGGGAGACCCGACTTTGTTTGGGATTGAATGAGGATCAACAAATGTTCTACCCTCTCATACTTTTTATTGTCACTGAAACCGGTGGAATCGCCCATTTTTTAATCAAATCGATTGATTGCTTGCTTTAGTTAGAGACTCCATTCCCCACAGTGACTTCATCCACAATACATTATAGTCTACATTGCACTGCAGAAAATCTACTGATTTTATAAAATTATCTGTAAAAAAAATGACTTCATTTAAAGTTTAAAATGCAAAAGTCAAGTATCATAGCTCAATTGTGCTCTAAACAGAAACATTAATTTCGAACGTACCTCTTATGTAAAAACTTACAGTTGATTTTATAGGCTGGGCCTTTCTGCTCGTGATAACATTTTTCTGATGCACTTGTGGTGAAAAGTTGGATAGAAGTGTTAACTTTAGTCAAAATCAAACTTCCTTCTTTAATTCGATTTTTTTGATTATTGATACTTATCAGATGCATTCCGATATACACTCCAGACACATCAAGTACCTTCGTGTGAAATTTAAAAAAGATCGACCCAATCGTTTCAGAGTCCATAGGGAACGAAATCACAAAGTTCCTTTCATATAATAGTAAAGATAACAATATTCATAAATCATGTGACCATTTTGACTTGATTCATCAAATCATCATCAATATCAATTATGCATGAAAAATAATGATTATATTCATTTTAAAATTGCATTTTTGGTTCAATTTCTATTTATATATGTATATTAGCAGGCACACCCGAAGTTGCCCGGGATTTAATGAGAATCAATGAATGTTCCAATCTCCCATATTTTATTGTCATTGATATCAATGAAATCGCCCACTTTTCAATCAAATCGATTAATTACCGAAATTTGCCTAAATTTGATGGCCTGCAGGACAATATATATATAAATGTAGGCAAATTTGGGCATATTTTATTGGTTTGAAAATATAGGTTCTTTTTTACCAATTGCCATAAAATTTGAACCATAGAATAGTATTATAATCTTTAAAAAGTCTGCAAAATTTCATGTAGTTTCGTCCCATAGAACCAAAGATATGAGCATTTCAATATTCAATTTTTTTTTTTAATGGCATATCAACCTTTTGTGGGTTATTTAATGTCGAATCCAGTTATTTTGGGAATAGTATTCGATGTTGTATACAGTTATTTTATATGAGATTTTTATTCTTCAAGCTCCTTGTATTTTCAATCGTTAGTTCATAGCTTTTGATTTGGTTGTTTTATAGTGGATTTTGTCATTTTTGTTCTCTGCCTTGCAGAATATGATTGGATTTTGCAATGGGAGGAGGAAAGGTTACAGTATTATTAAGTCCTGTATTATGAATGTAGTTATATTGTTGATAGTGTTTTATATTCAAATTGTCTTCATTCTTAAGGAAGGTTTCTTGGAGATAAATAACCAAAGGATTAAATTTGGTTTGCAACAATAAAATTTCATTGTAATTTGCCTTCAATCCACGGCAATTCCATTGGATTATCTTGTAATTCATGAGGATTTTTTTTTTTTTTGGTTTGTGGAGTAACTTCAGTTTCCATGTCTTCTAATTCCGTAAATCTATTTGTAGTAGTAGTGGCTTCTGTTTGTGGTAATTTCTTTATATTATTTTGTTTTTTGGTAGATGTATTTATTGTTTGTTTTTCAAGTGTGTTTTTTTCACCACGGGGAAAACGTACTGGTGACCTGTGTGGTATTTCTTTTAACTGATTTTGTTTTTCCTTAGTTTCGTCTTTTTTAGCATCTGCACGACGTACTGGTGATTTTTGTGGTCTTTCTTTTGATCGACTTTGTTTTCTTGGATGTTCTGATTTTGGCTGAGAATTTGTTTTATTGGTAACATTAGTTGATTTAATGGGATGATTAATTTTTGATGATATGTTTGGTTTGATTTCATTTATAAATTTGGGCCAGTCGTTTGGTCCCAATTGTAACAATTTGTTTATTAGTATTTCGTATTTGGAGTCTTGGTTAGTGATGTTGGATGATATACAACTTGAGGTGACTTAAGAGTACATCTTTTCCTTTATGTATCCATATACTATTTTCCTGGTTTTGAGGAAGGAGATGTTTTTGGTATGTTTTATTGACACCTTCTTCCAGATTCTGCATGCTCTAGCATAAGCAGGATGGTTTTCTCCCCAATTTGCACATTTCCAATCAAGATTGCAGTCTTGACAGTGTGGTCTGGATCTCTCTGGCCACATCTGCTGCACACTGCTTGTCTCCACCATGTATTCTCAAGGTGCCCAAACTTCTGGCATTTAAAGCACCAAAGTGGTTTTGGTATAAAGGGTTCAACTTTTTCAACATTGAACCCAATTTAGATTTCTTTTGGGATAGTGGGTCTATCGAACTGCATAATGTAAGTGTTCGTATGTATAGTCTGATTCTCTTTTTTATTGTAATTCTTTTAACGTTTATTACTCCTTGGTTTTTAAGTTCTTTTGTTATTTCTTCAGTAGTGCACATTGAGAGGTCTTTCGATTTTACTATACCTTTGGATGTATTCAGATTCTTGTGGGGATAAGTTTGGATATTTATGTTGTGGAAAGTTTTCATTCCTAGGAGAAAAGTGGCATGTTTTTCTCTTTCCACTTCCACCAGTAGGGTTTTATTTTTTAAAGTTTTTACATTTTTTGGGGTAATATATGCAAATATAATTTTATGTATAATAAACGGTGAATGTTAATTTGGTTTCTTTGGTGGATTCCAATACAATAAATTTTGAGGATGTTTGATGTAGTTCTGAACTATCCGAGTCGACGTGTTGGCGCTTGGAGTTTTTATACTTGGCCATATATATATTTATATATATATTTTAAATTCATTGTTTATGCTCCCCACCCACCTCAGAGTCCAATATTGGGGCATGTTAAGAGAGAAACCTATCCGTCTTGTCATGCCAGAGCTACATAAACAGTATACATGTTCCAAATGGGAGCCATGAGCATCCATAATCCTTTAGTTACACAATCCAAGTCATTTGTGGTAACTTCCAGTACTATACAGCCATGTCATTTGGCACATTTGACCCTAGCCACCACCTTCTAACACATGGAAAAGAGGGGAAAATATGTATATAGTTTATAGTGGTACAGGATAGAACTGTATTTGTTACGGTTTAGAGGAAATTGATAGAAAAGTAGATGTGTTAGGGCGTAACGTAACTAGCTGATTGATCGGATCGGGCCCCTTCCGACCGCTCGTCCAGCCTTGCACAAGGCCAAAGTGGAGTGTTGCAACTGATATCTTTAATTTCCCTAGATATCAGTTGCTCAGCCACCAGGATTCTTTTCCGAGTCATTATGGATCGCCACCCACGGCCAACAGGTGGCCCCTTTGAGAGGCTTTTACTCTCTGCAGGGGGACAGTCGGTGTATTCTAATGCCCCACCGACAGGGTTGGGTAGTAGGGAAGGAAAAAAAAATTTTAAAAAAAGAAGGGGAAGAGAGCTGTTGTTTTTGTTTTTGTAGAACATAATTAAGTTTTACAAAAGAGAATAGAAAACAAAAACAGAAGTTTAATGTAGGTGCATTTCGTCTCAGGAAGCCACTAGACAGCCTGATCTGGTAGCACCAGAATATTCAATTTGGTTACATATACATATACATATATATATATATATATATATACTACCTTTTTGGCAATTTTATGTTCGAAATCTCAGTGACTATTGATCAGAATTTAACAAGTGAAGGCTCGTTGGAAAGGTAATGTCCTGAATTGTGTACTGGGCTATGTGATATTTGCCCTTAAGGTTGCCCATCCATCAGCCAGAGCCTATTTTTTCTTGTTTTTTTACAGCCATAAAATGTTTCCATATTAGTCATTTGTTTTCCTAGTTTTGTATAAGAATTACAAAATATCTGATATTTCCCCAAAACTTCTGGTTTTGATCGAGAGGAGACTAAAACTTGCTGTTATTGTCAAATGATCTGGAATATCAGCAAGGGGAGACTTGATTCCAAATATTTCTGACATCTTATATCTCCCCTCTTTGGTTTTCATACATAAAGTAAATTTCAGTGTATAAAGATTATTTGATATTGGAGATATTCATAATTGTACCCTATTTCCAAAAGAAAGGAGATATAACATATGAGAAATAGTTGGAATCCAGTTTTCTCTTGCTGTTATTTCAGATCATTTGAAACTATAGCAGAAAGTTTTAGTCTCCCCTCCATCAAGGCCAGAGGTTTGGGGGAAATTGTGTGTGTGTGTGTGTGTGTGTGTGTGTGTGTGTGTGTGTGTGTGTGTGTGTGTGTGTGTGTGTGTTGTTTTGCTGCTTCGGTTGTCCCCATTGTGACCTTGCCAGGCCACTAATATATAGGACAATAAAATTATGAATAAATATCACCGAAGTTATAAACTTTTAAAAACTGTTATTGAAATAAAGCATTAAAATAGCTGTTTGAGCCTTTGCTCTCTACTATATATACAGTATTTTAAAGACTTGTTTTAAATGAGAGCAGTTTTGATGGCAATACAGATTTGATAAATGAAAAGGACTTTTGCATTTAATTATTTAGATCTTATTGTATTTTTTAAAAATGTTTATACATTTTATGCCATAAAATATTGAACTGTAATTTTTAAAATTAAAAATACAATAAGCATAAAGTAATTTGTTAAATTTTCACATGAAAAAATATATTTGTTAAATTTCCATATGAAAAAATATATTAAATTTCCATATGAAAAAATATATTTGTTAAATTTTCATATGAAAAAATATATTTGTTAAATTTTCATATGAAAAATATATTTGTTAAATTTTCATATGAAAAATATATTTGTTAAAATTTCGTATGAAAAAATGCATTTGTTAAATTTTCATATGAAAAAATGCATTTGTTAAATTTTCATATGAAAAAAAAAATGCATTTGTTAAATTTTCATATGAAAAAAAAATATTTGTTAAATTTTCATATGAAAAAATGCATTTGTTAAATTTTCATATGAAAAAAATATATTTGTTAAATTTTCGTATAAAAAACTGCATTTGTTAAATTTTCGTATGAAAAAATGCATTTATTAAATTTTCGTATGAAAAAAAATGCATTTGTTAAAGGATATTGATATTGATGCTATCATGAAAAGTTTCATTGATGAAGGAAATGCTGACCTTTCCCTTTTATCAAAAGACTGGATTAATTGTTGGTCAGTAACACTTCATTGGTAAGTGCCACTTAAGTAGTTAAGTACTACGATCAAACTTTAACATTCTTTGAATTTTCTTCTATTAGAGTCATTCGTGCTATATATAGATCAACATCCCTGCCAATCATGACTAGTGACGTCAAATGTCTAACCAAAAAAACCCACGATTGATTGGAGAAAACTGAACCGTTTAAATGAAATACTTTAGTTGTTTACAAGTGCTGGTAAACGAGACGACTCGATAAATGTTATGGAAGAGTATTGCATTACGCTAAGTGAAAAAGTGGAAACTCATTTCTCCTGACAGAATGCTCCAGTCATAAGAGAATGTGTTGATAATTTCTTACTGCTTAAATTACTATTTTATTTCAGTGATAAAAATATACATTACTTATCAAAATATTTGATAAAACTTGTGACAATATGTATTTTGAATAACTGTATTAAAAAATTACTAACATTTAACTATGAAATCATATTTTTATAACCAACCATTAAAAACAAAAAAAAAAATGAAAAAAGATATAAAATAAGAAAATATTGTTTCTGAATGTTGACGGGTAATTTTGTTCAACGGGGTTTTAATAATTTAACAATTCCATAATTTCTAATAGAATGGATAGGGAATTTTATTTGACGTTTAGGGATGAATTTATAGATGAATAACAAATTTTTATTATAAATCTCTTAGACATATCTACACATACATTTTAGTTGATGTTGGAGTTTTGGAACATGATTACACAATAATATTGGTTATGTCAGAAACTTTGTATTCTCCAGATTATATATATATATATATATATACACACACACACACACACACACACACATCATAATTACGTTGACACACCGGTTCTCGTTAGATCACTGAAGTCACATTAAGCCTGGCCAGTACTAAAATAGTAGACCATTTGTGAATTTCAGGTACTGTATGTGCTTTCCACTTATCTCGGCATTGTTTCTAATAGTCTAGCACTTCTCCTTGCCACTGGATTCAAGCAGTATTGATTCAGGAGAGGTGTGGTTGGCGATTGCTCAGCACTTGCCTCACAATTACACACACAGCTACCCTTATAGGGGGTATTCATTGTTTTTTTAGACTGAACGAAGGCATCAATATATATATATATATATATATATATATATATATATATATATTACTGATGGCGATTTAGTATTTGTCAAAAGATGAAAGTATACTTTTATTAATTATACTTTTACTTTTATTAATTATACTATTGTACTGCTATTACTAATCGATATTTGGTAGATGCATCTGAATCCGAACTATTCTACTAGTTCGATGAATTGTATCATCTTTTAATGCTTATTAATCATTAATATTAAATAGACTATCATTCAATACTTAATTCAGGAAGCTGGAAGGCAACATAGCATCTGTTCTGTGATCATGATACCATCCTCCCAAGTACTTCTTCCTCCTTTTTGAGGAGGAATGGCAGATTGTGTAGTATGTGTCATCAGACTATCCACCCAAACATCCATAGGAGTGATATAGGGGAGGGGAGTAGTGAAGTAGTATCTGTTCTTTTATCATTATACCATTCTTCCCAGTTCCATTCAAGACATTGGACAGATGGTAAGAACAAGCTCCGGAAGACCGCTTCAATAAATGAAAATGGGCTAATCAGAATCAAATTTTAATTTATCAGCTTAAATGTTATTGGTGTTTGATTTTGAAAATCCCACAAGATAATTTTATAATTTAAATCCATAAAGCAGTTTTTTATACGTAGAAAATAACTGATAATCCCTACAGCAATTCATGAAAGCAAACTAATGTAGCGATTTCAAGAGATTAATTGACCTACAGACTAAGGAATTGAGACGAAGTTTTTTTTTTTTTTTATAGTTTGAAAGGTTGATAGACTTCAAAGGCACACACATATGTACACACATGAAGACTGTTTGTGCATAGCTTTACTTACAATTTCTAGAATTCAGTCCCTCTCATATATATATATATATATATATATATATATATTCTGCAAGTTCCCTCCTTCCTGAACCCTTAACCTTAAAAATACAATTATCTGTTTGAGTACTTCCATAGTATAAGGATGACTACTTTCAGGAACCTTTCTATCTATAAGTAGTATACAACATGGCATGCTAGACATATATATATATATGTTTTAAGAAAAATAGAAAAAACCGAATGGAATTATTAAAAAATCAACGTTTCGTCCTTATTTCAGAGGACATCTTCAGGATAATTGAAATAAAAATGTAAGAAAAGAAAAAGTCATAGATCGTGCGAAAAAGACAGTTTTTTAATCCTACCCATGTCGGGAAGGACAAATATGTGTGCGTATGGGCTTCATTCCTTATACATATATATATATATATATATATATATATATATATATATATATATGTTTTATTTTTTTATTACCGTTTTATCTGTTTGATTACATATGTTTTGAATGTTGGACTATGTTTACGATCCAACAGCCTTGTCAGACCTTACAGAAATGGTTGTTAGTATTAGGAAGAAGTATTTTAGAAGAAATACGAAAAAAAAAAAAAAGAAAAGGAAAAGGGGGAGTAGGAGATAAGGGGGAGGGGCACGTGTATTGACAATATTTCAGCTTTTAAGGTTAAAATACATTTGATTGTATTGTTTGTGAAACTCCTCCCACCTCCTCTCCCTACCCCCTCTCTTTTTTCTTTACCATCCTCTCTCCCCCTCCCTATATCCATATATCTCCACCCACGACTACCTGAATCTTCTACCTCCCCACACACAATACAATCTAATGCATCTTAACCCTCAAAACTGAAATATTGTCAATACCCGTCTCCATCCTCCTTATTATCTCCTACCCCAACACCCCCTTTTCCTTTTTTTTTTCGTCTTTCTTCTAAAATACGTCTTCCTAATACTAGCAACCATTTCTGTAAGGTCTGACGAGGCTGTTGGATCGTAAACATGGTCCAACATCCGAAATATATGTAACCAAATAGATAAAACGGTAATAAAAAAATAAAACATATATTTGCTCTGCAATAGTATTGAGTACTCTATTCAGGCTTTTACTAACTACCAGTTTTACCAAATATATATATATATATATATAGTTGGACAATATGCTTAAACATGATATTTTAATTTATGCAGATTGTGTATGCATTATTATAGAATCAATCCTCTGTTATGAGGAATAATTTGCCTGTGGACTATTTCTCAAAAAAGAAAAAATAAATAATAGTAATAATAATGATAATGTCGTTCATCAAATTCCATCTATGTTTGTCTATATGTCATGTCAGCTGATATTTAGGCTTGATGATGAATGCTCTGGAAAAGTCACTTCTGGTTTAAGTTTAGTTTATAATATGCAAACAAAGAAATGATTTGTGGCAGTTTTAAATGGCAACTCTTCTTTTAACATGAATTTAACTCTAAGAACTTTAAGAAAAAATTAAAATAGTGAGGTACACTCAGGCTTGAACAGGAGATCAGTCGATGTGTAATCGAATTATCTACCACTAAGCTATATTTCCAGATTATAATAAATCTGTTTTTAAGGAGAAATGATTTGCTGAAATTTTATTGTCTCCCTTGATCAGTGTAACGTAAAATATTGCTCTGTAAAAATTTTTCTTTTTTATCAGAAAAGCTATTTTTAGGATAGGATTTTTTTTTCAATTTTTGATATTTATTGGATGAATTTCTGTACAAAACATTTCTAAGAACACTGTCAGACATATAAATTAGCTTTGTGTGAAATTTGCAAAAAAAATAGGTTCCAAAATGGCTGGGTCTATGAAGAAGAAACTCTCACACACAAAGTGACATTTTATAATTGTAGCAAGATATATATATATATATATATATATATATATATATATATATATATATATATATATATATATATATATATATAACTACTTCATTTACTCACATAAAATTAATATACAAAAGTATAGATTTATGCGTAAACTTTAAGTATTTACTTCAAAAGTGCTCAATACGTAGGTAGAGCTAGTTAGTAATTTATAAAATATATATGGCGATTAAGCTACACTGAATATTCAGCATTTCGTCCACTCATATATATATATATATATATATATATATATATATATATATATATATATATATATATATATAATAGATTTTTTTTTTTTGAGGTTGCTACTTTTCAGAGGTAAGGTAACCCGTGAAGTATAACAAGGTTAATATAAGAGTGCTCAATACAAAAGTAGAGCAAGGTATATTTTTATGTTTTTACCTAAGCAATAATGTATTGCTACACAGTCATGATTATGTTTTGGTCAGCTAGAAACCTCATCAGGTGGTTTAGTTTATATGAAAGTAAACTTTGGAAATACATTACTGTTTATGTAAAAACAAATAAATATATATATATATATATATATATATATATATATATATTATGAAAATAAATATGGTTATCCGACTCATGGCATTAGAGTTTTTTTTATATTTTACTGAATGTGTTAATAACAGACACTCGTATAATCGGTTTGTGTATTTTTTTTTTACGCTATGTTAGATTTGACAGGAACCAGAATAGAAGTCACACACATATCCATATTATAAAGTTAGGTACGTGTCTTTATCTATATTTATGCAACGTATCATTATGAATTTTAGAATATACATTCTAAAAATATGATTAGTAATACAGCCACAATATTTTTTTGTAAACTTTACTGTTATGGGTTCTATCTGCCAAACTCGCAGTGCCTTAAAAAAACAAAAACAAAAAACAAAAACAAAAACAAAAAAACAAAAACAAAAACGACAAAAAAACAAAAAACAAACAGGGAAAAGAATTGCTGTACATCAAATCTTGAGTCATATTAAATAATACATTTTCAAAAAGATCAGTGCATGCATGAGCGTCAATGATGTGTATATACTTGGTAAGAATCTAAACTATTGAACTTATGAATTCTGGAATATGTACGCTAACAGGGTATGTAAGGTGGACACATTATTTTTAACTACACCATTTAAGAGGGTGTCACCAAAACACCTAATATACTCCTCCACAAAGAGAAAAAGAACATTGAAGTTTGAAACTATTGTAGGACGTGTATGTGTGTGTGTGTACATTTTATATATATATATATATATATATATATATATATATATATATATATATATATATATATATATATATATATATAAAAAGTAGAATACTAGTTCTAGGTATCTAGCTATAATATATACACATGCATACATAAGATGCAGAATATATACACCTGTACACATATTATAGCCATGCATACAAATCATACACATACACGTGTATGATATGTGTGTATATATACATGCCCTGGGTGCATTGTATATATTAGTGTATATATTTTAGGTGTGCATAAATAAAATTCCTTTTCTTTAATAGAAAACATTTCGTTTTCTATTAAATTTTAAAATGACACACCTGATTAAACTTCAGTTTAATAAACAGAAATGCAAAACAGATGTATTTTGAAATCTTTCTCTATTCACCCCCTCAGCCAGTAACTAGAAAATTTGTGTAGTAAATGATGAACAAAATAAACAACAAAATAAACAACAACAAAAGCACAAACAGAAAACAAACAGAAAACAAACAGAAAACAAACAATGTTCCATGCTGACCAACCTGCCGTTGACGGTGCTATGGCACACGCTTCCACCACCGGGAAGGGCGAAAAGTATGGAGGGTCCCCTAACTAAGTGCGCCAAAAGCTCTCACAAAATTGGTTCCTAGATGTTCTTTTGATGCGTTGGCCCCTCACACCGACCCATCTGATATAGAAGCAACAGCCAAAACAGTCAAATTTGGCAACGATAAATAAAGAGGCAGGGTTATGGGGGAGACGTTGCTTGGAAGTGAAGAGGAGATAAGATTTCAAGCACGATAGGTAGAAAATATTGACACAATATATATATATATATATATATATATATATATATATATATATATATATATATATATATATATACACACACACTCTAGTAGGGAGATCCGACGTTGCCCGGAATTGAATGGTGATCAACGAATGCTTCACACACTCATATTTTTATTGTCATCGGAATCGGTGAAATCATCTATTTTTCAATCAAATTGATTGATTGCTCAAGTTGGGAACCCACAACGGTGCACCGTGAGGAAGCTTCCCATGCCTCCTCGAAGTGAATTAGTCCATAATACATTGTAGTCCACATTGCACTGTAGAGAACCTACTGTTAATTTTATAAAATTATTTTATATATATTATGACTTGAATTAAAGTTTAAAATGCAAAAGTCAAGTATGATGGTGCAATTGTGCTCTAAACAGAAACATTCATTTCGAACGCGTCCCTGTCATATCAAAGAACCTACTGTTGATTGTATATGCTGGGTCTTTCGGCTGGTGTGATAATAAAACTTCTCCAATGCACTTGTGTAAGGTATTAACTTTGATCAAAATCGTCTGTTCTATTTTCGATACTTATCGAAGACATTCTGATATGAAACCTATCTCAGAACACTGCCAGGCATATAAAGTACTTTTGTGTAAAATTTCATGAAAATTGGCCTAGCCGTTTTTTAGTCCATAGGGAACAAACACTCACTCACACAATTCCTTATATATTTCCCCCAAATATCTGGCCTTGATGGAGGAGAAACTTTAATTTGCTACTATGGTTTCAAATGATCTGAAATAACAGCTAAGAGAGACTTGATTCCAAATATTTCTCATATGTTATATCTCCCCTCTTATAAATTAAAAACAAATTTCATCAGAACACTATTTAATATGTTCCCCTCCCGCTGGAAAAAAAAAAAAAAAATCAACAAGTGTGCAAAAATGCTTAATTTTCACCAACAACATCTTGAAACGGCCGTAAGGAATTTTAATACTTTTGTGTATAACTCTTTATTTGGAATATGATTTAAAAATAATTCAAACTGTCAAAAATACATATAATTATGCTAGTTTGTGCTCTCTTTCTGAATCATATTATAGGTATCGCTTGATCCAAGTATATTTTCTTTCCTCGCATTTGTAGAAAACATCGTCTCGGATTAGTTAGAAAGCATAAAAGAATCCCGTTTACCATCTGTAGACTTTTTGTTGTGTTATTGATGAGTGGTTGCAAAAGGAATTAGAATGACAGAAGCAGAGAAGGCAATAATCAGATGCCTGTATGGAGACATTAAGAGATGAGAAAGAGGAGCGAAGAAGGAGAGATGGAGAAGATAAACTGGAGGGGGGGGGGTAAAAAGGAAAGAAACCAATAAACATGACATTATTATTCAGCCTTCTTCGAATTAGAATCAAAGAGTAGAACCTGTTTAGTCAAAAGGCCATTCTCCCATGCATTACCACTTTCTTTTAAAGATAAGATTGGTTTATTATTTATCACCTGTGGCTGCCTTATTCGTGGATCTAATGTACCGAATAATGGACTATGCGAGTATTTCCACCCAGGTGGTCCTTAAAGAAAACGATCTTGTGTCTGACGTCGCGGGGAGACTAGTAAATATGAGACAGACATTTTTATTGATAGAGAGAACGAAAACTGGAGAGAGAGTAAAAGGAGGAAAAGAGTAAAAGAAAGAAAAAGCAAGAATGAGAGAGAAAGAGTGAGAGAGAGAAAGAGAGGGTGAGAAATATAGAGAGAGGGAAATAAAACTAGAAAAAGAGACAGGCGAGAGATAGATAGGGATAGAAAAGAGAAAAAGCGGAGATCAAGGTTGTGATTTTTTTTTTAGCTAGGAAAGTTGGGGTTGTGTCAAAATTTATTTTAATAAAAGGTCATCGCGACTCCAAAAAGAAGGGGGGGTAAAAGAAGGAAGAGTATCAAGTTTGTGAATTGTCAGACACACCGAGAACGACAGACGACGAAGTTTGTCGTGATTGTCTGGAAGCCACAAAAGATAAATCTTGTGGGTATATCAGAACTCAGAGTGAATGAGAGAGCGCACGCGGAGGGGCATACGGAAAAGGGGAGGGAGCAGAGTGGTACGTGGGCAACAAGACGGTGCTTTTGTAGATATTAGAGGAGAGGGGACTGGCTAGAAATAAGGATAGAAAAAAATATATATAAAAGGTCCTTCTCATCGCTCTTCCCTCTCTCCTGAGGGGAACCAACTTCAAGAATGTAGATTCCACCGAGATTTGCGTTCGCTGAATTATAGATAACACGCACGAAGGTATAGTAGAAGGGCTTTGAGATTAAAAGAAAAAACATAACCGGTGAGAGAGAGAGAGAGAGAGAGAGAGAGAGAGAGAGAGAGAGAGAGAGAGAGAGAGAGAGAGAGAGAGAGAGAGAGAGAGAGAGAGAGAGAGAGAGAGAGAGAGAGAGAGATTATGTTTTTTTTTCTTTATAATGTTTAGTTTTAAATGTATATTCTTAGCGCTCGGCTGCGCTGCCGCCGCTGCCCTGCCCCTACGTATGTAAGAATAAAAAAATAATAAATAAAAACAGAATTATGTATAAAATCATCAGTATAGGCTGAAACAATTGTACGTTTATACAGTAAATAAAACTGAACTGAAAATAAATAAATAAAACCCTTCCCGATTAAATGAAAAATGATTTTTCATTTCCGGACCATTGTAACGTTTTAGGACTGTTACAGTGTTACACGTTTTTTATGCAATAGAAGGTACATTCTATTCGTTGTACTGGTCTTTAAGGCTGGGTTTTCCAATTATGTCCGTACCGTTCACTAGGGCGTTACGAAACTTCAGGTCGACAAATTTATCGTATAGGAGGTCCCGAAGATCCGGGGGGGGGGGGACTGAGAACTTATAGTAACATTTCTAAGTGGAGGAGAAATCCTTCACGACTGAGACAATTTTTATTTTTTGTTCCTTTTCTCCCCATTAAAAAACGACCCTGGTGTCTAACTCTGTTCCGTGGGGAGGCATTGTAAATAGGAACATTACTAGGTTTTCTCAACCCATTTTCTTTGGGATTCACAATTCATGTTGAAATTGATTGCATGCATCACACTTAATTTTAATTGGAAAAATTAATTCAAGAATCACATAATCACATCCCGTAATGTTGACAAAGCTATATGAATATTCAATTATTTTACGTCACTTTGATTATGTACTAACTACTACTACTAATATTATTATGTAAGCATGCATATAGGAACAGTATCCGAGTATTTTAGTGTGTGTGTGTAGGGTGGGGGGTGTTACCGAAAAAATACGTACGAGCAATAATGGCGAAAAAAAGATATGGGGGGACATCGTTTTGAAAGCCGATTTATCATATTTTTTTTGTAGGTTTCCAACTACTTTTTGATTGTATTTGAAAGATTAAAGCTTAAAATTAATTTCAAAAAAGAAAAAAAAAATATTTGTATACGTGAAAAAAAAAAAATGTTTTCACGGCGACATTCAGAAGCTAACAAATTCAGCTAAATTTTGAAGTTAAATAAATTCATAGTAAAAATCTCTTGAAAGATAAATATCAGTTTTCTGGGTCTATTTAAAAAATAATTAGTAAAGTCCTAAGATATTAAAAAAAATTAAATAAAAACACCCTGTTTGCACAAAATGGCTTAATTAGCTCCCAAAAGCGAGAGATTTTAGCTTCGCTTAAGCATAAACAGACGAAGTCGTGTAAGCGTGGATTATATGGAAGCCCAAAATATCAGAAAGTTAAAAGGCTGTATGAAAATGACGTCAGGTAATTGGAGGATGGATGGCTTTCTTTTTTTTTTTTTTTTTATTCCAGCCGTGCATCCGTACATTCCTATCGTGAATGTTTGTATAATTTTTACAAATTTTTATTTAATTATTTTTCTGTATTCCTGCTTTTAAATTAAAAAATATATTTTTCAAGATTATGTTAAGCCGTAAGTTTCACGTTCATTCAAGCAAGGAAAATATTAGAATCTCATATATAAAAATACGCGAAACATGTAATCTAAAAAATGTAGAAATATTTTTTGCAATTATATTTTTTTGTTTGAAAATATTAAATAAACAATGCTTAATTCAATGATAATATCGATAGTTCCAGAAATTGATTTTTCAAGTTATATCGAATTTATTAATACAGAATTTAGGGGTTTTTTTTTTCGTAATGTTTTATTGTTACAATTTTTATTGTTACGAGGCTTTATTTTCATAAAAACATCAAAAACAAATTCATTTTTCTTTATTACTTAAAACCATAACTTTAGTAAAGGTATTTTTTGTTTAAACAAAATAATACATTTTCACTAAGAATCAAATAAAAATAATGGGTTCATTATATTCCACGATCATTAGTTGCTAAATACTGAAAATTCAATTAAAATTGGTAAATTTTCTGATTTTTGGTGAATTTTTAAGTAAAGGGAGGAGGGGTCGAAATGTTTATACATTTTGAGCATCGGCATTCATTTTGCACGTACCTACAGAAAAAGGTTGAAAAATCCTGCTTTAAGGCGATTTCGTATGATTTTCCAGTTTTTCCAGTCGAACTTGGGGTTAGAGAAAAAAGAAATTAGTTAACTGCCCTAAAATGTTAGAATGACCCAGAAATGGGCGGGGGGGGGGATAAAAGAAAAAAAAACTTTTTCTGAAGATGTTTTGTCTTTTTTTAGACACATTTTATCTCCACGATATTTTATCCTCGGGTGCGCGTGCGCGCACACACACACACACACACACACGCACGCACACACACACACACACACACACAGATGTTAGCTGAAGATAAACGAAAATATGTCATAAAAATCAACTGATAAAATTCTCAGCATGTCCCTAAAGTGTTAAAAAGGGATATGATAAAAACAAATTAATTTTTTTATGGTGGGGCAGGAGAATGGAGGTGATAACTTCTGGGAACAGTGTGAGGAGAAATACAAGATATATAAGTAGCTATTTATTTATCCCAGCCAACCAACATAATCAAAATCCCTCCCAACTCCTTAAAATCAACAAAGTTCTTCCCCCCCCTCCAGCTTGTATACTTTGAAGAACCCTTTCACATGAACCCCACCTTCTCCCCAACATCACACGTTCGAATAGCATCATATCTAAAATTAGATGGCCCCCTCCCTCCCTCTTACTTATAATCTGGTGTACCCATTTCGACGATAATAACGGATTTTACCCATTTCGGAAAAGAGACATCTCGACTTGAAATTACAAAGTTACATTGCTGGACACATAACCTGTTAAATTCCTTGTAAAATTAAATTTACTCATAGTGAAGAAAAAATATAGAACACACGTGGAGGGTATGAATTCATTACTAAAACTGTAAAAAAGAAATTACATTTCGCGTTAAAAACGCTGTTGAATATTATGTTGGTGCAAAAATAATATCGTTTTTGACGTTCAACTATATATAAAAAACGATATTTTTGCACCAACCTAATATCTAAACAGACTTAAAGCTTACACATACACATGAAACAAACACATCAATATACATTAACGATGTACAGCTTGTGCAACTGTTGCTATTGCCTGCAATATTTTACAGTTTACACACACGTGAAATAAAAGTATATAATAATTTATCATTATAGATATATGCAGAGTAAGAAGGTTAGCTGGGGATTTTGCACTCGTCACTAAAGCCAACAGAGCATAGGCTGTTGTTGAGATGACTTTTGCCTCGTGGGTTGAAGTATGCCTTTCATCTTGTCCAGTTCTAAGAAGGCAACTCTTCAAGACTTTGCTTTCTCGCTCTTTAAGAAGTTAATTTATTGCCTTAGGCGCCCTTACTGAGGAATACTGACGAGGCAGCTCAGTCATATTTTGCAGATCAGAGTGTTCTTCCTCTAGGCCCTGGCTCTTCAAATCTTACTTTTTGACCATTGTATCATATCCCGCCATGGGTCAGAGATAAATATCAGTTCATTTTACAATGAAATGTCTAGGATATCATGGAAGTGATAAGGATTTGTGATAAAATGGGATAAAGACCTAGCCAGAAGTAGTTTGTTTAAAAGTCATATTCAAAAAGCCGTCCAACACATGCCAGCATAAAAAACAGACACTAACCATTTCGTACAAATTGTTTTTCAACAACAAGTAAAGGAAAATTTGCCATAAATTTTGATCTGACCAATTGTATTTATGTGTGTTTATGTGTGTGCATGTGTTTATGTGTGTGCGTGTGTGTTTATGTGTGTGTGTGTTTATGTGTGCGTGTGTGAGGTTCCTTCCAGACTTTTTTTGTACAAGAATTTAAAATTGTCACAGACTCTTGAAAATTCAGTATGTTATTGCTATACATGTTATGAAATGACTGACCAATTTTTATGATTTCAGGTTCAAATAAACAGCTACAGCAGGAATTGGAATACATCCAACTAAAGCCTGATTGTCACAGCTGACTGAATTTCAAAAATGCAATCCAGACGTGAGGACACATTAAGAAGAACGGTATGCAACAAAATTTTGTTTTAAACTTGAAAACATGCCACAGAAACGTATAGAATGCCTTCAGACTACTTTTGGGCCATCTTGCATGCAAAGAATCAGTTTTTGAATGGCATAAAAGATTTAAGGAAGGCAGGGAGTCTGTAAGGGATGATGAGAGGTGTGAGAGCAGTAAGGAAGTCAGAATATTAGAGTTGATTGGCCAAATAAAGAATTTCATGGATAAGGACCGCCGTGTGTCTATAGAGACAATAAGTGTACAGTTTGATGTCAGTGTGTACACACAATTATTTGCAAGGAATTGAAGATGCAGAAGATTTGTGCAAAGTTCTAAGGATCAGATCAGAGAAGATCAGAAAGAAAGACGTTGTCATGACAGCAAGATGGCATCAAGATAATTCTCCATCTATAGTTCAGACCTTGCTTCCTGTGACTTTTGGTTATTCTCTAAACTCAAGGAAAACCTTAGCGGCTGCCATTATGAGACAATTGAGGAGATGAAAGAGGCTGTGATGAGGGTCATTGGCACTCTCACACAAGAGAACGTCCATGGGAGCCTTCTATAAGTTGTTGGAACGGTACAACAAGTGCACTGCAGCCAAAGGAGATTACTTAAAAGACATCGAGGAATACGTTTTATCTCCATTCTTAGTTGTTACAGGACTTTTTAAAAGACAGTTCGACTAGAAAGGACGTGATTCAAGTACAAGTTTGATCAAATATGTATAATTTCTTTAATGAATTATATGTGAAAGAATCAAACCGAAGATGATGATCATCATCATTTAGTTTTTACTGATACTTTGACATTACTGTTACTTTTTTTCTATACGTGCACATTGAATATATAAATGTAGAATTGAACCCATGACAATAATATGCTATTTATAACGTGCGATGGCGGATCAGATTGCCTGTATTTTTTTTTTCGTTGACGGAAACAACTGTTCTTTTCATTAACACACAAATAATTGGCATATTGGATAGTGACGTCTCCTTGGTTCATTTTTTTTAAATCGATATATGAACTTGCATTTTTATTGTGATCGTCCGATTGTTATCTTTGTTCAAATTCGGAACTTAATTATGAAAATGGTCGTCATATCAAAATCATGTGGTCTAGGTCACTGGAGTAACAAAAGAAAATTACTTCCAAACATCTTTTCTTTCCTAAAATGCTTAATACACTAGAAAATGGTGGCATATCGATGAAGAAACTATATTAAAAAAAATGCTCTTTCGAAGCTAACCCTTCAAGATAGCCAGGACATTTTATCACTTATTAAATAGAATATACGCATAAAAAATTTGGTTGTATACGGTGGCGAAGAAGCAGTGACGTACAGAGGAGAGCATGACCAGGCGATGGCTCCGGGCATCCAAATTGAGAGGGGGAAAGGGCTCTAATCATATTTAAACGATTTTTTATAATAATACTAGCAATCGGTGCCCGGCGTTGCCCAGGTGTTTTGAGGTTAATGCTGAGAAAAAAAAAAAACGGTCAATTTTTTAAAACTTTGACCCCTATTATGACCTCTTAACATTTATTGTTTAGGGATCAAGTAAAGTTAATAAGTTAGATCCATGTCCAAGGAATCTATATCTAAAATATCAAGTGTTTACTGTTTAGACCCAGAATTGTAGGAGGAGTTTGGTAGAGTTCTCAAAGGTCAAATCGTTGAATATTGACCACTTAATCGCCAAATTTCTGTCGAAAACCTATCACATCGATTTTCCCAAATCGCGAATTTGGCCCTTTTTTAAAGCAGTTTGGCCTTCAAAATTTCTGTTTGGCCTTTTTCTTCACCGATGAAATCTGGAGACGCAACGGGAATTTTCGGCAAAAAAATGTTGTTACTATGCACATCTATATAATGAAATACAATTTGTGGCAAAATTTCAGGGAAAACTAATGGATGGTTATCTCGCAATAGTCCGGACAATTCGCTAAATTATCTCGTCAAAACCATAAATCTCGAATTTTTGTGCATTTTTTTTTTGGGGGGGGGGGGCTAATTTGGCATAATAGTGTCCATTTAATAGTATTTTCTTGTAAAAATAAAAAAATAAGGAAAATTACCAAAAAAAACAAACAAGAACAACAAAAGTGTGCCGTATTTTTAAAAGTTTTATTGCGTTGTTTTTATTTGCTTTTTTTATTTCATCGGTGAAGAAAATGGCCAAACAGAAATTATGAAGGCCAAGCTGCTTAAAAAACGGCCAAATTCGCGAAATTTGGCCTTCAAAATTTCTGTTTGGCCATTTTCTTCACCGATGAAATAAAAAAAGCAAATAAAAATAACGCATTAAAACTTTTAAAAATACGGCACACTTTTGTTGTTCTTGTTTGTTTTTTTGGTAATTTTCCTTATTTTTTTATTTTTTCAAGATAATACTATTAAATGGACACTATTATGCTAAATTAGCCCCCCCCCCCCAAAAAAAAATGCACAAAAAAACGAGTGAACGCGCGTATTTTTTTTTTTTAGTTTAGTTTCATAATGGCGGCCGTGGTGTCGGAGGTTCGATTGTTAGATTGTAAGTTAGTTTCGTATTTTTTTAAGTTGTAAATCGCAAGTTAGAAAAAAATTAAACCCTTCCAAGATGGACAATAAATAAGACCAAAATATTTTATGGTAAAGTTAAGAGCGTAAGAACTATACGTTTTTAGGAGATGTGATTATTGGATTAACCAATCAGAAATCGTCTGTGGCACACACATCTCTGTTTTTATAGATATATAGATTTCTTAACTAGGACTTAAATTTAAGTAGGCACCGCCAAAACTGGGGGGGGGCAGGTCAGTACTTTTTGACGGACCATCTTTTTAAAAATCTACCAAAAATCAGGTAATTATCCGATCAATACGAAATTTTCAGCGATTATTAAGAGAAGAATGAACTTTATAACGGTGTACTTATTTTTCATAAACGATATATATATATATATTTTTTTTTGCTTACAAAACCCCCCTTGTTTTGAAGTGGGAACAAATATGCTTAAAATAATCATCTGAAACTGAACAAAATATATTGTGTTGTTGTAAGGGATAGAATTATAGATTAAAAAAAAAAAATTGTTTGTATACCTTATTTTGACGTCTGAATATCAGAACTTCGATTGTGTTTAATTATGCCGCTTTTGAGTTTTGAAGTGTGAAATTCGGTGAATATGTTAAGTAAAATAATTAATTTAAGTTAAGCAAAACAAAAAAATTTTTTTTTAATATTTATACGAAAAAAGCCATTTTAAAATCTTTGATAAATAAATTAACAATTTTTTTTTAGCGAGCCGAATAATGCATGACCATTATTAAACAGGGCATGCTTTGAAGAATCGATACCAAAAAAAAAATTCGATAAATATTGTGCCCTTTGTGTTAAAAATAGCATCATTTTTTTTCGATCCCGTTTGAAAACGTTTGCCGCCTTTCGACTACGGTGGACCAAACGCGCTGAAATAATTTTTTTTTATTCTGCTTTAAATTGCCCCCCCCCCATTTTGGGGAGCCTGGCCCCCACACACATACACATTAAAAACCAAACTCATACAAATGGTCACCCATCTGGTACTGGCCAGCCTCAGCTTAATAATACATTGAAATTTTCGTCACTGAAAAATAAATTTTTTTGGCCTGTTTGGTCTTCCATAGTTTGCTTCTTATCAAACGCAAACGTAAACAGTGTCGATCTAGACTCTAGATTGACGCGAAATAACTGGTTACATACAGTTGTGCCCGATATTATTCATACCCCCCTTGAAAATTGAGTTTATTAGGTGTAACTTTTGTAAGAATTTATTGTTTACGTCCATATTGATACATATTCTTAATAAACCTCTTCTGATCATTTTCGTCATTTTAAAATCTCGGGATACTTGTAATAAAAGAAATATACAGCTATTTATAAAATCTGCAATGTTCAAAAATAATCATACCCCCTTATTTTTTCAGTATTAATCGAGTTTCTGACTGTTTGTTTTCTGTTTGATTCTTATTTTGAATGCTTTTATACAACCTTTGATTAATTTCATTTCGTTTTTTGCATTTTTCAGAAATTAAAATGATATCAACTGAAAACCAATAAAAGAATAAAAATTATTAGAATGGGGAAGAAAAAAGAGCTTAGTAATGATCTTAGGACTAAAATTGTGAATTCACATAAGGATGGTTTAGGTTACAAGTCAATTTTCAAGAAATTTGAGGTCCCTACAGCAACAGTACAGAGCATCATCAAAAAATTCCAGAGCCACCACACAACAAACAACTTGATTGGTAGAGGAAGAAAAAGGAAACTTTCTGCTAGAGCCACCAGGAATATTGTAAGAAGTGTTAATGCAAATCCAGCCACCACTAATAAGGACATTTTAGAAAATCTGGAGTCTTCTGGCATAAAAATATCAAGGCAAACATTGCAAAGGACTCTGCATGAAAATGGTCTGAAAGGAAGAAGACCAAAAAGGACTCCATTGCACACCGGAAAACACCTTGCAGCACGTCTAAAGTTTGCTAGGACCCATGTGAATTCTCCAGAGTTCGTTTTCTCAAGTATTTTGTGGTCTGACGAAACAAAAATTGAATTGTTTGGCCATATGGATGCTTCTTACGTTTGAAGGAAGAAAGGAGAAGCTTACAACCCAAAGAACACCATACCCACGGTGAAACATGGTGGTGGTAGCCTAATGTTTTGGGGCTCCTTTTCGGCTAGTGGTCCAGGTAGTTTGGTCAAGATAGATGGAACCATGAAGAAGGAGCAATATTTGGAGATACTCAAGAAAAACATTAGACAGGATGCGGAGAAGCTCCATTTAGGACCAAACTGGGTCCTTCAACAGGATAATGATCCAAAACATACTGGCAAAATAGTCAAGAAATGGTTTGAGGATAATCAAATTAATGTTTTGAAATGGCCTAGCCAGAGTCCCGACCTGAACCCTATCGGAAACCTCTGGCACATATTGAAAACTGAGGTTAAAAAGCGGAAACCTAGAAATTTGAGGGATTTGGAGAACTACTGCATTGAAGAATGGTCAAAAATCAGTGTTGATGCTTGTAAAAACCTTGTTGATAAATATCCCAAACGGTTACAGGCAGTTATTAAGAATAAAGGGCATGCTATTGACTATTAGTAAGAGAGGTATGAATAATTTTGAACTAGTGCAATTATTGTTTTTCTTTGTATAATGTTTCAAACTTGCATAATTTATTTATTTGTTGAGTTTAAATTAAATGCTTATGCTTGATTTATTGTTTGAAATCCCTTTAATATTGTCTACCTTCTGGTTTGAGCAATATTCTTATAGAAATCTCAAAGATCCAAGGGGTATGAATAATATCGGGCACAAGTGTATATGAATAAGTGGAATTATTTGAAATCCAGGTACTTATATTATAATATTTTTGCATATTTTCTTAGAAAATCATCCTAAATCTTAGTTAGACAATAAATAAATGAATTAATTATTTCAAAAACCCATCTTTTTTTTTTTTTTTTTTAATATTTATGTACGTTTTTTGTGCAAGACAAAAAATGTCAATTGTTAACTTTTTGGGAAAATTTAACATTTAAAATTTAATTAAAAATAGTAGAAAAAGTTTTACATTATTCTGTTTTCTATATGATAAAATTCAGGGTTTTATCTTTCTGGAAAAAAAAAGTTACTCAGAAATAATGGATTTTAATGAATGTAATTTCGTTTTAAAAAACAACAACAACTTGATTTTTCGGCCATTTTTGGCGGTGCCTAAATTTAAGTCTTCGTAATATACATTCAAAAAGTTGTTCTCGGACATCACCAGATTTCTGTAGGCCACTGTGGGGAGGGTAGACGAACACACAGAAACAGGGAAAATGTCACCAGTAGCTGTTATGTCATGTCTGGTAGGTTAAGTAGGTGGCCATGATTTTAATAAACGGTGAAGAGCAAAGCAAATGCTGTAACTATAGCTACGTGCAGACGCCAGATTTCTCGATCATTAGCAGACCCCCCCCCCAACACACACATTCTCTCCCGCCCGCCATCTTTTTTTTTTTTTTTTTTTTTTTTTTTTTTAGGTTCTGTCCCATTTTTTTCTTTTCTTTTAAAATTTTTTTTTTTTTTGTCAGCGTGTGAACGTCGAGACATTCGACACTGAAACACGCATTTGAGGTGATAAAAACTTGGAAGAAAAGTACTTGCACAGCTTAAGTGTGTTCGTCGGAGATATTTCTCTGATAATCAATCCGACAGTGACTTCGTTGTTCTCGGGCTGAGGTATGGTTGTGCCCAGTCTCAGGTGGGTACGTGCAAAATGAATGCCGATGCCCAAAATTTATAAACATTTAGATCCCTCCCTTTACTTAAAAATTCACCAAAAATCAGGAAATTGACCAATTTTAATTAAATTTTCAGTATTTATCAATTAATGATCCAAAAATATAATTAACTAATTATTTTTTATTTAAATCTGAGTGGAAATGTATTATTTTGTTTAAACAAAAAATACCTTTACTAAAGTTATGGTTTTCAGTAGTAAATAAAACACGCAAGAATTTATTTTTGCTTTTTTTATATATAAATAAAGCATCGTAATTTGTAAAAAAATAAAATAATTTTTACAGGAACATTATGAAAAAAGCTCTAAAGTCCGTATCAATGAATTCGATATAACTCTAAGAAAAATGAATTTCTCAAACTACCGACATTACCATTGAAATAAGCATTGTTTATTTAATATTTTCACTAAAAAAAAAAAAAAAATTATAATAACAAAAATATTTCTACTTTTTTTTTTTTTTTAAATTACAGATTTCGCATAATTTTTATATGCAAGATTTAAATAATTTCCTTGCTCGCAAGAATGTGAAACTTTCGGCGTAACATATTCTTTATATAATCTTGAATAATAATAATAATAAAAAAATTAAAAACAGGAACATAAAAAATAATTAAATTAAAAAATGATAAAAATTGATACAAACGTTCAGAATAGTGATGTATGGATGCACATCGGGTGGGGGGGGGAGAAATCTGACACCCCTACCTCCTTTTACTATCATGACTTCATTTTGAAACAGCGTTTTGATTCGCTGAAATTTTGGGCTTCCATATATTCGTGTTTACAAACTTTTATCGGTTGCGTTTTGACGAACAGTACAATTACTTGCTTTTTGAGGGCTAATTAAGCTGTATTTTGTATAAACAAGGTTTTTTTTTTTTTAATTCAATATCTTAGGACTTTACTAATTATCTTTGAAATAGACCCAGAAAACTAATATTAATCTTTTAAAGGATTTTTACAATGAATTTCAAAATTTGCCTGAATTGGTTAGCTCGCCGTGAAAACATTTTCATAACTTTTTTTTTCACGTGTACAAATATTTTTTTCCTTAAGAAAATTAACTTTAGTACTTAATCTTTCAAATACAATCAAAAAGTAGTCGGAAACCTACAAAAAAAATTATGATAAATCGGCTTTCGAAACTAAGTCCCCCATTTTTTCCCGCACATTTTGGCCCATACCTTGTCTCAGGAGCTTCACCTTCCCAGGCTTTACCTCCTCTTTTTGAAGGAGTTAGTTTATTATAGGCACTGCCAAAAATGGCCGAAAAATCAAGTTGTTGTTGTTTTTTAAAACGAAATTACATTCATTAAAATCCATTATTTCTGAGTAACTTTTTTTTTCAAGAAAGATAAAACCCTGAATTTTATCATATAGAAAACAGAATAATGTAAAACTTTTTCTACTATTTTTAATTAAATTTTAAATGTTAAATTTTCCCAAAAAGTTAACAATTGACATTTTTTGTCTTGCACAAAAAACGTACATAAATATTAAAAAAAAAAAAGGTTTTTGAAATAATTAATTTATTTATTTGTTGTCTAACTAAGATTTAGGATGATTTTCTATGAGAATATGCAAAAATATTATAATATAAGTACCTGGATTTCAAATAATTCCACTTATTCATATAGGCAACCAGTTACTTCGCGTCGATCTAGAGTCTAGATCAACAATGTTTACGTTTGTATTTGATAAAAAGCAAACTATGGAAGACCAAACAGGCCAAAAAAAACTTATTTTTCAATGACGAAAATTTCAATGTATTATTAACGCTAAGGCTGGCCAGTACCAGATGGGTGACCATTTGTATGAGTTTGGTTTTTAATGTGTATGTGTGTGGGGACCAGGCTCCCCAAAATGGGGGGGGGGCAATTTAAAGCAGAATAAAAAAAAAATTTATTTCAGCGCGTTTGGTCCACCGTAGTCGAAAGGTGGCAAACGTTTTCAAACGGGATCGAAAAAATGATGCTATTTTTAACACAAAGGGCACAATATTTATCAAATATTTTTTTTGTATCGATTCTTCAAAGCATGCCCTGTTTAATAATGGTCATGCATTATTCGGCTCGCTAAAAAAAAATTGTTAATTTATTTATCAAAGATTTTAAAATGGCTTTTTTCGTATAAATATTAAAAAAATTTTTGTTTTGTTTAACTTAAATTAATTATTTTACTTAACATATTCACCGAATTTCACACTTCAAAACTCAAAAGCGGGATAATTAAACACGATCGAAGATCTGATATTCAGACGTCAAAATAAGGTATGCAAACAATTTTTTTTTTTTTTAAATCTATAATTCTGTCCCTTACAACAACACAATATGTTGTGTTCAGTTTCAGATGATTATTTTAAGCATATTTGTACCCCCTCAAAACAAGGGGGGGGGGGTTGTAAGCAAAAAAAAAATATATATATATATAAATATCGTTTATGAAAAATAAGTACACTCTAATAATCGCTGAAAATTTCGTATTGATCGGATAATTACCTGATTTTTGGTAGATTTTTAAAAAGACAGTCCGTCAAAAAGTACTTACCTGCCCCCCCCCCCAGTTTTGGCGGTGCCTAGTTTATTATTAATCGCCCAAGTCGGTCCTACTTGAGAATGCCGACGAGCTTCTGGGGCGTTTTTGTAGGCCAGAGCGTACTAAAGTTAATGCACTAGATTTTCAAAACTACACCTGACCTTGTGTCTAACCTTCAGGGGAGGAGGTAAATAAAATACTCACCTAAAAAGATGTGATCCGTGAGGGCATTCTGTGAACTATATATAAGAGAGAGTAGAAGTAAAAAAAAAAAAAAAAAAGCCGAGTGTTTATTATCCAGTGCCATTTCTTTTAATCTTTGGTAAGGCTGCGCCGAGATTTGAACTTTTGTCTCCTGGCCTATTAGCGAACATTCTTACCATGTTAGGCAGTTTGGTATAATAATAGATTCTAACTAAAAAGAGTTTAATTTTGTCAAGTTTTGAGAGTTTTAATGTGATTAAAGTTTGAGAATCTATTTTATTTTGTGTAACTCTTAATAGAGATTGGGTTAATAGAAAATTCCCATTCTGTCATGGCCCACAAATCTGAAATCCGAAATTTTGACCAGTGTTATATTTTTACTAAGTTTTATTTTGTTTTTCCACAACGTTTATATTTGCCCTCTATCGCCCCCACAACAGCGGAATTACTATCTTTAAGAACATATCTGACAAAATTGACCACATCCTGTCTGCTTATCCTTCGGCCAACATTCACGTCTGTGGAGACTTCAATGTTCACAATATGGATGGTTAACCCACTCAAACAAGACAGACGATGAGGGAAGGTTCTGTTACAATTTCTCTATTGCTTATGACCTTACCTAGATTGTTTGCGAACCCACCCGTGTGCCCGATACTGACAGTCATTACGCAAGTCTCCTAGACCTTTTCCTCACAACTTTCCCTGAGCTATGTTCATCTTCCTTTCTATCACCACTTGGATCTTCTGACCACTCAGTTAAGATAAAAACAAAATGCAATAAGTCCTCAGATCTACCTCTCCATCATACAGTATATTGATACTCTATGGCTGATTGGGATAGTTTTCGTACATTTATATCAAATCTACCTCTGCATTCCATGTTTAAAAATAATGTATCCTCTATAGTATCAGACCTGACGGAATGGTTAATTGTAGGTATAGACCGTTTCATACCCTCCAAAATATTCCAGCAAAAACCTAACAGCCAGCCGTGGTTCTCTCCAGAATGTGCTGCGGTCATTGTGCACAGAAACCACTTTTTCCATTGCTTCCAACGTAATAGATGTACTAAGACTAAAGCCACTTTCAGGACTGCCAGCAACCTCTGTAAAAGAGTAATGAAGAATGCGAGAGAATTGTATGCTCAGTCCGCTCAGTCCAAAGTAGCTGAGCAGCAGTTTTGGCAAATAGCAAATAGGGTCCTGAACAGAAGCGTGTGCTCTTTCCCAACCATTATCAATGGACCTAAGGTAATCTCTTCAGCATCAGACAAAGCCAGACTCTTTGCCAAGAACTTTGCAGCTAATTCTACCCTATGCGACCAAGGCCACGTCCCCCTTATTCCGCCTGTATCAGAAAACACGCTATGCGACATAGAAATATCTGTACGTGATGTTGCCAAGCTAATCAAAAACCTTGATTCCAGTAAAGCAGCTGGCCCTGATGGCATTCCAATTATAGTGCTGAAAAAGCTTCAACCAGAACTAGTTCCCAACACTTACAAAGCTGTTTAAGCGTTATCTTAGGGGAATTGTTTCCCAAAACCCTGGAAAACCTCATCAGTATGCCCTGTATTTAAGAATTCAGGTGATCGATCATCTTCCACGCAGTACAGACCAATAAGTCTCCTGTGCGTCATGAGTAAGTTGCTGGAATGTGTTAAATAGAGAAGTAGTCAACCACATCAGCAAAAGTAACCTTCTTAGTGACAAGCAATAGAGTTTCCGTTCTGCTAGATCTACAGCAGATATGCTAACGGTTGTATCTCATAGAATTAGTGAATCTCTTGAAGGAGACTTCCTTTCTAAAGCAATTGCTTGACATATCAAAGGCCTTTGATAAGGTATGGTATAAAGGTCTAGTTCATAAGATATCCAGCTACGGTATAGCTGAAAATGTTTTCTCAACTATTAAATCATTTCTCTCTAACAGGTTCAAAAGATAGGTTGCTGGGCAGAAATCAGAAGCTCACAGTATTAATGCTGGAGTCCCTCAGGGGTTCATCCAGGCCCAACTCTCTTCCTGATCTACATTAATGAGCTTCCAAATCACACCCTAAGATCATTCGTTGGCATTTATGCTGATGACACGACCATCTATGGCAACACATCAAAGGCCGTAAATGACCAAGTTCTCTCTGACTCTCTCTCCTCTGATCTTGAGCATGTGGTACAATGGGGAAAGTGGTGGCTGGTTACTTTTAATGCATCTAAAATCAAGCTCCTATCTTTACATCATTACTGCTATGATCCCCATCTGGCATCAATTGAAATGAATGACTCTCGTTTTAGGGAGGCTCCATGTTTTGACAAGCTTTTGGGCTTGACCTTTGCTCCTGATCTGAAATGGAACACATACATCCAATTCGTTGCCAAGGTCATTAAAAAAATGGTAGGATCCTTCTACTGCTCCAGTAGATATCTCACTACTGATGCCATTCTCTACCCATATAAAGCCAGGTATGTCTAATGATGGAGTACTGTTGACACATATGAGCAGAAGTTGCTAGAATCAGCTTATCCTGCCTTGACAGAGTTCAAAATAGACTTCGTAGCTTAGTGGGGGATGCCCTTTTCTCTTCCCTGCAATCTTTCCCTGCAATCTCTTTCCCACATGTCTCTGCTTTATTTGTTATTTTCATGACAGGTGATCGTCTGAGCTCCAATTTATGCCCTCCACCTTGCCAAACTTTCATGAAAAACACTCATCTAGCCAAAACCACTATCAATAATTTCCTCCACTCTTTATCTGTGCCTAAACCTAAACGTAGATTTCATGAACAAAGCTTCTATCTTAGAACTGCACATCTGTAGAACTCTCTTCCATTTGCCTGCTTTCCAGCTGACTACAATTTGATTATCTTCAAGTCCAACATAAACAAGTTCTTGATGAACCATCCCCCCAAGTAATCCAATTGACAAAATTTCCACTACTTACGATTACTACGCTATAATCCCATTGGTTACTGTACACCCATTAACCCTTATCCTCGAGTGGCCTCTGGGCCTTGATAAGTGGTAACTCCCTATGTAAAAAAAAAATAAATAAATAAAAACCAGCCAGTGGCACTAGATGGATTAAACTGGCTTCCTCCAACAGAGAACAAAGTCCTAAAGGAACATCAAATTCATGAGCAGTCCCCAGTTGCATGTATATCTCGGTCAAGGGAGATAACAATGTTGGGTTTTTGCAGGGAGGTGCTGACATCCTTTCACATACAGCGCCTAGTATTCCCAAATGGTCACTCATCTGGTACTGACCAGTCTCAATGTTGCTTAACTTTAGGGATTTAATAAAAACCTATGTGTCAACGTGACTATGTCGTATAGATACAATAACAGTTATTAACAAGGATAAATTTAAACTGCTTTTTATAAATCGAAATTTTCCAAACAAAATTTAAATATATTACAAATTCTCATTTACATGAACTTAGCCAAACAAATTAGATTTCGTAGCAATATGGAAATTGTCAAAATAACCAAAGATATATTGGTGATTTTTTTTTTAGGGGGAGGGGTAAATATGTACCGAAATTTCCGATTTCTTGTTATTTCAGTGATTATTTTCTATTCAACTATATACTAACGTCTGTATGTGTGTGTGTATAAGCTAGGTACGGGTAAAAATGAACGAATAAAAATAGGAGGACCTAATTCTGAAAGCCGATTTATCATAGTTTTTTTGTTTCCGACAACTTTTTGAGTAGTCTTTAATCTTTTAAATACAAAGTTAATTTCCAAACGGAAAAAAATATTTGTACACGTGAAAAAAAAAAAAAAAAAAAAAATTTATAAAAAATGTTTTCACGGCGAGCTAACAATTCAGCTAAGTTAAATTCATTGTAAAAATCCTTTAAAAAAATAAATATTAATTTTCTGGGTCTATTTCAAAGATAATTAGTAAAATCCTAAGATATTGAATTAAATAAATTAAAAAAAAAACCACCTTGTTTGTACAAAATGCGAGTGATTTTGCTCTTCGCAAAATCGCTAAAAACAGAAGTTTTGTAAACACGGAATATATGGAAGCCCAAAATTTCAGCCAGTCGAGAAACTGAAAATTACGTCATGTAATTAAAAGGGAGGAAGGGGGTGCTAGTTTTCTTTGTTTTTCCCAGACATGCATCCGTACATTCCTATCCTGAATGTTTCTATCATTTTTGCCATTTTTTAATTTAATTATTTTTCTATGTTCCTGTTTTTAAATTAAATGTTTTTTTAATTATAGCTCAAAATTATATAAAAAAAATATGTTACGCTGAAAGTTTCACATTCATCCAAGCAAAGAAAATATTAAAATCTTACATATAAAAATAATGCGAACCTATAATTTAAGAAAAAAAGTAGAAATATTTTTTGCTATTATAATTTTTTGTGTGAAAATATTAAATAAGCAATGCTTAATTCAATGATAATATCGGTAGTTTGAGAAATTAATTTTTCTTCGAGTTATATTGAATTCATTAATACGAACTTTAGGGTTTTTTTCCTAATGTTTCTGCAAAAATTAAATAATGTTTTTAATTGTTATAATTTACGATGCTTTACAAAGCAAAAATGAATTCATTCATTTTTATTTACTACAGAAAACGATAACTTTAGTAAAGGTATTTTTTGTTTAAACAAAATAATACATTTCCACAAATATTTAAATAAAATAATGAATTCAATATATTCCGTGACCATTATTCGATAAATACTGAAAATTTCATTAAAATTGGTTAATTTCTTGATTTTTGGTGAATTTTGAAGTAAAGGAAGAAATCACAATGTTTATACATTTTGAGCATCGGCATTCATTTTGCACGTAAAACTGTTGTTCACTACTAAAAAGAAAGTAGCAGTAGCTTCTTTCTAAAGATCACCCCCGTTCTTAACGTGATCGGGCAAAGTCGTAATCATGATCCATTGCCCTCTGGTTGTGGAATCGTACCTCAATGGATTAAATCTGGCAAAATTGCTTTTGTGCCATTCCCCGACTTTACATGCAACTGTTGAATCTTGCTGCTTTCAGTGTTAGGATTAAAACCCTGCAATCTTGCAGATTACAAATATCTGTGAAGAATAAGAAGAACTTCATGCAGAAGTACGACTTGATGTTCATCATAAACATTGTGAGAATAACAACCAAGATGAGGACAGTAGTCCAAACAATCCCAATATTATCAATCCTCATCTCAAAAAAGTCCCCCAAAATATCATACCAAGTCAGTATAGACCTGAATTAATACAAAAATGGAAACAACTTGATGCTCTTCTGTTTCAGAAAACCATCACATGTGTGTGTGGTCCATGGAGGTAAAAAGCTTGAGCACCCCTGATTTAAATTAAAAAAAATGTGAATATTTTTTTTTTTTACAAAATATTAATCAAGAAAAAAGTAAACAGTGGATGTGGGGATAGGTGGGGAAACAATTATTAAAACAAAAATAAAAATTGAAAGACTCACGGGTAATGGCGGGTAGATTCAGCTACAACATTTCCCACACAGCTTGAGTTTCTATTTTGTTCCATCAAGAGTCATTTGATTATTCCGCTCAGTCAACCTTGTGTGTGTGTGTGTGTTTATTCCTGTTCCATTACTGTGTCACATCTCCGCCATTTTTTTCTGTTATCCCCAACGTTACTTATGCAGTTACAGGCGGCCATGAAATAAATGACATCTGATGAAAAGCCCGTTAAATCTCAAGTTTATGAAATAAAATTATGCAACAACCGCGACAGATGGTTCCATATTGTCGATCAATCTCCAGTTCTTGTATTGCCGGCAGTTACATCCTGTGATTGTTTTACCAGTACTTCCATGGAATGTGCTCTGATAAACTTAATGCATTTGCATGCCCTCCCCAAAATGTAGATACCCTTGACTAGCAGCAAAATCCTACCCCTTCATTGTTGAAGTCCTTAGATGCCAGAAGATTTGTTACTCTGATATCTCCTTCCCTTAGACAGCTTGCCTTTGGAATTCTCTACCTGTTCCCCCAACTGTACCAACATGCAGAAATTTAAATATGATCCAAACAAACATCTTGATACCCAAATCCTCACTTAAGTTGTCTCCACTCTTTATAAATTTGGCTTCTACAACAGTAGCCCCGTACGCTTCTACAACAGTAGCCCCGTACGCTTCGTTGGCAATATGCCTTGCTGGGAACAAACAAGAGTAAATAAAAAAATTGCTTAAATCTTTCTGGGCTAAAATTTTTTTTTTTTGTTTTTTAATGTTGCCATGTTCTCATTGCCAAAGCATACATTTGTCAATGATCGCCACAAGATCTATGCACCAAGGGATTTCTTGGTGCTTTTTAGGAATGGGTATCCATAGATTTGTAGAAAGCGGTTCCAGCTATGAATGGAGAACGCTGAATAAAGTTCCAGCTTTTGGCAAAATAAACAAATAAAAAAAATGGTGCTGTACTTTTTCTTGGCAGTTATTTAAGGCTGCTATTCACATGGAATGTCAACAACAACAACAACAAATACAAATAAATAAATACATTTTTTTCATTCATCACTCCTATATTATAATCAAAATGGGTTACTGTTATTTAAATCAATAACATGATACTTTGAAATACTCTATACATAGTACAAACAAATGACTCAAATTTGAATGCCTAATCTACCTAAGCTCCGACCTTAACCTTTGACCTTGAAAAATGCACCATACCTAGATCGGAGACCATCATCATGTCAAGTTGGATCATGATCAGTCCATCAGTGGTGTGAGCTGTAGGAGAGTATATATACATATGCTATGATCTTTACCTTTGACCTTAACTTTGAAAAATGGTGTGCACCATTCTTAGGTGAGGGACCATGATTATGCCAGGTTTGGTCATGATTGGTCCAGTGGTGTGAGCTGTAGGAGAGTTTCGCACACAGACACGAATGCTACTACTTTATATATACAGGGTGCGTCTGATATTTGAGAACATCACATTTCATTTCTTTCATCTATTATTTAATCTATTACTTTGTTTCTTTCAGAAAATTAATTATGGCAGATATTAATATAACTCAGGAAATTAATTATGGCAGATATTAATATAACTCAGGAAATGAAAAGACAGGCTGTAATAGTTGCAATAATAGCAGAACACAGTGATTTGCAAATTGCACAATTTCTAAAAGTTGCCCGATCGTTTGTCTTTAAAGTTCGCAAAGAATTAGAGGACAAAAATGGCCCAATTTCTCCAGTTGCTAAACGCAAAAAGCATCAACAACGCTCTGACAACATAAGCACACATGAATTTGTTCAAAGAGTTCAGGACATCATTGATGAGAGCCCTCAAAAGTCAATAAGTTGAATTGCAAAAAATCTTAATGTCTCACAAGCCACAATTCGTAGGACTTGTCATGAAAATCTTTGATACAAGTTGTATGTGATGAAGAGAGGCAAATTTATCTCTGAGACCACCAAAGAAAATCGGTTGGTAAGATCTAAGAGGCTTTTAAGCAAACTGAAACATCCTGCTGAGCAACACATTCTTTGTTTTTTTTTTTTTCAGACAAAAAAAAATTTTGACCAAGACCAAAAAGTAAACCGAAGAAATGACACATGGCTATGTGCTGACCCTTCTGAAGTTCCAAGAGTCATGCACACAAAATTACCAGCAACTGCTATGGTTTTGGGGGTGGTTAGCAATGAGGGACACGTGATGCCACCACATTTCTTTCCACAAGGACTAAAAATCAATTCTGCTGCTTACATTGAAGTCCTGAGTACTGTTGTGAAGCCTTGGATTGATGGAGTAAGAAATGGAAGGCCCTACATCTTTCAACAAGACTCTGCACCGGCACATTATGCTCAGAAGACACAAGAATGGTTAGTAGAGAATTTCCATGATCACATTAACCCCAATTTGTGGCCTCCAAGCTCTCCAGACCTAAATCTGTTGGATTATTATGTGTGGGGCGTTGTTGAGAGAGATGTTAATAAACATCCTCATTACACTAAAGATTCTCTGAAAGCATCCATAGTCAGAGTAATGCAGGATATCGACGAAGACAATCTTAAACGTGCTTGCCAACGGTTTAGGTCTCGAATAGAAACTTTAATTGATGCTGAGGGCGATTTTTTTAAATAAAGTTCAAAAATAATATTTTAGTTTATGTACAATAAAGTGACTTTTTGTAATAGCAATGTTTTTGTCTTTTTGATTATTTTTAAAAAGGAAATATATGTTCTCAAATACCAGACGCACTCTGTATAGATGTATGCAATGGTTCCTTAGTTATTAACGGTAATTAAACTGATTTAATTAAATAATGGATCAATTATCGAAACCTTTCTGAAAATGTACTCATTAATTTTCAAGGGAGGTAATTTAAATATGATAACAAGTTAGAAAGATATACCAGCAAATTATAAGAGTTCATAGAAAGAGGGAGTGATGACTACTCTCTTCCTGTCTAATGATGCCAAATTTTATTTATTTTTATTTTTTAAAAGATCCACACATGATTGCACAGGTGAATTAATTTCTTCTTACATTTCTTTATGGTCTCATTGAAAAGATTCATATCACAATCACCAAAACGTTAATATTTAAATTTTTTTTATATATAAAAAAAATTTGAAAATTTTAGTCTCATGTTTACAACTGTGTGCATGATTATAGCCAGCTAAAAGTAAAAAGAAAATACAAAACAAACACCCACAAAGTTGGTATACTCTTTATTGGCATTACCCAGGATGAATAATATCAAAAATTTATAAATAATTATTCATTTTTCAGGAGTCAACTCCACCAGGTTCAATCACAGTATTATCATGTATTAATTTTGGAAAAAAAAAAACTGACTCATTCCTCTGGGATTCTGTTGTATAAAAGAGAGCTGTCTGTGTGTGTGTCCGTCCAAAATTCTTAATGAAAAGTTGCATACATAATAAGGGTATGTAAAAAAATTACATACAAGTCTGAACTTGATCTGAATTGATTGAAAAATAATCATCCGGCAAGAAAAAGTATAGCACAATTTTTTATTTGTATATTTTGCCAAAAGCTGGAACTTGATTCAGTATTGTCCATTCATAGATGGAACCACTTACTACAAATCTATGGATTCCCATTTCTAAAAAGCACCAAGAAATCCCTTGATATGTTACGCATAGATGTTGTGGCAATCATTGATAAATGTATGCTTTGGCAAAGAGAACACAGCAACACGAGCAAAGGTTTATTCTGCATGACAACCAGATGGTGTATTACTCCAATTAGCAGAGAAACATAATACATCTATAGTAGTAGATGACATCAACCATCAAAAGATTAAATTTGCGGGAAAAATGATTCAGAAGAATCTAAGAATCATTGTAATTATAATATATGTAATATACTGTGATGGGTTATGTAAGTTTTGACCACTGTATGTGCTGCTATTCAGCCCAATGCTCAATATCAAGACTTGCTTAGAATCATCAAATCAGGTTTTCCATTAAAATGTAATCAAACTGTGCAAAGTCATCTTTGAGAATTTTCAGAAGTTTAACATCTTTTGTTTTCATGAATGTTGCATTGCTTGATCAGTGAATAGTCATTCTGTATGCTCTGCGGATATTTATTCTGAACAATCTCCATTCTGACAATCAAAGTGTGTCTGATATGCACGTCCACACCAATGATTAGCCGCTTAGACCGAAGCATTCGCTAACATCGGCAATGCTGTATCACTAATGCTTCATCTCAGCAGCATGAGCTGCTCATTTTGACTCCATCCTCCCATTTATTCCACAAGAAGAATAGAGAGTGCATGTAAAGTGAAGATTGTTGATGAAGTTTTGTTTCAGTTGAGGAATATTTTCTCAAAATGGTTCACCTCACCATTGCAATGCCATATTCACTTGCATTGTCCTGCATGTGGCAAACGTTGTCACAAATGTAGGAGGAGTACAAGTCATTTTGATCTACATAGAATAAAGGAAATGATATGGACAAGTTCTAACGACATTAGGAGTCATGCTCCTACATCCGAAACAAGTCTAATCCTGATTGGAAGGAAATCATTTCATTTAAGTTTTGTTTGGATTTTACTCAAACAGGATCAAAATAGACACATCAACACCATTGTGATTCGTGGAGTCATATGATAAGCACCAACCAGACTTAATTGACTAGCATTAATAAGTCACACTCAAAACTACAGTCCCTTGTACTTGAACACTGATAAATCTGCTTCATCACTGCAATGTTGCATCCTTGCACCAGTTTTACAAGTACCTTACTGGAATGCGCTCTAATGAACTACTAACATTTGTGCCCTCTCGATATACATATTCCCGACTAATTCGACAAGCAGTAAAATTCATCCCTTTTACTGTCAAGGTCCCTAAGTGCCAGAAAGCCTTTTACTCTAATAGTTTCTACTCTCAGACTGCTAGACTTTGAAATTCCCTTCCTGTTTCCTGCTTCCCTTACTATACTAACCTGCAGAAGTTTAAATGTAATGTGAACAGACATCTCGCTGCTGAACTCCCCACAGTCTCCTGCTAGACAAGTTCTCAAATAGTAGCCTCTTACATCAAAGTGGCAAAATACTTTGTTTGAAAAAAAAATAAAAATAAAAACCATGCCTACCTTTACATCAATATTCATATACTCTCCAATTCATGTATTTAAAACGACAGTACTTACCTAGAAAAGAAAGAAAACAAAAATAAAGTCAGTAACATCAAATTTATTCACAAACAACCTAGAAAAAAAGAACCTTTTTAATTAAAGTAATAGTTTCAGAACTTATAAGTTCAGTTTTTTTTTGTTTTTTTTTTCATTAAGGTAATCATGTAGTTTCGGGACCCATGTATTTTATTTGAAAGACGATATGTAGTAGCTCAATTTTTTCAAAGATTATGATATGCTGAACGTATTGGTGTTAAAAGAAACATTTTTTTTAATTAGTAATTTAGCTGACAAAGTTCTTTGTGGCAATGAACGTCCTCTAAGCAGATTATTTAAAAACTTGAAATCGCGCCTGGCTAAGAAGAAACGAAACAAAGTCTTTCAGTGATTTATAGAAAACCAATTTATTTAAAACAATTAATATATATATATCATCTACAACATATCGACTTTCTGATAAACAGTACATGGGTCGAGAAACTACATGATTACCCTTATTGAATTACTTTTCCATCTCAGTGTTTTTTTTACAGACTCAAGTGACAAGCAGTGTTTCTTACTTGAACTTTAGGTAAATCTACCAGGTCGACAAGATATGACCAATTTATATAGCTACAAAAGTGAAAATTTCTGTGTCTGTCTGTCTGTCTGTGTACATTTTCCTGCAGAATAACTATCAATTTTCGGTCTACAGACTCGAGATTTAACATAATGAGTATTGAGATTTGGGAAAATCTTTTTAAACGGTTTTTGGACAGAAATTTTACTGTTAAGGGGTCAAAATTCAACGCTTTGACCTTTGAGAACTCTACCAAACTCCTCCGCTAATTTTGGGTCTAAATACTTAATATTTTAGATAGAGGTTACTTGGACATGGATCTAACTTTATAATTTGATTTGAGCCCAAAACAATAAATGCTAAGAGATCAAAATTGGAGTCAAAGTTAAAAAAAAATGACCTCTGCGGTCTCTACCAAATTACTCAGCCAATTTTTGGTCTAAATATTTGAAATTTTACATAAAGTGTATTCAGACATAGGGCAAGCTTTTTAATTGGTTTTTAGCCGAATATTTGGCTGCCAAGGGGTCAAAGTTCAAAAGATTTTACATTTGCGGTCTCTAGCAAACTATTCAGCCAATTTTGGGTCTAAACATTTGAAATTTTACATAAAGGGTACTCAGACATGCAGCAAGCTTTTTAATCAGTTTTTGGGCGAAAGTTTCACTACCAAGAGGTCAAGGTGTATATAGTTGACCGTTGCAGACTCTACCAAACTCCTTCGCCAATTTTTGGTCTAAACACTTGAAATTTTAGATGTAGGTTACTTGGACATGGATCACATATTTTAAGCCCAAAACAATAAATGTTAAGGGGTCAAAATTCGGGTCAAAGTTTTAAAACATTTTACCTCTGCAGTCTCTCCCAACTTTTCTCTATAGTAGTTACGTAAGTCCATTATATTTACTGTACATATGCACACTTTTCAATATATACATATGCACATAAAGTTATGAACAGTATATAGGGCCCGAGCAAAGCCGGGCTGAACTGCTAGTAGTGAAGAATTCATAGATGAAAGTGACGACCCTCCCACCATCCCCCAAAAAAAGAAAAACGAAACTTAAAAACGTGATTATGTGAGACTTTATTAGTCGTATCTGGAAGATGGAGATGTTTTACCCTCTTCAAAAAATTTGACATCAAACACAAGATTGTGAATGATTTCTGATTATATGTGAGCTCCAAATCTTACATAAATTTCGATTGGAAAAACATATTTTACAGCGATTGTACAGTATAGTTACCTAGATGAGAAAAGGGTGTACAAAATTAACAAATAACTGTTACTAAATGCAAAATCAATAACAATATGATTCTACTTTTTATAATTTTCACACATTTTTACTGATTGTAAGATTTATTATATATGCATTTGTTAACGTCAATTTTACTTAACCAAGCAAGAATGGCTTCCAAAATGGATGACAATTTTACTAGGATTTGCTTGAGAATTCCAGACGTAAAAATAATAATTGACAAAACTTGCAAATATGATTAGCAGCCACTCTTGAAATTTCGCTTCTGCTTCCACAAAGATATTCTTTATCTTTTAAGTGTGAAATTTACAATCAAATACTGACAAATTTTCGGCCACATTGAAAAGCATGCTGACTTGGCTCAGTAAAATCTACAACACATTCATAGACGATAAATCATACAATCAATAAACATGAAAATTATATAGATAAATAAAAAAGTAAATTTTCTTGCATTTAGTAACAGTTATTTCTGGTTTATTTTGTTTTGTTTTTTTCTTGTTAACTATATTGCACTATCGACTCCCAAAAGAATATTTTGTGAAATCAGTACATGCACAACAAGGTAAAAATGAAG
>NC_136520.1:26105451-26150451 GCF_053919585.1 Euprymna scolopes
TTTTATTATTCAAACATGACACACAAATGTGTGTATATTAACTATAACCACACATACATATGACTTGATTTTATATATGGTATTTATTGACACGTTCTAATTGTTCCCGGAAATACAAATAATATAATACCCCCCTCCCCCCGCCCGCCGTCTCCAACAAAAAACCAACTCACCAACGTGAGAAAGTTACAAGACGTGTCTGACCTGAATGGCAGCAACCTCCAACTCTGTACTCCTTCCCGGCTTATTATTGAATCTAATTTACAAGAATAATCTTGTCTTACAGGCAACAGCAACATACGATATCTTCCGATTACAAAAGAAATATAAACCATAGGTTTCGTCATCAGCTTTCGTCTAAGATCCTATTTAAAAGCATTCGAATGTAATGCAACCTGCACGCACGTACCTAGAGTCGCATTGTACAAATGAGGCGGGGTTTATCAACTCGTGTGGCGGGGTGTACTTGTTCGCCCGAAACTTTCCTTTTGTACACACTAATTTTGCTGGTCTATTTGGGGGGGGGGGGTGAGATATTTAAAGGAAATTTAATTTTTATAGAAGGCAATGCAGAAGTAATTGTATTGCTTTCTATGAATTTAAATTTTCGTTAATGCAGCACTTGTACATTACTGTTTTTTATTTTTTTTTTAAAGAACTCTTTTAATGAGAAAACCCTATCCGAAAATGTCACATAACTCTTAGTTAAAAACAAAACAAAACGACTAAAACAATACAATAACTCAAAATGAAACATTATTTCTCTGAACATTTATTGAATTAAAATAAAGAAAAATTCGTTTTCAAAAAGAAAAAAAAATCGAAAGAAAAAAAAAATCATATAGATTCCAATGACTGTTCAAAACTATAAATTTTTAAAAGTCATAAATTTTCATTTATTTCAGAATTTTCTTCATTCTAATTTAACAAATGTCCACATAATGTTTTATTTTGTGTTATTCTATTACTTTGGTGCATTTGTTTTGTTTTTAACTAAAAGTTATGCGAAACTTTGATATTTTCGGATATTGTCTCCTCCTCAAGAGAATTCTTCAAGAATGAAAAAAAAAAAAAACAAAATACAAAACAAAAACAATAATACACAAGCGACAACAATGATTCAAGCAAAGTACATCATTTCCTACTGAAATAATATTTCGATGATTTCCAGATTAACTAACAAAGCACAGACGAGGTGCAATAGCAAATAACAACAAATAAATGTTACCAAAGGCAAGATAAGTTACTCCTGGATAAGTTTTTTTAAAAACATATTTGATTAAAAATAAAAAGTAATGTAAAATCTGCTGAGTAAGAATGAAAAATAAAATTGTGGTCAAATTAAAGCTTTAGTCGAGCTTCGATAATCGCTGAAAAATCGAAGATTAAAACAAATACTGATAGAACACTACATTTTCGCACAATTGGTGACAGGATGTTTTCTATGAATTTTTGTTTATTTTTTTCGATTTTTGAGCGATTATCAATGCTCAACTATGGCTCGGATTTCATTTTTTTCTCGTTTTAATTCGACAAGCCATTATCTTTTTGGTACTCTTGCATAATTTGACCCGGATCCTCGTGATTTCCCGTCAAGCCCGGATCGGGCGAGACCGGCAATTATCGGCGTCTGCCGAGCATTGTTCAAATGTTGAAACGCTAATCGGACTTTAGTTTGTAACTGTAAGCAGACGACAATCGAATTGGAAGAAAGTAACTACTGAAAAAAATGACAGCCATAGAAATAAATCTGTGCATGATTGGAAACACCGATGCAGACAATTTCCTTTTGTCAGGAAAAGAAATTGCTTTCCCAAAGAATGAGATGCAAAAAATGTAATCATAAATGTTTACTAAAAAAAGAAATTGCGTAAAGGATGTCTTCTCCTGACGGTGTACCAGTGGTCAGTGTAGACAGTGGATGTCATTGCGCACAGAATCGTTTTTTGCACGTTCCAATTTGGATATTGCAACTAGAGTGAAAGTCGGGTTAGGGTTAATGGCGACACTAAAAAATATTAAGAGAGGATGCGGTGTTATATCCAAACACACGTACACAGATTGGAAGAACTTTCTGAGGGAAATTTGTCAGTATTTCCTGAGGAATCCCCGGCAGATAGAAGGCCCAGGGCACACTGTAGAAATAGACGAATCCTTATTCAACCGGAGGAAACATAACGTTGGGAGAATCCTCGAACCGCTCTGGGTCTTCGGTGGATATGATATCACCGACAAGGAGGGTTTTTTGGTCACCGTCCCAAATCGAAACTCTGAAACCCTCCTTCCAATAATAAAAAAATATATTTTGCCGGGTACAACAGTAGTTTCCGACTGTTGGAAGGCCTATAACAAAGTTGGAGGAGAAGGGTTCCAACACCTCACTGTGAATCATAGTATTCACTTTGTAGACCCTACGACGAAGGCAACAACGAACCACGTCGAGAGGATGTGGAAGGAGGCGAAACAGCGTAACAAGCAAGAATTGGGACCAGCCGGGACCCGGGAGCTTCTGAATGCATATTTACTAGAATTTATGTGGAGACAAAAATTTGGAAACGATCCTTTTGTCTTCATCAGAAATCATATTTCCGAAAGCTACCCGGTTGGGGAGCTTCCTTCCATTTCCTCTGCTCCATCACCTCCCTCTTTGCTGCTCATGGCCAATCGACAGTCGAACGAAGCAAAAGATTCCTAAGGAAATATCCTCCTCTCCAAAAAGTTCTTCCACCAGCAAATAACAACCGTTAAAAAAAAATCCAAAAAAAAAATCAATATTTTTGATAAAAAAAAAAATAAAAAATAATTAAACAAAAAATTATACTTACACCTAACAATGATACAGGTAAACAACCTTTTTTGCAGATAAATTTAAAAAAAACAACAAAAAAACAAAAAAAAAACCTTGTTGCTGATAAATATTATGCAAAAAAAGATAAATGAATAAATAAAATGAAACAAAAAATTGTACTTACACCTAACAGTTATACCAGTAATCGACCTTTTTTTTGCAGATAAATTAAAAAAACAAAAAAACTTCTTGTTGATAATTATAAAAAAAAAATACTACAATAAATTAAATAAACATATTTGTTTTTTTTATAGGTAGGTTTCTTGTTATTTGAAAATTTTCAGTTTTTTATTTTTTTTCCTTAGCCTGCGTCTGTTACGCCGCTCGGCTGTCACTGATGATTGCCAGTCTCGGCCGATCCAGGCTTGACGGGAAATCACGAGGATCCGGGTCAAATTATGTAAGAGTACCATCTTTTTTAATAACAATAATAATAGCAACAACAACATTTTAAAATAAGTTAAAACACAAAAAAACTTATCCAGGTAGGCTGAAGAGTAATTTAGTTTGTCTTTGGTAACATTTATTTGTTGTATATTTATTTATTTAACATTTATTTGTTGTATATTTATTTATCCTTTTTTACTTTGTTAGCTATTCTCGAAAATCATTTCTTTTAATTGTATTTATTATTTATTAGATTAGAAGAATACACGTCTCATTACGGGTGCAATGAATTCCTCATACAAAACAGTTTTGCACCACTTTTGTGCCCCTTTACAAAGATTCGGTATGTAGGAACACACTGCGAAAATTAGCCAAGGTATGAAGCCAATAACCAATAAGGACCTAAAAAGAACAGCAGATACTTTTCGCAAAGAAGATGGTGATTAGCGTTAGCCTTGAAAAGACCAATACTATAGGGAGGAGGAAAATAGTCGACAGGAAGAGTGTTCCATTAGCCTACAGTTCTTGAAAAGAAGTTACTAGAGTCGTAAAATGTATTATAAAAGTATAAAAACAGGGAATTGGTGAAGACCACTAGATCAACAAATCAAACAAGCTAGAACAAAGGAAGCAGGAAATAAATCAGACGCTTCTGAAAAACAGGTCATAACAGTATTTATAGAAGACAAGACTAACAACTTTACTTCCATCTGTGTGCGTATGTGTGTGTGTGTGTGAGAGAGAGAGGGTGGGAGGGGGAGGAGGAGGTGCAGAGAAGAAAAGATTAGGCCAACCAAATTAGACATAACGCTTCTAAAGTTCAAGAACCTTCAAACGGGACAGCAATTCACCAACCAAAATCTGACATACAAAATCTGACAGTAGATTTCTAGAGATATTAGTGATGCAGTAATCGATGCACAGGTTGTTTCATTACATCAAACTTAGTGTGGCTAGATATGCAAGTTATTTGAGTTGAATTTGAAACCGGATAGGTTTTTTTTTTAGTCTGAGCTTTTATCCAATACGCCATCAATAAAAAGAGACCAATTATTTTTTTTTTAGAGTCCCTACTCAATCAACAATCGTTTCTAACAATGCAATCAGCCCCCAAAACTTTATCGGTTCTGACATCTAAAAAATATCACCTTATTATTCGTATGAGGGTGGAAGTTATGCTTTCTATCGAGTTTTTTTTTTTGTCACTGAGTTAGTGCACAGGCAAGCATTCACGTCACTTAACCAAATGTCATCAAAATTGGTCAATGTATTAATCATGGTATAATTTAGAACTGATTTAATCTTCGATTATCTAGACCAAAAACCAAGGAGAACTAGTTCAGGTCACAGTTTTTCTAATTCACCTTAGAGACTTACTACTAGGTCAATATTGTAGCCAATGAAGTCCCTCTTCTTACATGAACTTGACAAATTAGATCATATTCAAAATGTTGACGAAATTTCACCTTCTTATTATTTTTCCAAATCTGAGGTGTGGATCTAATGCTCGTTGCTTACAATCATGCGAAACTTCAATGTGATCAGATAAATTCTGCTTTTTTTTTTTTTTATTATTTCTTTGGTTATCAACGTTTCCATAGCATATTTTTTTGGCGACATTTCATACAATATGGAGAAGTAAGGCCCAGATAAAAGTTCGGCCTATCCATACGTTGTCAGTTGGAGGTGATTTTGTTCTTGTTTACTTCAGTATTTGGATACCTCCAACCGATGAGTGTCAGGTGCCACCATCGTCTGCAGACCACTGGTCAGGGTAATTGACAATTACGTAAAATGACTCCAAAAATGTTGACATCAAAAACAGAGTAAAACCACTACAATGCGTCTCTAGACTGAATGACCCCAGTGCTTATTTCCGAGTCCTTACTCACCCTAACCCATCCACCCACACCATACTTACGACTCGATCTCGGTTACAACAATGATCTTCTCGCCAGACAAACAATAACATTTGACACCTTCCGACTTTTCAAAAGGAAATATATAAATCAGCCGAAATTGTCATCGGCATCAAATTGGATATTGTTTATGTCTGAAAACAACAAACAAACAAACAAACAAACAGTACTTAATAAAAGTGAAGGTCACGATTCACTTTATATGCTAGTCATTTCTTAAACCAAATTTGTTGCTAGTTAGTATATATACGTACACTTCTATGCACGTAAAATAATATTTAATAAAAATTATATATATATATATATTTAGGAAGCATATTTTCTCCATAGCATATTTCATTAAATAAAATAGACGTTTTTTGTCTATTAATTCTATTTTCGATCTTTTCCAACTTCCAAATAACACTCTTCACTTCTGACAGGAACTGGCTGATGTAATCACCATGTTTATCATAAGTTCAAGTACTTTCCAATCCTTCAAGATTCATTGTCAGGGATTAATCTAACTAGTTTTGAACAATTTATATACATTTTTTTTTCTTATTAGTTAATTATATATATATATATATATATATATATATAATTAACCTTGGACCTCTATTATTCCTGATATTCATAAACGACCCCCCTGATAATATTGTTTCGGAGATGGGTATATTTGCCGATGACACCACTCTCTATAACAGATATGAGGGGAAAACAAATGAACACATATCCAAGAAAATGGCAGAAACACTAGAGGATGGCCTCCAATCTGTAGTGGAATGGGGACAAAAATGGTTGGTCACATTCAATGCTGCTAAGACTAAGCTTGTTTCCTTCAATAACTACAAGAAACCTTCTCTACCACCAATAGCAATGGCCAAGAACACGTTGCCTGAAAGTACTTCTTTTAAACTCCTCGGCCTAACGTTTACAGGGAATATGAACTGGAATAGATACATTGAGAGCATTGTCAAGGCTGCTGCAAGGAAGGTTGGCTCCCTCTACCGTGCAAGAAAACTACTTACGCCTGCCAGTATCCTATACCTCTATAAGGCAACCATTCGCCCATGTATGGAGTACTGTTGTCACATCTGGGCTGGTGCATCTGCTGCTTGTCTCTCGCTCCTGGACAGGGTTCAAAAAAAGAGTCGCCAACCTGATAGGTCCTGAACTGCCATCTAGGCTTCAACCTCTGTCCCATCGACGAGATGTTGCATCCCTCTGCCTGTTCTACAAATACTTTAATGGTGAATGCTCTGACGAACTGCAAACACTTGTACCTCCCCGACAAACCCGACAAGCTACTAAGTCTCATCCCTTTACAGTAGAGATCTCTAGGTGCAAGAAAGCCTTTTACTCCAATAGTTTCTTCCCCAGAACTGCGGGTTTTTGGAACTCCCTTCTGGGATTCTGCTTTCCCAACTGCAATGATATGCAGAAGTTCAAGTGTAATGTTAACAAACATCTTTCTACTCTTCTCCCTTCATAATGACCCCGCTAATTAATTCCCTAATAGTAGACCCCTGCTTCAAAGTGGCACTGTGCCTTGTTTGGGGTGAAAATTGAATAAAAAAAAAAATAAATATATATATATATATAAAAGTTTCAAGTCAATAGTTTCCAAGGTTTTATTTCCATATTGACAGCGTTATTTATTCAAGAAATACCGTTTTAATGAATGCTTATTTAAAATTATCTGTTTCTGCAACAATTTATTAAGTATCCTATTATGGGTCTAATTTTTTAATATAGAAAACACATTCAAACATTAATGACGCATAAAAAAAACACTATAAGGACGCGGTAAAATCTTGTGGATGCGCCCCAGGAACGCACTTCAACTTTTTTCATGATATTTAACATTGAAATGCACACAGCAAAAACCGGTCACTAATCGACGAACGTAATTTTGTTTATCTGTTGTTTTAACAGATTTCCGCGAGTAAATTTACCTCCGAGGAGGAGAAGGAGAGATTGTTTTTTTATCCCCCCTCCCCCATTTCAATCTAATTGAAAAAACAGTCTACCGATCAACCTACTAATTTCTTCATAACTGCACAATTTAATTTAACGACAGATGGAATCCATTCGAATTTTTTCTTTTAAAATCAGAATGGGAGTAAAAAATGGGTGTTAGATAGAATTTCGTGGGGGGACGGGTGCAGAATGCATAAAAGTTTCATAGAGCCCATTTAAATCGAATTCGTTAGCAGCAGAACTCACTAAATTTAAAAGCTACCATCATCATTGTAAATACATAACATTATCTAATTTTTGGAAATTAAATAATCAAGTGTTAACTATTCTACACTTTCCCTGATGAATCGGTAACTATGCAGATTGCAGCACTTCCAACTAACAATTTCCAAGATTAAATTCGACACACTGCTGTCAAAATTTGCTGCGGCAACATCCAAATTCAAATCAAATAAGTCACTGAAAAATCAGGCGTTTTTTTTTTTTTTTTTTTTTTTTAAATTAAACCGGAAGCATCTCATTTGCATACGAGGTGACAAGATCGCCAACATATAAAAAGCAGAAGCCATTTTTTCTTTTTTTTTTTTTTGTTTGCACCAGACACTACAGTCTGCTAAGAGAACAGATGTGTACCAATTTTTAAAGCATTGAATCACATTGCACATGAAATGAGCACAGGGATATGAGTGGTAAACAAAATTTGAAATCGAAAATCAATTTCTCAACTTGAGAGTCACCCCCTCCTCGCAAAAAAAAAAAAAAAGATCCCAATCTAATAGGCTCACGTAATTATAAAAAATGTTGGATCTAATTTTAGTTTTTTTTTAGAGTCAACGACTTTAAAAGAAAAACAAAACAAAATTAGCTTGATGAAGCGTTTGTTAATCTTGGTGGGGAATCATCTAGAAATGACGTCCCAAAAAACACTGGTCTTCATCACCTCGCTGGGTTGACGCCAGGAGAGGCATGTTATAGATTAAAAAGTTTGCCATAAAAAAATTTGATCTGAAATAAGTTTTGAAATCAATTTCTAAAAGCTGTCTGTTTTACATGCCAGCATGTAAAACAGACATTAAACTGATGATGATGATGATGATGATGATGAGCAGCAAATCTACAATTAATTTTGTCGAAAGAAAAAACATAACGAGAAAAGCATCAATTTCATCGAACATTAAAATACACATGATGTTAATTAAAAATCTGCAAACTGTATTTGATTAACTGGCAACTCTTAGTCCAGCACCATTTTTAATCTGGACAAAATAAAAGGACTCGCTAGTCGCATTGCCGCTAGACTAGTTTCTAGGATGACCGTGGCTCTGTGTTTCGCACGACATCAAGATATTTGTTTTCACTACACCTGCTAATGTTAGTGTCCATTTATTTTTAGATTTTATTTTGCCTAAATTTAACCCTAGTTATGAATCCGTAGACATTTTGAAGTTGCAGCCATCGTGTGAAACATAAACACTGATCTATTTCTATTAAAGAAAAAATTAAACTGCTGCAAATGCTTAAATTTCTAACAATCTCTGGTGATTTAGATACATGTCTATATTTATAGGTTATCGTCTTCATCATCATCATTATTATTATCATTTATTTTATTTTATTTTTATTAAAGTGAAATCGGATTGTTCGGTTTGGTTGTTTTTTTTTTTTACGGCATGCTAACTTTTTTGGAGTTATTTAATGCCAAATTCACTAATTTTGAAAAAAAAAAGTTTTGATACTTCAAGTTCTTTACCTCTTCACATGGTGTTTGGTTGTTTTGTAGAAGAAAATGGTTCTTTTTGCTTTTGACTTTGCAGAACATGATTGAGTTTTGCAATGCAAAAAGAAAAAAAAAGCATAAATGTTTGGTGCATTTTAGGCCAGGAAGCCAGTATCTTCAGACAATCTGATTTAGTAGCAGCAGATAGGAAGCAAGTAGCACCAGATTAGTGTCAGGAAATTACATTATGTATTAAAGGAGATTGAAGCGCAAAAAGACGTGGAACAAAGAGGTGAGGAAAAAAAAAAACAAAAAAAAAACAGTGCACCAGAAGCAAGGTGCACTCTGGCTCCGGAAAAAAAAAAAAAAAAAAAAAAGAGCACGAGAAACCCCCATCAGCATTCATTACTACTGGTGGTTCAAGCAATTGACAATGAACAAAAGTCTGCATCTCCAAGGATTGAACAAGAAAAACAGGTCTAATCATAAGTGATGCAACCTTTCTTTGCCAGAATGCTGCAAAGCACGTACCTTCAGCTGATAGAAACACAAATACTGAACGAGTCATGTATGAATGTGTAATGTTCGTGTGTTTACTATAGAAAGAAAGGTTACAGAATCTACATAAAATCTAAAATTATATTCTTATGTAAGATTTACAGAGGAAGACAATGAACACATAAACCCCTTAAAACTGCAAATATATCGTATTTTTATGAAATTTAAATCATAAGTATACCATTTTCTGAGGTAGACAATGGAAGTGGCTCTGAATACCTAAGTACCATTCTAACCTAAGGGAGCCAGAAATTGAGGGGGAGGGGGCTCCTCACAAACTTCCAATATATCCTATTTTAATGTATTTTCTATCACATGCAGAAAATTCCTTGAGGAAGACAATGGAAGTAAACTTGAATCTCTCTGTTACACTATGGTCCAAGTGCACCCCCCCAAACTCTAAGTGACTTATCGGAATAGAACCCATTTAAAACTTCACATACATATATTTGATTTTATATGTACAACACATTAATTCGGAGAGTTTTCTAATATTTCAGCCTTTTTTTCTCTTTTTTTGACTATATTAAGGGACAAAATAGGAGCATGGATTAGTAAAAACGACAGAAATAATATGATGTTATGAGCATAGTGAAAAAGGTACAAAATCATGATCCTGATTTAATCCCGAGCAACATTGGACCTTCCTGCTAGTCATGAATATATGGTGGAAAATCAGAGATGGGATTGTGTTGGTCTATTCTCAATTTTTTTTTGTTTTTATAAACAAGATGTAAATAAAGATAATTTAAAAATACATATATTTTAAAAAAATTCTTTATTATTTTTACATTTGGCAGAGATGAGAGTAAAAAAAAAAAAAAAAAAAAAATTCTCGTGCATATTTTTTTTTTTTCTAAACAACCCCAACTTTGTTTTATTCACGAAAGTCAAAATTGAGAGAAAGACAACGAGTGCGCATGTAAGTGGCAGTAACCCTTTGATGAAATGAAAACCAACTCCCCTACCCTCTTCATGAAGTGTTTGAAGTCTTCAGTTGGAATAGATACATCGAGATCATTGCCAAGGCTGCTGCAAAGAAGATGGGCTCTCTCTACCGCGCTAGAAAGTTACTTACACCTTAAAGCATCCTGTACCTCTACAAAGACACCATTCGCCCATATATGGGGTACTGCTGTCACATTTGGGCTGGTGCATCTGCTACTAGTCTCTCGCTCCTGGAAAGAGAGTCGCCAACCTAATAGGTCCCGAACTATCATCTAAGCTTCAGCCCCTGTCCCATCGACGAAATGTTGCATTCCTTTGCCTGTTTTACGAGTATTTTCATGGTGGATGCTCTGATGAGCTACAAGGCTTTGTACACCATCAATGAAAATACCCCTGACAAACCCGACAAGCAGCTAAATCCCACCCCTACACAGTCGAGATCCCTAGATGTAAGAAAGCCTTTTACTCTAATAGCTTCTTCCCCAGAACTGCTAGACTTTGGAATTCTCTTTCGGTTTCCTGCTTCCCCAACTGTACTGACATGTAGAAATTCAAGTGTAATGTGAACAGACATCTTGCTGCTAAACTCCCTACATAGTACCCCTGCAACTTAGGTCCCTGATAGTAGCCCCTTACATCAAAGTCGCAATGTGTCTTGTTTGGGGTGAAAATGTAATAATAATAATAATAAAAAAAGTTAACATTTTCAGTTTTCAGAGAAAACTGTCAAAAGAGACTAAAGGAGGGCAAGGTAGGACAAAATAGGAGAGAAGATAAAAAGGAAAAAAAAAAAAAGAAATAAAATCTAGCTAAATAGCGACGAAAAAATATGGAGGTAAGACTAGTGATTTGCCCGAAATCACTAGTTTAAAATTATTGTTTAACATCCATTTCCATGCTAACATGAGTTGGTTTTGCACGATGATTCTCCCCCAGGACTCTCTGTATTGTTCTAATCTCAACTTCCTAAAGTCATCCTTAACTAACTGACTATGTCTTACATAGTCTATCCCAATCTCAATAAACGTACATCTGCTAACTGGATTTACATTGGCCATCCTTCCGAGAAAAAAAAAAAAAAAAATGAATTTCAACAAAAAAGTAAATAACTCATAACCAAGGAAACTATAGCGATTTAAGCAAAATCTTTTTTTTTTTTTTTTTTTTAAATCATACAAAAAAGTGAAAAACTCACATCCGCCTGTGTGCACTTCATTTTTTTTCTTATTGGAATATAATGTGCCCCCTCCCCTCATAGTTTTAATTCTTCTACAAGTGCGATCCAAAGTAAACGCAAAACACTATTCTCGTTATTCTTTGATTATCTGCTGACTACGTCATTATTTTCCCATAAGAGAAAGAAAAAATAAAGAAAATACCAAAGAGATTTTTCTAAAAACAAAGTAAACATTGCGATTGTTCCTAACTGGTGACAATGTTGTAAAAACATTATTTCGACAAAAGTCGTTGGATGTAAAAACGGTGCTTTTTAACTATTTTAACGATAACTAAACTGATACCCGTCCCAGGGCAAGTAAAATCACTTTCCGGAATAGAACAGTTTGTACCACTTTTAGCCCTTTTACAAATATTAATATCAAGATATAATCTTAGTAAGCCTTATTTCTAGAATCCTTATTCCAGTTTTGATCAAAATCTAGAAAATGTCTATAATTTAAGGATTAAGTTTAAAAGGTCTTGAGAAAATGAAATTAAGGGAATCTCGATGAATTAGTGTCTCATGCCTATAGAGTAAATTTAATTTTTGAAATGGGATGTTGTGTCAATATTAAGCCCCATAAAACCCGTTAAAATATCCCAAAGCAAACTGAAATTTGGGGAATATTCATTAAATGATGTCTAATAGATCGCTAAAATTTCATAATCTGAATTTTCACAAAAAGCTTCCACCCACATTTTACTCCCTTCGCACAAATTAAACCTAAATATATCCCACATTAGCCACTCTTAACTGTGTTCCAAAATTCATAATGATTGGTTAATTAGTTTAGGGATGAATCCTATACATAGAAATAAACTCTCCCATCAAACACCGGAAATTCTTCATTGCATACTTTTTCATTTTCTTATTCCATTACATTTCATATATACAAATTCCTTCGTGCTTATACCCCCCCCTTTTTTTTCTTCTTCTTTGTTCCACTCTGATTGGCTGACGTCAATTCAATTCTTGGAATATTATTTTGGTTTAGGATGCCTATAACAAGTCACTCGTTCGAATGACACTAAATAAATTGAATACAAAAGTGTTTATTTTCCATTTAGCAACGTTGTTATTAACGATTGAAAGACTGTTTAGATGTCTAATTTGCATGACTATTTTTATAAACAGTTCATAATAAATTAATGTTTGATTTTATTAATTTGTAAATTTACTGTCCTGTTTTTACTTTATATGAAGTAAAAATAGGACACTAGCAGTTCAGCCCAACTTTGCTTGGGCCCTATGTACTGTTCATAACTTTATGTGCATATATATATATATATATATATATATATATATATATATATATATATATATATATATATATATATTAAAAAGTTTGACTCATGTCCAGGTAACCTACATCTAAAATTTCAAGTGTTTAGACCCAAAAAATGGCGGAGGAGTTTGGTAGAGTCTGCAAAAGTCAACTCTTTCAACTTTGACCTCTTGGCATGCCAAATTTTCGCCACAAAACTGATTAAAAAGCTTAGTGCATATCTGAATACGCTTTATGTAAAATTTCAAATGTTTAAACCCAAAATTGGCTGAATAGTTTGCTAGAGACCGCAAAGGTCAAATCTTTTGAACTTTGAGCATTTGGTAGCCCAATTTTCGACCAAAAACCGAATGAAAAAGCCTGCCCTATGTCTGAATACACTTCATGTAACATTTCAATGTTTAGACCGAATATTGGCTGAGTGGTCAAATTTTTTAAAACGTTGACCCCAATTTTGACCTCCTTAACATTTATTGTTTTGGGCTCAAATCAAATTAAAAAGTTTGACTCATGTCTAAGGAACCTACATCTAAAATTTCAAGTATTTAGACCCAAAATTGACGGAGGAGTTTGATAGCGTTTTCAAAGGTCAAATCGTTGAACTTTGGCAGCTAAATTTCTGGCCGAAAGCCGATTAAAAAGATTTTCCCAAATCTCAATACCCCATATATCAAATCTGGTAGGGAAATGTACACAGACACACAGACAATTTCACTTTTATAGATATATAGATAGATTAGTTCTGTCGAGATTAACATTAAATTAAATTTATTAATTAAAGTCATTTAATAAGAAAAAAGGATTAAAAAATTCTTAAATTAATTTAACAGCACTCTTCAGGGAGCACGAAGTGAGAAAAGAAAAACGGTGGAAAGGATGGGTCGTTTGTTTGCTTGCTCTCTCTCTCTCTCTCTCTCTCTCTCTCTCTCTCTCTCTCTCTGACTTGAAAGCGAAGACTAGAAAGACTATTTCGGTGTTGAGCACTCTTGTATTAACCTCGTTGAACTTCATTGGTTACTTAACCTCTGGAAAACAATAACCTTATATATATATATATATATATATATAAAAAATCAATACGAAAAATATATAAATGATGTGTACATCTTTTTATCTTTTCTGTATTTATTTCTTATGTGTTGACGTGTAGGAATACAAAAAGTCTTTTGAAAAAAAAAACACAAAAAAAAAAAAAAAAAAACAAGAATGTTTCCTTCAAAAGCATATATTTTCGACCGATCCTTCGATCTTCCTCAGTGTGATATTTATATATGCTTTATATATATATATATATATATATATATATATATATATATATATATATATATATACACACACTTTTATAGAAAGGAGGTTTGCCAATCTGGTGACAATGTGAAACGGGTCAAAGTTTTTATAGTTTTATTATGTAGATAGACATCTATTAAATAGAAAAAAAAGGAAAAAAAAATCTCAACTACTTGAAAAATTACAACAAAACGATCTACATAACAAGAGTAACTGGTAAGAGATAACTGGTGGACTGGTGGAGCACAAGAGTGTGTTCTACTAAATAATACAACGTGCTTCGTTCCATCTCCACGTATATACATCCACCCCCAACATCTTACTAAAAAAAAAAAAAATTTTTTTAAAAAGACACCATTTGACATTCAGGGGCGTCTTTTGACGACCAACCGACGAATACTTTCCCACACTTAAAAAAAAAAAAAAAATGGCGACTGGAACAAACCTAGTCAGTCACATATGGCTGACTGAGAAGCCCCAACGAAAATTTTTTTTTTATTATTATTATTTACAAAACAGTGACATAACAGGCGTTTTCAAACAGCATAACAAAAACTCAAAAATTAAGTATTTTATTATAGAACAGAGATATTTTTTACCCACTCGCCTCCTCGCACCCTAACGCTTGTCCCCTTTTACTCGTGTGCTGGTTAAATATGGCTACCAATATATGTTACCGATTGACCATGTATGTTCTAAAGAAAAAGAACAATTCTCCATTCGGAAAATAATTATTATAATTGCACATTTGGGATAATTTTAATCAAAATATCGTAAGTGAATTCGTGTTTGAACTTTGATTTTTATTGGAGAAAGTCGAATATTTAATTTTATTCATTTATTTTTTTTTTTTTTTTACTGCAAAACAAACAATTTTGGGGGTTGTATTACTGTACAAATAGATTCGAAAAAGTTGTCAAAAAACAAATATATAACAAATAAATGGTATCAAAAGCAAGATAAGTTACTTTTCTACCAAACTGGATATATTTTTCGTGTTTTTATTCAATGTAACATGTTTATTCAGCTCGAAAAACATACATTGTCTACCGATGTATTGAAAAATTCAAAATGGCGCCCGACACTCTCTTTAACACAGTAAGTTCGGGAAAAGGTGTTATAAATAATAAACTAGACAAAATACTATTAAAAAACCACCGAATATATATCAACCTATGTCACGGTAATGTATATTGAGCGAGTTTCTAACAGTATTTTGTCTAGTTTTATATTTATAGCACCTTTTCCCAAACTTACCGTGTTAAAGAGAGAGTCGGTAAACACAGTATGTTTTTCGAGCTGAATAAACGTGTTACATTAAATAAAAACACTGAAAACATATCCAGTTAGGTAGAAAAGTAACTTATCTTCCCTTTGATAACATTTGTTATATATTTGTTTTTTGACAACTTTTTCGAATCTATGTGTACAGTAATACAAACCCCAATTTTTATATAATATTTTTCAGTCCGTTCTTTTAATAATAAATAAAACTTTTCGCTGAATATTTTCAAATATTTTACAGTAAGCATTTTTCACGGCGGTATTTTTTTTTTTTTTTTTTTTTTTTTTTACGATTGGTAAATTATAAATATTTTAGCACGGGGTGTAATTCATTTCTTTGAAATATATTTAAAACTTCAATTTTTTGTTTTTTATAACATTTTAACTGTAAATAATTTACATAACGAGTTTGTTTTACTGTACACATAGATTCGAAAAAGTTGTCAAAAAAACAAATATATAACAAATAAACGTTATCAAAGGCAAGATAAGTTACAAACATGCCGACATTTTTCTTTTTAAAATATATTGATAAAGATTGTATGATTTTTGAAACGATTACACGTTTTAAAGTGAGTAAAACCACTAAAAACCTTCCCAGATAGGTAGAAGAGTAACTTATCCTGCCTTTGATAACCTTTATTTGTGATACATTTGTTTTTTTTTGACAACTTTTTCGAATCTATGTGTACAGTAATACAAACCTAAAATTTAATTTAACTTGAAAATAATATTTAAAATACACGTGCGTACACTGCACAAGCACCCTTATTATTATCATAATAATAATAATAATAATAATAATAGTAATAATAATAATAATAATAATAAAAAACTGGTGTAGATGACATCGACTGGCGCCACACCACACCAACTAGTCGTGTAGGGTCAGGGAGGATGGAAAGACCGAGGTGAGAGAGTACTGACCAAGTGTCCACTGGAAGTGTGCAGTTCAAATCTGGTACCTTGGAGAGGCATTTTGTCACCCAAACCTCAGGAAACACCAATAGCCGATGCCAACGAGAACCACTGACAACGGCTGTTGCGATAATATGCAGTCATCTGCACAAGTTGTCAAAAGGTGAAGAACACTGGAAATCTGGGGAGACTTGTCACTTAGTCTCCAGGGAACACCACAGGTTACTGCCAGTGAGCAATCACTGATGATGGCTTGTGAGACAACTAATACGCTACACATTTTGATGAAAAACATGGGGGAAAAATGCACATAGAAGAACAGAAAACCAAAACTTTAAATATAATTTCTGTATTTAAAGTAATAGTTATTTAAATATTTCAACATATAATCTTGTGGAGAAAATCCAGCTTCCCAATAAGGGGCACTCTGGATAAGAACAAAAATAATCTCAGTCATGAAAGATTTCTCCTCCACCGACCGAAGACAAAAAAGGTAAAGTGTAGCATCAAAACAGATACTACACTGTGATCTTGTTCCGAAGGCCCAAAAATATTTGTTTAATGTTTCTTTAATTGTTTGTTCCCTGAATTCATAATTCAGTTTTATCAGTATTAAATTGTATATTGCTTTAAAATTACTTAAATTTTACATAGATAATATTTATATTTTATATTGAATAAACTTCAGTTTAAGTATTAATCGAACCGTGTTCCTTTTTCTTTTTAAACATGTTTTATTGCTCTTTTTCAAATGGCCCTCATATTAGTACTGACAGTCTGACAAATTTTACCTACATTGCCTGCAGACATTTTTCAGTTAACAGGCCTTCTTCTTACTCTCGGTGGCCGTGGTTTAGCACCCCCCCCCTCCCCGACTTGTGGACTTGTGACCGTATTCTCCTGATGCTAGAGTTAACAAAATTTTTTATTCTCCTAAAAAAGGATATTGTATCGTCTTCGTTAATGATTTACGAAATAGTGAGTTAACAATATACGCCACTTGTCCAGAATTTTCCTATATGAAAAAATAAAGAAAATTTTATATGATGTACGTTGCCGTGATGAACAGAAAATATCGTACACCAAAAAATCACATAACTTGATCAAGCATATTTATTTTTTATAGAGAAAATTTTTAAGCGAACTTGAGTTTTTCCACTCCTTTCCTGACTTTCTTGCAAATTCGAATTATTTTGAATTATCTCCCTTGCTCCTTCAGACTTTTCAAGATGGCATCGCTATATCGTCGCTCATAGTTTAGCCGTATTTTTTCTTTTTCTTATTTAAGAATAAAACTACTTGATCAATTAACGTAATTTTTGGTGTACGATATTTTCTTTCCATCACAAGTACGCACATCATACAGATTTTATTGAATTTTGAATTTTTCTCATATGGAAGCATCCAACCTTATTTCAAAACAACAAACCAGACGCAGACAGAGCGAACTATTTTAGTAAAGAACAGGAGATAATGCACCCAGCATTCTCTCTTTTTTTTTTTTTTTTTTTTTTTTACAAGGGAAAAGTCGTAGGAGGATCATGATTAACCTTATCATAAAATTATCTTTTGCAAACCGCCCCCCCCCCACCCCACCAAAAAACCCGCATAAAATTAGGGTTACGGTAAACAACAATAACAAAAGGTTTTATTATTTAATAGGATCGACCTAATAGATGTCATTGAAGATTTGCATAAAAAGATAGTTTCCTTTATAGTTATGCCTCCACATGAGTCCACAGTTACCTTCAATTCTGCGGTGTGTTCAAAAGTGACGTTTAAAGCTAGACCATAACAATGTGTATACAGAACAAAAATAGGTCATGGCATGCGCGTTCACTGCTGATGACGTGTCAGTTTGTTACACTAATATTTTTGCTAAACGTTTGAATTCAGTTAAATGTTACAATCGGCGATAGAAATTACTGATAGAAACATTTCTGAGTTTTGGAGATGAGAATTGGTTATTCATATTATTTGGACTACTGTTCTTATCTTGAGTGTCATTTTTACAACGTTTCGGTCCATGTAACTTCCGACCTTCTTCAGGTGGATGTAACCTCCGACCTTCTTCGGGAGTATATTATCGAACTCCATAATGTTTCTGTCCAACTCGGGAATCTGTACGGAATTTCAAACGGAGGTAGCAAGTAATTCACAATTATATTTTTTTGGTCTCTCACACTGAGAATTGAACTTTCAACCTTTAAGATAATAACTTTTACAATTGAATTTTTTTCAAGTACTCTAATCACTGCGCCATGGGATCCAATCAGAAAAGTCATATTATCCTGAAGGTTCAATTCCCAGTGTAGGCAACCGAAAAATACAATTGTGAATTACTTAGGACTTCTATTCAGTCATGGCTGGCGGAATAAGAACATGCTACCCATGTGAAGTAAATAAAATGCTTCGTTCGAAATTCCGTCCAGATTCCAGAGGTCGACATGAAGGTTGGAGGTCACATTGACCGAAACGTTGTGAAAATGACACTCAAGATGAGAACAGTCGTCTGAAGAAGGCAAATAATATGATAGAAGCATATCCAACGTCATCAATCGTGCAAAAATCTAATGCTTTATCAATATTTTGTTTGATTTTCGAGCGATTATTGAAGCTCAATTATAAGAAGACAATTTTTTTTCGTTCTAATACTAAGGACTTGATACTTGGCATTTAAACATGAAAAAATGAAAATAAGTTAAAACAAAAAAAAATATTCAGGTAGGTATAAGAGTAATTTAGCTTGCCTTTGGTAACATTTATTTGTTATACATTTATTTGTTCACCTTTCTTTTGCTTTTGTTGGTTATTCTAATAAATGCACAAATAAACGAAACGAAGTGCACTTTCACCCGTCTTTACAAGCAATTCAGTTTTTCTCAGTCCGGGTGGTTTCGTAGTACGCCGTGAAGCCACATGTAGATCTCATAGACATCCGCCCTCGAGACAAAAGATTGAAATCTTCTTTGTTTAAAAAGGAAGGAAGTGAACATATTCTTAAAGTGGGGAATGTCGAGTGGGGGAGGGAAGTTTTATCTATAAGTTCGACTTAATTTTAATGTTTTATTTTTTTATTCCTCCTCCTTTTAGCGTGGGAAAGGATAGATTTACGTAAAGGCCTCGTCAACTGAACTTGACGTCATACAAATAGATCTGAAATTTGTGTCACTGAATTCATTGAAACCTCCACCAGGAGATTAGACGCAAGGTCAGGTGGGGATTGAAAAACAAATCGCAAAAGAAAGTGACCAAAAGTCATGATGATGATGATGATTATGATGATCTCCACCTGGGAAACGCCGGGTAGAGAAAGCTAGTACATATAATATATATAAACCTATCAATCAAAATAAAGAAATAATGGCCGAACTGATCCGTGACTTATGGTATGTATTTATAAAAAACAAAAAACAAACTATTTACGGATGTCAGCAGGTACTGCTTATTTGTTCTAAGTTGGTGGTCGGCACATCAAGTCATGTTCTGATTTCGTTCCAAATATAACATGTTGTTCAGATGGCAAACCCATATTCTCCAATGCCAAGTAGAAAAAAGAAAACGAAAACAGGAGAAAACGTGATAAAATTTCATATATATATATATATATATATATATATATATATATATATATATATATATGAGAAAGGTGAGGTACCGATAATTGAGAAAAAATGTTTGTGTTCTTTTAGCTAAACAAACAGAGATGTGTACTCATTTGTTTTGATAATAGTCCAATACCACAGATGCAAAAAGGAATATATCATCATCTATCATCATCAATTTAACGTCCGTTTCACATGCTGGCATACGTTAAGTGGCTTTAAAAAATTGACTTCCAATCTAATCTATTGCTGCCTAGGTATGTTATCTTTTAGGCTCATTTTCATAATTTCCTCCCATTTTCCTTGGCTTTCCACTGAACTGAACCTGCTACCTCAACTGTTCTACTACTAATCCAATAACTCTCACCCATTATTTCCACGTGCCAATCCAATCAATGTCATACACTACACTCCTTAAACAGTTCGGATATAATCTTCCTCCGATCTAGGCCTATCATTAAAACTCACATTACACATCAATTGTATAATATATAATTTGATATATATAGTATAATATCCATTGTATAATCGTCATGTTATTTCTCTCTCAACAATGCATGTCCACAACCTTCACTTCCATACACCACCACACTGCATATACATGCCTGATAGAGACATACACATACACGCATATATATCTATAATATAAAGCTGAACGTCTGTGTGTCTGGTCCTGAATAGGCGCCTATATGGTTGACTATTATAGAAAACTGATCACATATAAGTATAGAAGATGTATCGAGACACAGGAATGGGTATGTTTGATCTGGCATAATGATGATTCATTAAAATTGTGGGGTCTGCGTACGCGCCTGGTCCACAAAGTATGGAAATAAAACATTTAAAAATTAAAAAAAAAAACGTTTACAAGTGTTTTTGATATAGATGTACATAATAATACTTTGATAAGTATGTTTTAACTTAAATAGGGATGGTATAATAAAATTGTGGGGTCTGCGTTCGTGCCTGGACTCCATAGAATGGAAATAGGTACAAACTTTAATAAAGACTTTTCATATCTATCTGTGTAAGTATACTTTGATAATTATGTTTCAGTTTGAAGAAATATGGTATAATAAAATTATGGGGTGTTCGTTCGTGCCTGACCTCCATAGAATGGAAATATGTCACAAAATTTAACAAGGTTTTTTAATATAGATCCACAGAATATTGTGATAAGTGTTTCAGTGTGAACAGGTATGGTATAATAAATTATGAGGTTTATCTATTTTATTTTTACTTTCATCATATCTTGCTTTGGTTTTGATACCCCCAAATTCAAAGCTATCTCTTTACAACCCTCCCTTTTCATAACCTATCATACTTTCATAAATCAGAGTCCATTTTCTGTAGGCTGTTTTTGAACCCAGTCGACGATGGGTACTTTTGCACACACACATTGTAAATTTAAAAAATTTTAATTCCAGTTACCACAAAAAGTCAATTCATAATCAGGATGTGTGTGTGTGTGTGTGTGTGTGTGTGTGTGAATATTTATATTTACTTTTTCCATATGGAAAAAGTAAATAACTCACGTACATTTTAACAAAAAATCATAATTGTGGATTGACATTTTGTGGTAACGTGAAATAAAATTTACAGTAAACATGTTCCTAAGACAATATATCTTCATTGAACTCGTAGGCATATTGACTATTTTTTAAGAAATATATATACCTTAAAAGTATACAGTATACATTTTATTTTCATTCATATATATTTAATAAATGTTCTGAGTTTGTTTCAAAGTGTTTAAAATTCATACAATTGTTTCTGCCATTTTAAAACAAGCATTCTCTTATATATTATTCAATGTCCATAATGTGGAATGGTTGACCCACTCAAATAAGACAGATGATGAGGGAAGGTTCTGTCATGATTTTTCCATTGCCTATGACCTCACTCAGATTGTTCACGAACCAACCCGTATGTCTGATACTACCGGTCAGTATGCAAGCTTTCTAGACCTTTTTCTCACAACTTCCTCTGAACTATGTCCATGTTCCGTTCTATCTCCCCTGGGATCCTCCCACCACTCCGATAAAAATTAAATGTAAGTCTTCAGACGTACCTCTCCACCGTACTGTATACCGATACTCTATGGCTGACTGGGATAGCTTTCATACACTCATATCTGATCTATCTCTGCATTCCATGTTTAAAAAGGAGGTGTCCTCTATAGTATCAGACCTGACCGAATGGTTAATTGTAGGCATAGACCGATTCATACCATCCAAAGAATTCCAGCAAAAACCTAACAGCCAGCCATGGTTCTCCCCTGAATGTGCTGCTGCCATCGCACACAGAAATCACTTTTTCCATAGCTACCAACGTAACAGATAGACTGAGACTAAAGCTGCTTTCAGGACTGCCAGCAACCACTGTAAAAGAGTAATAAAAAAAATGCAAGCAAGCTATATGCTCAGTCTGTTAAATCCAAAGTAGCTGAGCAGCGGCTTGATTCCCACCAGTTTTGGCAAATTGCAAACAGGATCCTGAACCGAAGTGTGTGTTCTATCCCAAGCATAAGCATAATCAATGGACCTGAGGTCATCTCGTCAGCATCAGACAAGGCCAAACTATTTGCCAAGAACTTTGCAGCTAATTCTACCCATACGACAAGAGCATCAACTCCCCGTATTTCCACCTATAACACAGAACACGTTATGCAACACACAAATATCTGTGCGTGAGGTCGCCAAGCTAATCAAGAATCTTGATTCCAGTAAAGCAACTGGCCCAGACGGCATTCCAATTATAGTGTTGAAAAACTTGCTCCTATACTTACAAAACTGTTTAAGCGTTGCCTTAAGAATTCAGGTGATAAGTCGTCTCCCTCTCTGTCATGAGTAAGCAGCTGGAATCCATATTAAATAAGTCAATCACTTCAGCAGAAATAATCTTTTCAGTGACATGCAATGTGGTTTCCGTTCTGCTAGATCTACAGCAGATGTGCTAACGGTTATATCTCATAGGATTAGTGAATCTCTCGACAAAGGCTTCCTTTCTACGGCAATTGCTCTTGACATATCAAAGGCCTTCGATAAGGTATGGTATAAAGGACTACTTCACAAGATTTCCAGCTATGGAAATGTTTTCTCTCTCATTAAATCGTTTCTCTCTGATAGGCTCATAAGAGTAGTGGTTGATGGGCAGAAATCAGAGGCCCTCAGTATTAATGCTGGAGTCCCTCAGGGGTCCATACTGGGCCCAACTCTCTCCCTGATCTACATCAATGATCTCCCAAAACACATACTTAAATCATTCGTTGACATCTATGCTGATGACATGACCATCTATGGCAACACATCAAAGGCCATAAATGACAAAGTTCTCTCTAATTCTCTCTCCTTTGATCTCGAGCGCGTGTTTCAGTGGGGGAAGAGGTGGTTGGTTACTTTTAATGCATCTAAAACCAAGCTACTATCTTTACATCATCAACGCTCTGATCCCCATCTGGCATCAATTGAAATGGATGGCTCTCGTCTTGGGGAGGCTCTATGTTTTGGCAAGCTTCTGGGTTTGACCTTTACTCCTGATCTGAAATGGAACACGTACATCAAGTCTGTTGCCAAGGTCGCTGGGAAAATGGTGGGATTCTTCTACCGCTCCAGAAGATATCTCACTACTGATGCAATTCTCTATCTGTATAAAAACCAGGTACGTCCAAGGATGGAGTACTGCTGCCACATCTGGGCTGGAGCTGCTAAAAACAGCCTATCCTGCCTTGACAGAGTACAAAATAGACTTTGTGGCTTAGTGGGGGATGCCCTTTTCTCTTCCCTGCAACCTCTCTCCCTCAAAAGAGATGTTGCGAGCCTGTCTTTGTTTTATTGCTATTTCCATGGCAATCATCCGAGCTCCAATCTCTGCCCCCCCCTTTCATGATAAACACCCGTCTAGCTGAAACCACTGTCAGTAATTTTTCCCACTCTTTATCTGTGCCTAAATCAAAACGTAGATTCCATGAACAAAGTTTCTTTCTAAGAAGTGCACGCCTGTGAAACTCTTCCGTTTGCCTGTTTCCCACCTGACTACAACTTGGATGTCTTCAAGTCCAACATAAACAAATTCCTGATGAATCGCCCCCTTAAGTAAGACACTTTATCAAATCTCCAATACTAAGGATTACTATGATATTATCCCATTGATTACTGTACACGCAATAACCCTTATCCCCGATTGGCTTCCAGGCCTTGATAAGAGGTGACTATGTAAACAAAAAAAAGAAAAAAATTCATTATTGAGATGAGTGTTATTTATTGTGGATATTACCCTAATCTTTTTTAGTTGTTGTTCTTTCACGACGTTTCGGCCAATTATTCCTCTGGCCTTTGTCAGGTGGTAACCACGATGGGATAGAAACTCCGGATCTCCTAACTGCATCCTCAGCAATTGCAGTTAGGAGATCCAGAGTTTCTTCCCCGTTATGGTTACCACCTGATGAAGGCCAGAGGAATAATTGTTCGAAACGTCGTGAAACAACAACTAAAACAGATGAGGATAATAGTCCGCAATAAATAGATTAATGCATTCTCTTGATAACAAAATAAAGACGTTTTCAAAAGTCCTTTTCAGTGAATTTTTTTCCATCCAATTAAGTTCAAAATTATAAAAGAAACTAAGATAATTATGATACGATGATAAAGCCGACATTACGAAAGGAATTAACATTATTTTCCCAGAATGTATTTTTTAATACTAGTTTTTCAAGTTTACTTAAAGAACTAAAAAGATTTTTCGTCGATCTGTTGAGTTTATTGTTTGTGTTTAATTTGATGGGAAAAAATCACCGAAGAAACCTTTAAAAAATATTGAGTTAATTATCAAGAAAAGGTAAACTTTAAAACAATTGGACGAATTAAAAAGTTGTTAAAACAAATTCAGAACATTTATCGAATTGCTATTTTATATTAATCGTTTGATAATAAAATATTTTATTATTACATTATACATTACTGTATTTTCAGCACCAGTAATTGATACACTATTCAGCTATTAACTCAACTTTTGTGTGAATATATATATATATATATATATATATATATATATATATATATATATACACACACACACACACTGGTGGGTTGCATTCCAATGATCAAAGGAAAAAGTCGGTCTACAATTATAATTTTTGTTTATTTTTTTTAAATTTCGGTAAATGCCTGAATTTTCTTCTTTACTGTCTTATGCACATTTTGCAGGCCATAATGAAAAACGTTGTGTTTAGTCTGTCTGGCTGCTCGTCAGAGACGATCAAATATCAATAAAAACTGACACAGAATTACAAAACAAAATAAAAGAAAAGAAAGACGCCTAAGAAAGATGAGAATACAATATTTAAGACTAAAGAAAATAGCTTTGAAGCATGTGGACTGTTTAATATATTTGAATACTCGATTTTCAGTGGGAAAAAAAACTCATGTTTGTAGTTAGATTTTTTTAATAGGCACATTCATTTGCATATGAGAAGTAGTACTAAAAGAAGGACGAATTGAGGAAGACAGGCAGTTGAACTTTTGACAGCTGAGAAAGAATATTAGAGTTGAGATTTGCCGCTGATCATTGCATGTGTTGTTAAAGACGAATTTCATTACGAGGAAATTATTATTAAATTATTATTAAATATTAAATATTATTAAATTATTATTAAATATTAGTATTATTACTTTAAGCTTAAATGTATGACTCATCACAATTTAAATAATAATGCTCCAAGATATTTCATGCCCAATAATGTCGTTTTTTGACGTGTGTGTATATATATATATATATATATATATGTATATATGTGTGTGTATCTGATAAAAAACGTGATATTATACGAAACTATCAAAGAAACCACTCTATACTTGTATTTACAAACACACGTTCATATATGTGGCGAATTCTCCATTTTAGGAATTTTGGGAGACTATGTAGTCATCCTTGAGTCCTCTTCTATTAGGTCGATTTTAACTCTAAGAAATAGAATCTGCTAGGGCCCCATTCACAAATAAAATGCCAACTACCGTTTAAAAAAATACTCAATGAATGTTAAGGCTACTATGGCAATGAATACTAGTGCCCCTAATTGTACTGTTGGCAAAAACAAAACTAAGAAGCAGAAGATAAGGAAATACCAAGGTCTCATTTATGACATGAAAAGAAACTGGAATCTTAGGAAGATGTCCATCATTCCAGTAATTATAGGAGCAACTGAACTCATGAAAAAGAATTTTAAAACCTACTCGGCGAATATACCCGCTGAACCAAGTGCAAGAAAGGTACAAACAATTTTGTGTGAGTTACACTTTATTTTTAAAAAAAATTAATGAAAATCGCTTAGGACAAAGCATGAAGATACTTGATGTAAAGATTTGTATAAAAATACTTGAAAATCAAAAACTAAAAAATCAAACCAAATGAGTTTTAGATGGATACATTCTGATAAAAAAAAACAGCAATTCTTTCCTCTTTGTCAAAAAGATCACTTATGGAATGTGAAAACTAAAGGACAAAAATAAGGGAAACGAGAGTTATGAATCCTATCCTTATAGTTATGATCATAAAAAATATTTCTCGGTTGGAATCTCTGAAATAGCAGGTGAATGTCTTGTATCCAACAGAATGCCCCATCCTCAACACAAAGAAAAAAAAACATGCATTATCATAGGAGCCTTGCCATAGGCGTTACTCTACATTAAAATAAAAAATAAGTTGAATTAGTTTGTTGTCTTCACTTTTTCAAGAAGTATTATTCAATTATGACTTTTTTGTGTGTGTGCGCAACAAAAACGAAACAATAGAAACAAATATCGACACTTCATGGCCATCACCATTACAGACGTAGAAATTTAACATTTGGATTTAGAATTTCTGAATGGAGGCAAGTCTTTAAAAAAAAACCTCTGCTGAATTTATTGTAAGTGCTAACAATTCACTGGCAATTGCACCGAGAATAACCATAGTTATGATTAAGTATGAATTCTATAAAAAAACAAAAACAAAAAAAAACACACACACATTGAAATATGAATTTACCTTTGTTTATTCAAAGTTGCATGTCTCTTCATTTATAGGAATTCGTCAAATCTTATCAATTAATTCATTTTGGTTCTTATTATTTGGTATGTAAAAGATAAAAAAAACAAAACATCTAACTAATCTCGCAGAAGAATTTTCATTGTCTTTAACTGCTATATTGATTAGCTTCGAGAAATTTCACATTGCTTTCAGTGAAAAAGAATAAATAAATAAACAAAAAACAGTTGCATGATCATCTGGCCTTTAATAAAGGTGGCCATGGCCAAAACCTGTCATTTTTTTTTTTAATTATATAATTTTGTTATATCTGGGGATACGGTATCCTACCGGATGTCAATCATTCACCCACTATCTCATGCATTCCAATCAAAAAATTGTTTTTAAGATTGTAAGCGTTCCTTTAAATGTTTAAATGCAATTGTTTGTATCTCTCTTGCACATGGTTCACCGGATATATTTGCTAGATAGTTTTTGAAATTCTTTTTCATGAGTTCAGTTATAATTACTGGAACGATGAAAATCTTCCTAAGATTCCAATTTCTTTTCATGTCGTACATAGGACCTTGGTATTTCGTTATCTTTTCCCTCTCAGCTCTGTCTAAACCAGCACCACCGGGAACATTAACTTCTACTAAGGTTGCTTCTTTCTTCTTGTCCCACATCACTATGTCAGGTTTTTGACGGTATTTTAATACCTCAGATGTTAAAGCCAAAGCAAGAGAGAGAGAGAGAGAGAGAGAGAGAGAGAGAGAGAGAGAGAGAGAGAGAGATGAAACAAACGGAGGAGGAAGGCCTTTTCTATTTTTTTAACATCCCAGCTGTAATTTTTACAGAAACACTCATATCATCACAACGTTATCAACGAGACGCCCCACCCTCGTCCGATGTTTTGTTAGTACCATAGGAAACCAAAAACCACTGACCCAAATTTCGTAGGCAGCTTCTTCATCCCGATGAGATGATGAGGACAGTCATTGCACAGAGAAGTGATTGTATTTACTTCCTTCCCAACGCAGGAAGAAAAGGCATAAAGTCGGCAAGATGGAAGATAGATCGTCTCGGACAGGATATAGAAAAGAATTGTTAATCTAATAGGTTCCGCACTGTGTGCCAAGTTTCAGCCCCTGTCCCATCGCCACAGTGTTGCATGCATGTGCTTGTTTTACAAATACTACCACAGAATGTGCTCCAGCGAACTTACTGCATTTATATCCACCTCAATAGAAATATCCCACCTCATCCGTTTCATTTTCCTTCAATCAAAGTTCCCAGAAATCAAGGGGCTCCCCTACCTGGGTCTAACACTTGATCTACAAGATACATAAATATTCGAATGTTCCATGAAAGTTGTTTATCTGACAAACACTGAGTTTGTAAAGAAGATGAGAACATTATTTCTCTCAATTGACCATTTTATATAGTTATAGTATATCTTTTTTTGGTCTCTTGGTGTTACTGGATTCCAGAACAAGAATTCATCTAGTCTGGTGGAATATTCAGCTTCGTGTTGTTACTTTACATAAAATCACTTGTTTGAGCTGCGAATACTGTATGATTTTGAATATTTAATCAAAAGTTTACTTGTAGGGAAAAGTATCCTTAAGCCAGGTTGTCCCAACAAACCTCCGTACAAAGAGATCTTAGACACTCGAGGATAGTGTCCAGTAGGCATTCAAGTTCTCTCTCCACATTACTATAGAAACTCCTATGTGCTGGAAGATTTTATATTCTGATAAATTCTTTCTTTGAATAGTTTGTCTTAGAAATTCCTTCCTTACCCTGTTTCCCCGACTGCACCAACATGCAGAAATTTAAATATAATGTGAACTCGTTGCTCAACTCCCCATCCAGGTTGCTCTTTTATAAATATGGTCTGTTACAATAGTCCCTTGAATGGGGTCAATAAAATAAAACAAACCGCCGACTAGAAAGATTGGTATTCCCCAGCAGAGGTGCCTCAGATGATTAGCAATAAACCAACATCCCGATGAAATATGATAATACCTGAGAGGATACAAGTGTACAGGCAATATATCGAATCGGAATTTAACTATTTGCCGATCCCGATAGTGTGTGTCATACTTTAATAAGCCTCTCCCATTATCACCAGTGGTGTTGCCTCACCTCATGTAGTAGGAATAACATTTACCGTGTAGAAAAGGAATTTTGTGATTACACCTGTTTTTTAGTTACTCTCCCCCCCTAAAAAAAACAACAAAAAAACAAGATTCATTAGTTAAACATTGACGGACCCTTTCACTCACCACGGGTTAGGGTTTCTGAATTGTGCGTGCTTCTCTCTCGTCAGTCCCACATTCTGTAGATTGAAACAACAAAATGGAAAGAGGATTGTTTGTATGCGTTTCACAGAGAAATTGCCAATCAGCGTGATATGTTAAAAAGCGAGAAAATGTACTTTATTGTTAAAAATAAATCGCTTTTATGCGATACAAACAGAAGCATTCAATAGAAACCTAAATACATTTAAGTGTGTGTGTGTGTGTGTGTATAATTTTTCTATTTTTCGATTTTTATATTCTGTTTTTCTTTGAGAATTGAGAAATTTTAAGACTTTATCCAATCAAGATTTTTATTTGAGAGAGAGAGAGAGAGAGAGAGAGAGAGAGAGAGAGAGAGAGAGAGAGTGTGTGTGTGTGTGTGTGTGTGTGTGTGTGTGTGTGTGTGTGTGTGTGTGTGTGTGTGTCTTGGAAGTGTTTTTAACCGTGAAAACTATTAAAAAAAATAAAATTTTTTAACTTGTTTTATTTTTTAGTCATTCGTTGGAAAATTATTTTGTCAGTCATTTAATCTCCTGCAATCGCTGAATCAACTTGCTTTTTTGAATTCACAATAGTCCTAAGTCTTCAGGGACCATCAGTTGTTTACCATGAAACATTGTTTCAAGGTGTTAGTTAGTTAGTTAGTTAGTTAAAATCACCTCTCTTCCAATTTTTTCAATTTTCCGTCGAATCATAAGGCAGCAAGCACGTTCATGTGACGTCAGACTTAAAAGAACTCACTATTTCCAAGACGTCAATAATGTTAATTCCACGGCGCCAGAATTAGCGTCACAAGATAAAATTGTGTTACGTTAATCATTTTAAAATATTATTACAGGTTTTATACGTAATGTGACCCCCGCCCCCAAATGCGATGAAATTTATGCATCGATTAAAACAATAATCAATTTATATTGAACAGTTCTATGTCAATGCGTGTAAGACCGAGAGCGTCCACCCATCCATCTATACGTGTGAGATTGTGTACGTGTGTGAATAGAGGTTGAGAGATAATGTCTATGTGTGTGAGGTAGGCAGATAGAGAGTGCATGTCTGTATGTGTGTGATGAGGAAAAGAGTATGTGTGTATGTCTGTGTGTTATGCGCGCATAGGCCAATTTGGTTTGCGTCACATAAGCCTCTACAGTCTTTGTCAGCACTATTTCATGGCAAATTAATAAGACCTCTCCTCTTTTGTTCCTCACAAAATGTCAACTAAGACAAAGTCAACACATAAATATCTGTCTGACGAGGCGCTGATGTTTGTGGTTGGTTGTGGCTAAAGAGGGGAGGGTGGGGAACAAGGATGGTATTATGTCCCACCGCAGCCGACAAAGAATGCCATTTTCAGATCTTGACTATCCTAAAGAAAAGTCGGAAAACGCAACAAATCCCCATCATCCTTCAAAGTTGTGTTAATTTTTTTTTCTGCAAAAATCTTCGATTACAATCGATTAAGAGATTACATCAATCTACTCTCTAGCTTTTGTTGTCTTGTTTGTTTCCATGCATACTGGATGACGTCACTTATTAAAAATGGTTGCAAACATCGAGGACACCTTTAATCATAGTTAATGAATAACCAAAAGTATAACTCGATCGAATAAAATAGAGAACAGACAACTCGTGACACTTGGTCGTCTATGTGAACAGTGATCACGCACACACACACACACACACACACACACACACACACACACACATACACAGTCAACGGCATTCTCTATATAGAAAAAAATCGAATTATGGCAATGGGATGATTGCTAAAATCGTGGAATCAGCAGCAGCATACGAACGGTAAAAACTCGCCTTATTTCACAAAGATGATTCAAATTTTTAAATACAGTAGAACCCGGGGTTATGGTGGTCCTAGGATTTTTTTCAGGTCACGATGTGGAATACGATGGTTACCGTATTTGCCCCGCCTTACGGTGTTATTTATAATGTTATCTGATTATATATATGTGTATTATATATTTTACTGGGTACTAGTGTACTTATTGATCCGTGCTGAAATAATAACGTCATTATTTAAATAGTCATTATCAACATGGGGAGGGAAGGGCGTTTTTTTTTTTTTTTTTTTTAACTATTCTATACTTTAACCTTACAATTGAATAAAAAACATATCAAAACTTTAATTAAACTTGGAAATACGATTTAAAAAATAGCTCGGATGAGTAAGTGCACTAGCACCCTTTACTGTATTTTGTTACTAATTTTTAATGCCGTATCCCGGGGTTCTACTGTAAAACGAAACTATTATCATGAAAGTATGTCATGGTTGTATTACTTTATCTATTTATGTATTTACTTTATCTTTATCTTTTTTTTTTGTTTGGTTTTTTTCTGGAACAAAACTATTAATGAGACAACAAGTTTGTTTTATTTTGTTTGTTAAATTTTATCTAAAAAAATGTAAAATATTGAAGCTACAGAAGAAATCTTTCCGATAATCAAACTTAATTCGATAAAATATGAAGAAAAAACTCTCAGAAACATGTGTATAGCATTATATTTTGTACGATTTATTCTTTTGGAGTGTGATTTAAATATTTTTTCAATACATATTGAATTTATTCATAAAACATTTTAAAAAATAATAGAATTATCTGCTTAATTATACCATTTTATTTTCATGTATAACAATTTTTGTGTAAGTTAAAAAATATAATGTATGTTCCATATGTATCACGAACGTTTTCGATTCTTCATCAAATCATCATCATCATCAGGTAAAAAAAACTTCTAATTAATAAAAAAGTTGGAAATAAGAGAGTTTCAAAAGATGGCTGAGAAACAAGCGCGTGAAGCCAGTTAGACACTAAGAGAACGTTCTCACGCTGTTCCAGGAGAGATATTAACAATTTAAATTCCACAACACTAAAATTAGTGTAACAAAATAAAAAACTGTATGGTTTCAGAAGGTATTTTAGTGTTATTAACTAAAAGTTGTCTGAAATCAAATATGGTAATTATATTTTTGTATATCTTGGTAAATTGAGCTAGAATTTACAAGATGCATGGTGAGGCGGTGGATACGGTAGTGGTTGTAAAACAACGTAGCTTTTAGCTTTATTCTTGTTATGGGAATTACATTCTCCCAAAAGGGCATTTAAACTTATCAATAACATTAGTTCTTTCTAATGTTTTAAGAGTTGGGAGGAGTTGTTTTTTTTAAATCTAAGATTGTGAGTCTTACATTTCTTATAAGAAATAATAAGTTTAATTTTATTATTGTTAATTGGGGATATGTATGTGTGTACAATATTTTTTATGTTTTTTTTTTCTTCTTCTAATTTCCAATTGCATTTGGATACATAAGCACGTGTTAAGATATTCTTAAATTGGATATAGTTGGATATTATTTGTAGCGACTCTTTTGTGAATCGGTATTTAATTTTAATAACTTGCATAGGATTAGTTTTACTCGCTCGGTCTATATATATATATAACAAAATAAAATGATGAAAAATAAAAATTAACATTATTAAAAAAAGAAATATAACGAAAGATTCTCCTTATTTCATGGAATAATGTAAAACGGTATTTTTCATCATTTCATTTTGTTTTATAGTAATGTTCTATTTATGAAATGGAGCATCGCTTTATTAAAATAACACACACACACACACACACACACACACACACATATATATATGCCATCCTAACAACATCCATCATTCATTTGAATATATCTTGGAGGAAGAGGGGGGGGGGCTTTTCTATGAATATTATCTTTTAGTAAGTTTTCTGGATTTCTGTCTTCCTGAATTTGGATTTACTTCATAGTTTTTGTTTGTCAATTTAGTGCAATTTGTAATAATATCTGTTTGCCTCTGATGAGTTGTTTGATGTCACAATGTGCCATATCTCCCATCATTACAACGAAACAAGTGGTAGGAACTTATGAAAAAAAAACTAAGTAAAATAATTAAAAAATAATAACAATAAATAAATAAATACACAAATGCTGTGATTTTGAACTAATTTTGGGTCTTTGGAATGGAACTCACAATGGTTAAAAGACTGATGATCCCTAAAAACGTAGGACTATTATTAGTTCAAGAAACCAGGTTTTTTTTCAGCGATTGCAGGAGATTAAATGACTTACTGATAAAATAATTTTCCAATAAAGGACTCAACATTAAATTTTTATGAAAAAAATATTTTTATCTAGTTTTTAAGCTTAAAAAGCTTCCAAGATTATATATATATATATATATATATATATATATATATATATATATATATATCTCCAGGGTGTTCCAAAATGAGCTGATACATTTGTAGAGAAAAAATATAAATAAACTAGCAAACTGACTGGGTTCAAAAACAGCCTACAGAAAATGGACTCTGATTTATGAAAGTATGATAGGTTATGAAAAGGAAGGGTTGTAAAGAGATAGCTTCGAATTTGGGGGTATCAAAACCAAAGCAAAATATGATGAAAGTAAAAATAAAATAGATAACCCTCATAATTTATTATACCATACCTGTTCACACTGAAACACTTATCACAATATTCTGTGGATCTATATTAAACAACCTTGTTAAACTTTATGACATATTTCCATTCTATGGAGGTCAGGTGCAAACGAACACCCTATAATTTTATTATACCATATTTCTTCAAACTGAAACATAATTATCAAAGTATACTTACACAGATAGATATGAAAAGTGTTTATTAAAGTTTGTGCCTATTTCCATTCTATGGAGTCCAGGCGCGAACGCAGACCCCACAATTTTATTATACCATCCCTATTTAAGTTAAAACATACTTATCAAAGTATTCTTATGTACATCTGTATCAAAAACACTTGGAAACGTTTTTTTTTTAATTTTTAAATTTATTTCCATACTTTGTGGACCAGGCGCGAACGCATGGCCCATAATTTTAATGAACCACCGTTCTGCCAGATCAAACATACCCATTCCTGTGTCTCGATACATCTTCTATCATTATATGTAATCAGTTTTTTTAAAATAGTCAACCATATAGGAGCCTATTCGTGACCACACACACACAGTTTTATATTATAGATTATATAACAAAGAAAATTTTTTTTTTTAATTAAGCCAAAATTTCATTTATTTTACGTATTTATGCATTTTTTAAGGAAATGTTCCCGAATCATTTAATTTCTTTGCATGGTGATATTGGTTGGCCTGCAAGATCGCCTGATCTAAACACCTGCGATTTGTTCTTGTGGGGATATTTGAAATCCAAAGTATTCAGTCACCACCCTCGATCTCTTGAAGAATTAAAGCAAGTATTCGATCTGAAATTACTGTTATATTTAACCGAAATTATCCATCGAATTATTGAAAATTTTTGTGAACATCTACAATCGTGTATTAGCAATGATGGGAAACATTTGGCCGATTTAATATTTTAAACTGTGTGAAATAAAAATGGCATTCTACGTACATTTAAAAAATAAAAATATATTTTATTTATTTGTTATTAAATATATATATTATTTACCAACAAATGTGTCAGATCATTTTAGGACACTTTATGCATGAAAATATTGTTAGCGGGGGTTTTCGCAGTAATCACAGTTTTATTTTTCTGGCATTCGACTTCAACTGGAATCTTAAGATCCGGAAGTGAACCAACTACAGATCTACCGAAAAAATAAAACAGCCAATCAAAACACGGAACGTTGAAGCGAAACAAATTCTCTAATTTGGCGAATAGCTTGGCCAATCACAAAGCAGGAACAAATATTAATAGAAACAGTGATATATAGAAGACAGCTATAACAATGGCTGCAGTTTCACAAGAAGGAAAGAGAAAACGTTTTACACCACAGAACACTCTGTTCTACTAGACAAAATGTAATAAGATAGGATAGAAAAAGCTTGACATTCTCTGTCACGGTTGCAGGAGTGAACTGAAAAAAAAAAATAACATCCTGGTATAAGAGAAACCCTTAAAGGGATATAAAATAGGAGAGCCAAAGAAGGACGGTAAAGGAGAGAGAGAGAAAGAGAGAGAGAGAGAGAGAGAGAGAGAGAGGGGGGGATGATGCAATAATAAAAATAGAAATAAATCAGAAAAGAGGATTTGCCGAAACAGGAGTGGCAAGGAGCGGCTCAACAAGGTTATAGATTGCATGGTTTTCAAAACAACGATCTGAACAGTATGGTAAATATAGTTTATTATCTTAAAATAAAATATAAATATAAAAAGTTTTAACGTTCGAAAATCTCGTCCAAATTTTTTTCTAAAATGAAATAATGATTTTAATATTGATTATCGGAACTATATCAAAACCGCTAAAATACAAAACTATATCAAAACCGTTAAAATACAAAACTATATCAAAACCGTTAAAATACAAAACTATACCAAAACCGTTAAAATACAAAACTATACCAAAACCGTTAAAATACAAAACTATACCAAAACTATTAAAATACAAAACTATACCAAAACCATCAAAATACAAATTCTATTTGAACAACCAAAATCAGTACTAAAAACGGAACAACATGTCTTAGAAACCCATCTAAGACACACATACACCACAACCGGCACATCCCACTGCAACAAAAAAGTAGATTGATATGGCCAGAAATCCCCCAGAAAAAGTTCAACATGAACATAATGATGTACAAAGAGGTAAAATGTGTTGTCAACAAAGTCAGAAATAAATCTGTGCCAGGTCCGAATCGAATACCCTTTTTACTTTACAAAAGATGCCCTAAATTTCTTAAATGGCTATATATAAACTTGAGGTTGACATGGAAAAACCGTCATTTCAGTAACCAATGGATGAAAGCAGATGGTGTGTATATACACAAGGAACAAAACTCAAAAGCTATAAATCAATTTCGGACAATCTCACTTCTTAGCATAGAAGGAAAAATATTTTTTACAGTAATGGCTTCAAAATACCTACTATCAAATAAATATATCGATATTTCAATGCAAAAAGGTGGTGTCTCTGGAATAGCAGGTTATCTGAAACATGGGAGCATGATATGGGAGGCTATCTAAAGAGCGAAAACTTGCAAGACTGACTTGGATAATGCATATAGATATGTGCCTCATCAAATGATCCAAATATCGCTTCAGATGCACCACATCCCAGAGGTAATACGCAAGATGATTGCAATGTATTTCGATAGGTTTCATATGCGGTTTACCACAAATGACTACACGAAAACTGGATGAGACTCGAGGTGGAAATTGCAATGGGATGTACAGTATCGCCTATACTTTTTGTTTTAGTGATGCAAATAATTCTCAGAGCAGCAGGAGACGATGTAAGCCCTACTACTGTAGGTGAAAAATGCGAAATGACACCATTAAAGACATTCATGGATGATACTACGATCCTCACATCAAAAGAAGCTGACACCCGCAAGTTACTCACCATTATGGACGAAATGATGGTTTGGTCCAGAATGACTTTCAAGAAGCCTCTTTCTGAGAAAGGGAAAAGTGTATCAAGATAGCTGCTTTGAAGTGGGTGGTAAGAAAATCCTTACTGTCTCAGAAGAACCGATAAAGAGCTTGGAAAGACGGTATGATAACACTTTGAAAGATTCCAAACAGGTTAAAGTGACAATCAAAACTGTTGACGAGAGTCTAAAGATGATCAGGTGCTGTCCGCTGCAAGGTAAACACAAGGTGTGCTGTCTCCAACACATGCTCATCCCAATTCTGTTATAATCTCTTCTCGTATATGAAGTAACTATGAGCACAGTTGAGGCAATAGAAGCAAAAATCAGCAGATATACAAGAAAATGGCTGGGTTTGCCCTGAGGATTATCAAATGTAACCCTATATAGCAAACAATCTAGACTAAAATTACTGCTTGTCTATTGCAGAGGAGTTCAAAGCTGGAAAAATCAGATTCCAGATGATGTTGGACAATTCTAATGATACAGTTGTAAAGACAGTACAACCCTCTCTTAAAACAGGGAGGAAATGGAAAGTCCGAAATGCTGTAAATGAGGTGAAAGAAAACTTAGCTTTCAAAGAAAGAAGTCATTGGGTTCACTCAGACAAGGAAATCTGGACTTGGAATGACCAGCATTCAAAGGTGGTCTACGGCTATAACCAAAGAACACCAAGATCTGGTCATTCAGAAAATAAGAAGCAAGGAAGAAAGCAAAAGGTTCGTAAAAGGTGTTCAACAGTCACAGCAGAGACAATGGACAAACTAGGAAGAAGCTACGCCAAGATCATTATGTGGAGTGACATTTGACATATGTTGCCGCTAGAGTTGAGTTTCATAATACGTTCAATTTATGATGGTCTTCCATCAATGACTAACCTTGCTAAATGGAAGAAGGGGGATAATTCAACCCATATTTATGCAAAGAAAAACAACAGACTATGAAACATATTCTTAGTTCCTGCAGAGTGGCCTTTGCTAATGGCTGATATACATAGTGGCACAATAGGGTACTGGAAGAACTGACGACAACAATAAGTAAGCACATGAAGCTCGAAGCAGTCAACATAAGCCGCAAGTTTTTTTGCTGAGGGAGGAAAAATGTGGATCGAATCAAAACGTATAACTTGCCCATTACTAGTACCTAGCCAAAATATTCTTGAATTGATGATTGGTTAGTCACTTACTGGCACAGTAATTACTCAAAAATTATAAGAGAAATAACAAGGAAAAAACTCATCTTGATTGAATTGACAGTACCTTATGAGAGCCGGATAGAAAAACAACATCAATACAAGATAGAGAAATATGAAGACCTAAAAGGAGAGCTGACCCATGAAGATTACGTTACAATCCTCCGAGCTGTTGAGATTGGAGGAAGAGGTTTCTTTGCAGGCTCCTTATATCAACTTTTAATCCAGCTTAGAATTATTGGAATTAAAAGGTCGAAAAAGAATCGCATAGAGATAAATGAACAATGAGCAATATGGGCAAAAAGGAATACTGCATGATATGGTAGCAAGTTTTCACAGTGCAGTTATCTTTGTGATTAGATTTATTTATTTAATGATTTTATTCATTTATATATGTTTTTTAATTTTAAATTTATTTTATCTATTTCATTATGTTTTTCTTTTCTTTTTACTATTCTTTTCGATATGAGCGTGTCTTAACTTAAAGAATATGTTAAACGCAGCTTTTGAACATTTAAATATCACGCACAAAGCTGTTGCTGGTAACAGGAAACGCTAACTTATTAAGCATTTTTATTGTATTGAGCAGTTCATTCAAACGCAATTTAGATGATTGAACCTCGCATGAGTGAGAGTGGCCGATATGCAAACAAGCCACAACAAGGAAAAGACTCATCTTGATTGAATTTACAATACCTTGAGAGTCCGGTAGAAAAACAACATCAATATAAGATAGAGAAACATGAAGGCCTAAAAAGAGAGCTGACCCGTGAAGGTTATGGTACAATTCTTTGAGCTGTTGAGATTGGAGCAAGAGGTTCCCTTGTAGGCTTCCTATATCAATTTTAAAGCCAACTTGGAATTAAAGGTCGAAAAAGCGTTGCAGCCAGTAAACGCCTCATGGAGATAACTAAAAATTACACAATGTATCTCTGGGCAAAAACGAATAACCCATGATATGGTAGTAAGTGTCTACATTGCAGTTATCTCTGTCAGTAGATTTATTCATTTATTTAATGATTTTATTAATTTATTTGTATATTTTTTTAAAATTTTAAATGAAATATATATTACATAAATATATTTTAAAATTTAATTATCATTACTATTATTTTTTTTTTTCAATATGAGCACGTCTTAACTAAATGAATATTTTAGACGCAATCTTTGAACATTTAGACAACACGTGTAAAGCCGTTGCTCATAACAGGAACCGCTTAATTATCAAACGTCATTTTTTTTTTTTTTTTTTTTTGCATTGAGCAGTTTATTTAAATGCAATTCAGATAATCAGGCCCCGTATCAGTGAGGGGGGGGGGCGACACGCGAACAAGCTGTAGAGAAGGGCCCAAAACGGTGCACATTCTCTCCTGCTGACCTGATATTATCTGGAAGACAGTATGAAATACCCCCCCCACACACACACACAAAAAACATGATTATATACAAGATTACGAGTGAATAAATAAAGGAAATGAAATACAGCAAAAAAAAAAAAAAAAAAAAAAAAATAAACAAAAACTAACTAAAACAATACTAAAACAATTTTAACATGTTGAAATTTTGCATAATTGCTGCTATCAAAAAAAGTATCAGATCCATGCATCACATTTGGAAAAAACACAAGTTGAAATTCCGTCAAAATTTGAACCATGACCTTATTTTTTAACGTCAATGGCAAACTATCTCTGCCGAAAACATAATATCCTTCTGTGAAAGTAACAACAGGAAAAATATCGTCTGCTTCAATGATATTTCCACTAAATGATTTTGCCCCCGCCCCCCAATTGGAATAAGTTCAGTTTCTGAATTACAAATTTTTAAAAATTTTCAACATGTATTTAAAAACAATTTTGTGTTTTCTATTTAACGAAATATTTTTAAACAAATCAAATGCCTCCTTTCTAGCATGATAATTACTCATCCGAAAATCAAGTTTATTCTTTACCTCATAATGGTGAAATTTTCCCTTCCCCATAAATAGTCTACCTTGGCTCAGGGTCATTAAATATCGTTTCGATTATGTGAACTTAGACAGCATAATCATATTATGCCAGTTAAAGCGACGTTCAGTACCAAATGGGTGACCATTTGAGAAACCAGGCACTGTATGTGGAAGGATGGCAAAACCGCCTTACAAATATTTAAGTATTGAAATGATGAAAAAAAAAAAATAATTTACTATATAAGTTTATTAAATCATCAGGTGTTTGAACAACGGCTATAATTAAATGACCTTTAATCCATGGATTTTCAAAGAATTACTCTTCTCTGAAGGAAAAAAACCCAATCGCTAATTATTGGTAAGTATTTGCGGTCTTTTACTGGAAATAAGATTTTCAGTCTGTCAACAAATATCTAGTCGCAGACACTTCACTTTTATTGATCTGAGAAAATTTCATTCTGAAAAGAGATTCTAATCCATCAAATTTATTTCAACAAAAATTCTATATCAAATCATGAAATACATTTGAATTATAAGTTTGTCAGGTTTTTGTGAAAAGTGAACATTTTGAGAATTATTTTTTTAACATTAACATTAGCTTGTTTGCCCTTAAAAATTGTTTTTTCACCATTATCAATACAATAATGTAAAAAGTAGTTAATACAGTTTTTAAAATCATAAGTATTAATTCTTAATTAGTTTTATACATTTTCTTAGTTTCATGTCATGATTTTTAAGGTTTACTTTTCATATTTACCGTAGTGTTAATTCAAGAAATATTAACCCCTGCTCTTTTATTTATTTAAAACTAGCCTGGGTTCCCAGTGTTGCCCGGATGTTTGGAGGTGTGCGTTGAGCAAAAAAAAAAAAAAGGTAGTGGTAGGCTCAGATCCATACTGTAAAGGAGGAAAAGAATGTGAAGAAAAAGTGACGTGTTTGCTGTTGCACCCATCGCCAAACCAGAAGTGACGTAGGTTTATTAAGTAAATTGTTTATTAAGTAGATAATCGAAAAGAGAGGGTGACTTCTGAAAATATCGGCGAATAAAGCGACTCCTCTCTGTAGAAAAGTACTCAGTTGAGGGTGAAAGAATTGTTTTTGACCAATTTTTTCGATATTTGGCGTCCGAAGGGCCAGGCTTCAAAATGATACCGATCTTGTGAAAATCTGTCATCTCTGTCGAAAATTTTTGCGAGACATACAAACATACATTTAAACAGACAAGTGAGATTTATATTATAGACTAGCAGGGGTGCCCGGCGTTGCCAGTGTGTTTGTCGGTGTAAAAGAAAAAAAAAATGTTTAGGTAGGGAGGCAGGCTCGAACCCAAAGCCTTGAGGCGAAGAGCAAGGAATGAAAACCATTTTACTTAAACGATTAAAAACTTAATGGAACAGGTGTGTGAATTTAATGAGGTCAAACATCACGCCATAGAGTGAATGAAATCCCACACTTAACATTTGCTGCGAGGCATTTTTTTAAAATTTTGTTTCCACAACTTTAGCTGCTGGGGGGGGGGCAGCTCCCCATAAAAAGGGGAGTAGCAGTTGTCTGATACAAGGGCCCCCCCCCCCGCATTGATCAAACCTCATTACTTTTGTAGACGTCGCTAGCACGAATGCCAGGGAGTTTGTATTCTATGGATTCAGTTTCACTTTTTTTATACTGAAAAGCCAAAGAAACATTTGTAAAAGTCGTTTAAATAAGATAGACGCGACCTCCCTTCATCACTATATAAAAGGTTCTAAGAAAGAGTGACCATCCCAGAAGCCCCCCCCCCCAAAGCCTTTGCCAGACATACAGAAAAAATACACACACACACATTTTGCCTTTTATATATATAGATGAGGGTACTAGTGCACTTATTGATCCGTGCTGAAATAATAAACTTATTATTTAGAAAGCCATTCTGGAAATTTTGTCTCCAGTAAAAAAAACAAAAAAAAAACAAATGTTAGATATCTTTGCCTGTTATAGAGATGAGCTGCTCTAAAATTTTACCAGTTATTGAATTGCAATTACAAATGAGAGAGATAAGAAACATGAAATCCTTAAAAACTCTATAAAATATTGCCCTGCTTAAAGACATCGAATGAATGAGGTGAAATTTGCTAAACCGTTTATGTTGTTATGAAATTTCTTATGTAAAACACATGGTAAACATCTTAGTTAACATTATGTTATTATGAAATTTCTTATGTAAAACACATGGTAAACATCTTAGTTAACTTTTGTGTTTTTCTTTCGTTGGAACGATTCTTTTTTTATCCACAACTCGTTTCTATTATCAACAATTACTTATGTTCACGTGAATTGTATTGAATTTGTTAGATTAGTAGATGCAGAACAGTTGAGGTAGCAGGGTCAGTTGGCAAAGGTAGGCCAGAGAAAACATGGGAGGAAGTGACGCAAAAGAAAATATAGCAGGAAGTGATAAAGATGGACATGAGAAAAAGCCGAATAAATAAAGACCTGGCCAGAGATAGCTTAATACAGAAGTCAAGTTCAAAAACTGTCCAACACATGCCAGCATGTAAAACAAATATGGAACTGATGATATATATATATATGGTGCACGATAAAAAAACAAACAAAAACAAACAAAAAAGACATGAAAGTTAGGTTTAGGTCATTATGAAATATTCATCCATGCATTTTTCAAATTTTATTCAAAAAAGGGATCACAGAAGATATGAAGTCCTTAAAACCTCAGTTGATTAAATTTTGGGAAAATATCTCGAAATCATTCAAAAACGATCGGAAGGTGGCTAGACTGTGTATGTCGTTGAGCAGCTGGTCATAGCAAACACATAGAATATCACATGTGAATTCGTGGTTTTCTTGTGTTATTAATTTTTTTTTCTATTTCCAACAATTACATAGGTACGTGTGAATTAATCGCACTCAGTTTATGCAAAGTGAATTAAATGTGACACAATTTTTTGTGGTACTGGTAAGGAAGATTGTGTGAGTCTACTTCTCAACCGACTACAACATGGTCGTCTTCAAGTCTAATGCAAACAAATACTTGCTGAGCCGCCCTTTTAAAAAGATGAAGTTCTCTTAAGTAATCTCTGTCCATTCCATTGTGACAGCAATCAATGTCAAACCAGCAATCTTTTTAAACTTTATCCTCGAGTGACCCTTCAGCCTTGGTAAATAGTGATAAGTCAGTCAAAAAAGGACAGTAAAAAGTACAAGGATTATGCACATAAGAAATACAGTGGAATCACAGGTTGAGAGATGATAACCAGTTTGCATGCAAGAAATGTAAGGCAATAGAAATGAGAATTCAGATGTGGAGAAAGTATATTTGGACAATGAAGCTATTTAAATTGTTTCATAAGTTTTGTTGTCATGGTGATATCATTGGAGCACAAGAAGGAGCAGGTGAGAATTTAGCATTATTAATCAGCAAAGTGTTACCACTGCAGACCAAATGAAGGGTGTCAGAGATGTATGGAAATGAAACCTGGCCAGTAAAAGTTGAAGACATGCATTGCATGGAGAGAAAAGATACAAGAATGGCATGGTGGATGCATAACGTGAATCTTAAACCTGATGACCTCAGATGAGGATTAAATCTGAACAATATAAGCAAATATGTAAAGAGACTTCATTTGGTATGGTCAGACTGCAAGAATAGATGAAAATGTTTAGGTTAATAGATGTAGAATGATTCAGATATCAAGGTCAGTTCACAAAGGAAATGTCAAGCAAAACATGGGAGAAAGTGATAAGGATAGACTTGAGAGAAAGAAGGATGAATAAAGACCTAGCCAGAGATAGGTTAATTTGGAAACCAATTTCTAAAAGATATTCCACACATGGCAGCAGGTACAAAGGACATCAGAGAAAACATAATGATGACGACAACGGGCATCCTGTAGATTAAAATGGCTGATTTGTGTTTACTAAATGACTCTTTGGAATTCAAAAATGATCTTTGAGAGCTTAAACTGTCAAATAAAAAAGAATTTCCAGATTAAATTACAGTTTAAAATAAAAATTCAAGTATCACAATTTAGATACTCTTCCAAAACGTGAATCTACAAAGTAATTAAAGTTATTGTGTAGATCACATATTAGAGTGTAAGGATGAGGCAACATGAATTGGAACAAATACATTGTGGACATTGCAAAGGCTGCTGCAAAGAAGGGGCTAGAAAATTACACCTGAGAATATCCTGTATCTCTACAAAGCCACCATTTTCCCAAGCATAGAGTATTGTTGCCACATCTGGACTGGTGCAACTACTACGTCTCTCCTTCCTAGATAGGATTAAAAAAAAAAGTAATAAGTCCTGCACCATCAACCAAGCTCCAACCCTTGTCTCGTCACTCTCATGTTGCACCCCTGTGTCTGTTTTACAAGTACTTTAATGAAATGTGTTAATAGCAAAATCCCACCCCGTCACCATAGAAGTGCATAGATGCTGGAAAACCTTCAACTCTAATAGCTTTTTATGTTATAGACATTGGAATTCCTTCCCTGTTTCCCTCACTGTACTAACATGTAAAAGTTTATGTGAACAAACATCTCATCACATAGTCCACAGTAGACATGGTCCAAATAGTTACCTATTACATCTAAATGGCAATATGGTTTATTTGTGATGAACAAGAGAAAACAAAACAAAAACAAAAACAACTCTGTAGATCACATAATGGAGTAGCAACCATTTGGTAAGTCACACTGAAAGAGCGTCACAAGGTCTTGTGTAGTGCAAATCCATTTCAACCTAAATGAAAAAACAAAAATACAGAAAAATCTTTATGATGTACTTACTCGCCACGAAACGAAAATGTCACATTCCCAAAATCACATAAACATGTCCACAATAATTCAAACTTGCAAGATCAGCCTTGTAATGCTAAGGATTCCTCATTAATCATTTTAAATCGTTCAAAAATGATTTCCTTTATAAAAAAACTACTTGATCAATTTACATGACTTTTGGAATATCACATATCACGTGACAGGTACATAAAGATTTTTTGCAGTTTTTGTTTTTAATTAAATTGAATTCTAGATAAGAACCTTTTGTGTTAAATGCCAAATGAAAAACGTGAATTTCTGAATGCGCCCTTGTAAAAAATTTTTTGTTATACTAAATTGATTAAATAACTTTATTAAACATTTTTTTTTTTTTTTTTACCTATTTATTTATTTTTTTTAACTAGTACTGGCGGCCAATTGCA
>NC_136520.1:26155451-26205451 GCF_053919585.1 Euprymna scolopes
TCCAATTGATTGATCCACAGAACATAGTAGCTATCCAATTGATTGATCCACAGAACATAGTAGCTATCCAATTGATTGGACCACCGAACATAGTAGCTATCCAATTCATTGGACCACCGAACATAGTAGTTATCCAATTAACTGACCCACCGAACATAGTAGCTATCCAATTGATTGACCCACAGAACATAATAACTATCCAATTAAGCACCCTGAAAAGGAGCATTTTGGCCTGAAAAAATATTTAGGCAGCCTCGTCAGCATTTCTTGTAAAGGCACATCAGGTGATTAGCAATAAACTCAAAGAGAGGAGGCAATGCCTGAGAGGATGGATCTCCTAGAACTTCACAGGACCAGCAATGCACTGCAGTCAGCAAGGAAGAGGTCATTTTAAAAATTGTCTTGACTGTTGGCTATGTTGGCTCAGTATGAAATGTAAATTCGAATGGATCAGCATAGTACAACTGTTGCTTTCCCCAATACTGTTAACCATTAAACGGACAGTTAACACAGTTTTTTACGTAAGCGCGCACTTTTGCACACGTGCATTTTCGCCAGTGAGCGATCAATAAACAAATCAACAAAAAGTTTTTTATACAAATGTTGTGCACGTGATAATCTTCATTTTCTGATAAATGCTTTTCCATGTGTGAGTCGTTGATTTGCTTGTGGATATTGAACTTAATACGAATCTACTTGTGCATAGAAACATAAGAGAGACTTGTTTGCTTTCAAAGGTTTTATTTGGAGAACGGTTGTTCATGGGAGTAGAGACTAATATCTAATTTTAATTACTTCTTTACTTGTTTTCCTAACTTAATTCTAAGATAGCAACACACGGGCAGAGTCTCGATGCAACATTCACTTTGATTCTCTCAACATTATCAGATGTATGTTGACCTTTTTTACTTTCCAACTTCAACTCAGTAGAAACTGTTCTGTTCCCTTCCTAACACCTTTTGTCTAAGGAGCCAACTCTTGACACCCCCACTCAATCACATCAACCACAGCTGGGTCTATTTCTATTTGCCGCTAGATTATCCTAACGTCACCTTTGCCGAAATTATACTAGTTAAAATAATCTTGGCTTACTAGCATAGAGTTCCAATATATAACAATTCTTTTCCGAAATTTTACATAAAGTGTATTCAGACATAGGGCAAGGTTTTTAATCAGTTTTTGGCCGAAAATTTGACTGCCAAGGGGTCAAAGTTCAAAAGATTTGACCATTGCGGTCTCTAGCAAACTATTCGGCCAATTTTGGGTTTAAACATTTGAAATTACATGAAGGGTACTCAGACATGCAGCAAGCTTTTTAATCAGTTGTTGGGCGAAAATTTGGCTGCCAAGAGGTCAAAGTTGAAAAAGTTGACATTTGCAGACTCTACCAAACTTCTCTTCAAATTTTGAGTCTAAACACTTAAAATTTTATCATCGTTTATAATCGTTTCAGTGTGAAATTTTGTACAAATTCCAGAGTTCGACAAAATGCACCTGAAGAAGGTCAGAGGTTCCATTCGTCTAAACACTGAGAATAACATAAAAAAATGAGAATACTAATTTGAACAATACAAACAGAAATTATTCTTTATCTCAAACATTCTGAAGCATAGAATCAAGCTTATATCGGTCTTATTCTTACATATTAAAAATGGCCAACTGAAGAATATGTTTCGTCTGTTTAACGACTTATCAGAATAAATTAGAAAATAAGGAATAAGTGAGAAGATAAAAAGAGATGAGGCAAGGGATATATATAGGGAGAGAAATGGGGTAAGGAGAGAGGGAGGTAATAAGGAGAGAGGGAGGTAATAAGGAGAGAGGGAGGTAATAAGGAGAGAGGGAGGGATTAAGGAGAGAAGGCGGGAGTAAGGAGAGAGAGAGAAGGCGGGAGTAAGGAGAGAGAGAAGGCGGGAGTAAGGAGAGAGAGAAGGCGGGAGTAAGGAGAGAGAGAAGGCGGGAGTAAGGAGAGAGAGAGAAGGCGGGAGTAAGGAGAGAGAGAGAAGGCGGGAGTAAGGAGAGAGAGAGAAGGCGGGAGTAAGGAGAGAGAGAAGGCGGGAGTAAGGAGAGAGAGAAAAAGAGTGTGCAGACATAACCAACTTAATCATATAGCGTAGTGGAATGTTAATTTGTAATTAATTCCATTCAAAGTATTATTTAACCACTGTTTTTTCCCCCTTGTAAAAACTTGTCAACTTTGGATGTTGGAGATCAGAAAGACTGCCCCATCCTACCGCAAGTTTTAATGAAAACACTCCAGTCTTCTGAGTAAAATTAATTGTAAAGACACGGGTATCCATTTTTCCATCCTCAGAATAAGGAACATGTTGAATGTATTTTTCTTTCAGTAAAATTTGACAGAGTGTTTATTATGAAGCAAGAGTTTTGTAATTCTCAACTGCACTTTTCCTGACCCAGTATTGCTTAAGTTCAGTTAAAAGAAGCAATGGTAGGACAAGCAGAGGAATAGTGTTATTTCATAATATGCTTTCTCATGGCTTGAAACTCCAGGCCACCCTAGTATTTAAAAAAAAAATTTTTTTTACATGAAAGCCACCACTTATCAAGGCCCGGAGGCCACTCGGGGATAAGGGTTATTGCATGTACAGTAATCAATGGGACAATATCGTAGTAATCGTTAGTAATGGAGATCTGATAAAGTGTCTTACTTAAGAGGGCGGTTCATCAGGAATTTGTTTATGTTGGACTTGAAGACGTCCAAGTTGTAGCCAGGTGGGAAACAGGCAAACGGAAGAGAGTTCCACAGGCGTGCACTTTTAAGAAAGAAGCTTTGTTCATGGAATCTACGTTTTGATTTAGGCACAGATAAAGAGTGGGGAAAATTTTTGACAGTGGTTTCAGCTAGACGGGTGTTTTTTGTGAGAGAGAGGTTGCAGGGAAGAGAAAAGGGCATCCCCCACTAGGCTATGAAGTCTATTTTGTACTCTGTCAAGGCAGGATAGGCTGTTTTTAGCAGCTCCTGCCCAGCCCAGATATGGTAGCAGTACTCCATCATAGCTAATAAAAAGGGAGATATAGATACGTTGGGCAAAAGTATTAAAGAAAATAAATTTACAATCTCTTCCACACACCACCTGGTATTCCCAAATGATCACTCATCCAAGTACTAACCAGGTTTAACGTTGCTTAACTTTAAAAGTCCAAGAAAAATTAGTGATGTAAGCTGCTTATAGTAACTGATTCAAAGTGAAAGATCTGGATGGAAGTTTGCAGAGTTCACAATGTCAAACATGGCTAAATGATGCGGATTTAAAAACTAAGACTTTTATATGAAACGATGCAAAAAATAAAATTGAAGTAGACAAAAAAAAACATTTTCTTTTAAAAAAATTATGACCTTTTAAATTTGACCTTTCACATAAAAATGCTGCAGTAATAAAAATTGGAGTCCAAACTTTTTTTTGGCATCCATCTGCCTCAGGAGACAATGAAGCACTGTACCTTAAAGTAGTCTGTTGCCAAATTGTAGCATCTGCTATGACTGTATAGGCCTATCCTGGATTGTTAAGCTCTGTTGGAGTTGCCACAGATCTAGGTGTAGTTTGATTCTGAGACCCCTGTAGTAGCCTTTTGCTGTCTGTGTTTTCTCCTCTTTTAGATCCTTCTCTTATGTTTTTGGAGCCTGCCACTACAGCACTTCTCCCACCAGAATCTTCCAGCATGTTTGGTCGATGGAACCTGGCATCATACCTCACTTGCAGACATCTTTGTTGTGTAAGACATGTAATCCAGCTGGTTTGGAGTCAGTTGCGAGCTCACCAAATAAAATGCCTTTGGGATCATCTTATCGTCCATTTGCCTGGCATGGCCAAGCCACTGTCGTTGAATCCAAACTACTGATGAACATAAGGTATATTAAATAAAATAGTTTTCTAAAACTATTTTTGAAGTTTAAATTCATAAATTTCAGATAAGGAGGAGCAATTGAACAACAAATGGATGACATTCTTTGCCTTTACAAAGTTAAAAATTAATTTTCAAAATTCCATAACTTTAGCAACTGAATTGCTGATTATTGATCCTTCAGTCATCATAGCATGATAGAAATGACAGTTTAGTGTCACCAAATATGGTCAAATAATACACATTTAAGAGCTGGGTAGAATAGTAGAAACAAAAACGATTAAAACCACATATCTTAAATAATGCGTATAGTTTTATACATTTGTTTCTACAGTTTAAATCCATAAATTTGAGACAAGGAGGAACAGTTGAAGTAAAGATGGGAATGTTTCTGAATTTTTTAGATGAGGATTGGTTATTTATATTGTTTTAATTATTTAGACTACTGTTCTCATCTTGAGTGCTATTTTTACAATGTTTTGGCTCATTTAACCTCCGTATCTTAACCGTATCTTGTTGAATATGCGAATTATTTAACCTGTTTCTTGTTAAACTCAGGAATGTGCATGGAATTTCGAACGGAACCAACCCTTTATTTAATCCATGGAGGTAGCATGCTCTCATTCCATCAGTCATGACTAAGTCCTAAGTAATTCACAATTGAATTTTGAATATCGCCTACACTGAAGATTGAACCTTCAACTTCCAGAAGAGTGTAATTTACAAATTAATTTTACCAAGTACTTTATCCACAAGTCCACAGGTACTTGCTGACAATTCTAGCATGAATTTGAGGAACCTTAAACCTATTTGTTTTTAGATGTACAATCTTACTACTTATGCACCTGAAGAAGGTCGGAAGTTATATCGTTCGAAAAGTGAAAATAACACTCAAAATAAGGACAGTAGTCTGAACAATCCAAATAATACGAATAACGATTGAACTGTTCTTATATGCATAAGCACAAAATTTGTGTACATTAAGTTGAAAAACAGCGACATTAAAATAGAAATCACTGAATAAAAAAATTAATGTGAAACAAATTGGAGTAAAAAAACCCAAAAAACTATTAATGACACAAAAAAAAAAAAAAGAATTGTAAATTTATAAAGAAAAGATTAAATTTTGTTTACATTAAAACTTTATCAAAATAACTTTCGAAATAAATAAGTTATCACAAGTTAGAATTGAAGAGAATTTAGTAACATTTACCGATTTTACCGCACACTGAATTGGCTGGTTGAACACATTTGGACGATACTGGTTCTTAGAATAAAAACGGTGAAATTAAACATAACGTTGTGTGACTCTAGTTACTTCCGGTTTTTAAAATATATTTATCTTTCAGAATAATTTCCTAGTTTACTAGTATAAATTCCAGATTTGTTATTGATGTTCAGTAAATATATTTCAAAGCCAAAAATAAATATTAAAAAAAATATATTAAAAAAGTAAAATGGAACCTACTGAGGAGACGATTACTAAAGTGTGCCAACAGTCATCCTAATGAGTTATGTACAGTGTGAAGAATTGCCCCATCCTGTTGAAAGCGAAGCGACTGTCCATTCTTTTCTCAGAGCCTCTCTCTCCAGCTGTCCAAGATTGTCTGAAACATCTTAAGGAGTACTAAGTAGAGCCTAGTAGACTGACCATTCATTCTCAGCTTCAAACCAGCAATGACCAATGATCCCACTGTGCACTTCGAGTGCAGACAATCTAATGGTGGATATTCATAACTAAAGGTTGGTGGGCAAGTCAGGCACAGACTGAAGTTTATTTTTATCAAATATAGTTGAATTGTAGAAAGTATTGTGAATTTTATTAACAATTCCATTAGTAGGTAAAATTAATTTTAAGATCAACCCGTATTTAATTAACATTTTAATTTCAGAACAATCTAATACGCATTTCTACAATGCAAGCACATCCGGATACGATGACTGATTTTAACTGTTTAGAAATAGTTAAGAGATTGCTTTGATCGATGTTAGCTTTGAGATAGTCCCACAGATAAAAATCATGAGGAGGGAGATTTTGATTCAATGAGTGTGAAGTCCTTTCAGGATCACATTACCCACTGATGAAACAATAACTAAAGTGTCCCTGTATATTATCGAATGGTGATATAAAGAAACTGTTGAATATTAACAACTGAAACTTGGTGGACAAGTCAGGCACAGACTGAAATTTATTTGTATCAAATATGGTTGGATTGCGGAAAGAATTTCTAATTTTACTGACGATTCCATGGAAGGGTGGCATTTAATTTGGGGATCATCAACTGACCCATTGGACTTTCAAACAATCTAATTGGATTTTAGTGGTTTAACCTGAATGTACAATTGTAATTAACTGTCTTCGAACTATTTATTTTAAACTTGTTTTTCTCTTGTGAAAACTTGTCAGCCTATTTCTTTCCATGTTGAAGATCGGTAAGGTCAAAAGAGAAATTAAGAAAGCCTTTAAAAAAACACTCCTGTCTTTTTAGTAAAACCAATTTACCCCCAAAAGACATTAGTATCCATTCTTTTTTTTTTTACCCTTGGAATAAATAAGAAAAGGTTGAATGTATTTTTCTTCCACTTCCAGTGAAATTCGATAAAATGCCGTCCCATAGAACTTTTACAAGTAAATGTACAGGAATGTTTATTTAAAGAGAAAGGTGGTATGAAGGTGTCTGTCGTCTGCCTTGATTATATATATATATATATATATATATATTGTTAGTTTTTTTTTCCAGAAAGAGCCCTCCTCCTTATACCAAAAAGCAGGGTGTTCCTCCTGTGAGGTCGATACTCACTAAAATAGATATTTAGATAAGTTTTTTTGGACCAAAAATGATAAAGGTTCAAGATGAAGGGTCACTTGTGTCAGAATCAGGAGGAAAAAAGTTACAAAACAAACAAGTGTCTTTCTGATGAAGAGTTTGCTGAGAGAGAGAAAGATTATATATATATATATATATATATATATATATATATATATATATATATATATATAATGATATAGAAAGAGATACAAGAAAATGGACAATAGATTATAAACAAAAACCATAGAGGGAAAAAGGGTGGAAAGGGAGAATAAAGAGAAAAAGGATAAGAACACTTGATTACCAAGTAGGCGACTGAGTTTGTAATCTCAGCTTGAAACGCTCATCATGTCTAAGAAACTGTGATACTGTGAAACAACTTTATATGGATATATATATATTATATAAACTCTTTTTCAAGATGTCTTTTAACATGTTTTATTAATCATTTGTTCATATATATATATATATATATATATATATATATATATATATATATATACACTAGTCTTTTTAGCACATGACACACAAACAAAAGTTATAACTAATTTACTTAGAATGAGTCAGTGCTTTATGTCAAATTGATGGTTGAATATGGTTGGATTTGTGCTCATTTTTTAAATTAAATACCGATCCTTAACTGTGCATCAAACAGATACCATAATTCCTAGTTCACTATACCTTATCATAAAGGTACATACAAAACATCAACTAGATTGGCCCAGTAGTTTATGATAAGTGGAATGGACAAAGATATATAGCGACCAAATGTAACTGTTTACCTTCAAATAAATAATATATATATACATATCTATATATCTATATATATATATCTATCTATATATATATATATATATACACACTAGACACAAGTATATATATATACACACACTAGACACACGTATATATATATATATATATATACACTAGACACACGTATATATATATACACACACACTAGACACACGTGTATATATATATATATACACACACTAGACACACGTGTATATATATATATATATATATATATATATATATATATATATATATATATATATATATATACACACACTAGACACACGTATATATACACTTGTGAACAAAAAAAATGGGCCATGATTAAAATTGGAACAAAAAAAAATGGGCCATGATTGAAATTGGAAAGAAAACAATTTTTTAAATTTTTATCGCTTGTTTACTAATAATTAGCTGTTATTTAGTATTTTTCAGATTATTAGTATTAAAGATGAGTCCAAGAAAAGTAAGACGACATCTTGACGAAAAACTTAAAAACCGAATTGCAGGATTACGACAGGCAAATTTGACTTACAAGCAGATTTTCGACATTTTGAAAGAAGAAAAGGTGGCAACATCTATTTCAGCTGTGAAGAGAATTGGGCAAAGGTTCGAAATTGAAGGCACAGTGAGCAGGAAAGTTGGTTCTGGTTGCCCCAGAGCATCCACAATGAAGGACGATCACAGGCTTAAAATGACCGTTTTGAAGGATCGCAAAAAAAACTTATGTTCATAGAAAACAATTCGAAACAGCAAAAGGAAATTCTCTTTCTAGAGTGACAATATCCAGAAGGATGAAGGAAATGGGATTTTCATCAAAAAGATGTGCAAAAAAAACTTTTTTAACTAAGAAAAACGTCAGCGACAGAAAGACATTTGCATCATGTTATGGTACGAAAGATGCAGATTTGTTTAGAAATGTTTTCTGGTCGGACGAATCAAGATTTTGCCTTGCCAGTGATGCCCCTGAACGTTGCATTCGAAGATCCGGAGAAATATTTTCACCGAATTGCATAAAAGCCACAGTAAAACATGGAAACGGAGGAATAATGGTATGGGGGACCTTTTCTGCTGCAGGAGTTGGGGAAATTATCAGATGTGATGCATCAATTAATGCCAAAGAATACATTCAAATATTAGAAAGAGGTCTATTACCAAGCATCCAGAAGTTAGAAATGAACAATGACATTATTTTTCAACATGATAATGCCCCTGCACACAAAGCAAAAGTCACAAAGAAGTGGCTTACTGATAATTGATGTGATGTTTTGGCCTGGCCAAAGCCCAGATTTAAACCCAATGGAAAATATTTGGGCTATAATATCTCGTGCATTAGTTAGAAAAACTTTTTCCAACAAAGAAAAATTATGGGAAGCAGTACAAAGAGAATGGAATAACATCTCCTCTTCACAGTGCTCCAAGTTGGTTGAGAGCATGATAAAAAGAATCGATCTTTTAAAAAGATCTAAGGGCAATTCCATTCCATACTAAGTTTTTATTAAAGTAAATATCTTGCTCTTTATATTGTTTACTTATTTTTGTTTATTATTTAATTGCATTTTGTGTAATGCAGCTTTTTGTGCAATAAATTGTAAATTTCTTTCCTGGCCCATTTTTTTTGTTCATGAGTGTATATATATACACACACTAGACACACGTATATATATATATATATATATATATATATATATATATATATATATATATATACACACACACACACACACTAGACATACTTACAAACCGTTATATCACAACGGCAATTTATTTCACTTAAATTTCTTTTGAAATTCATATAAAGTGAGATATCTGTTCCCATTTTTTTTCATACTCAACTAAAAATAACGTTTTTACTTCTATATTTTTATGGATAAGATACGAGTAAAGAAGTGCATTGTTTTGCCATTTAAATTTGCATACATATTTAAGGTGTGTACGAACACAATCTGTAAATTAGTTGGAAAGAAAGAGTAACTCTTCCTCAAAATGCTCACGGAGATATTAAGAAATATTAGAAAGTGGTTGAATAAATATTAAAAAAATATATAGATAAAAGAGAGAAGTGAGTGTCTAGTTTATTACAACTTTCACATAACAAATAAAACAGAATTTATTTTCTAATTTAATGCCAGAACTAATATATATTTTAGCATATATATTATGTTAAAGTATATTAGAAAAACCTTTAAGAAAACAAATGTTGATTTACTCATATTTAGTACAATAATAAACAAAAACCGTAGTATAAATTTTGAATTCATACAAACATTTAAGGCTACATATGTGCACACATGTTTCAACTAAAACTGAGGATGTTGAAGCCTTGGCAAATCTAATATTTAATCACAAAGAGAAAAAGAATTAACTCTAAGAACTGTGGTTACCTGTTTGTGATGTCACTGCCGGGTCACGTAGTCTTACTTGAATTTTAATTGGAAAAGTTCACTCTACCTAATTTTTAACCTTACATGGAAATTCATCATACTAACATATCTTTTACACACCTGCATCTAAATTAATATTATACTGTCATGAAGAGGACTTTTTTTTAGTTTGATAGAGTTCTTTGTGGCAGACTTTGCAGCATCTTCTATTTACTTATTCTACTTTATATTGTCTGCAAATATCAGATTGAAGTATTTAAATGTTGCTATTGAGCCAAGACAATTCATGATTGGAAAGAATTATCATAGTTGTTTTCTTTAGTATTATTAAGTATTCAACAATGTCAACTCAGGAGAGGTGCAGTTGGAGATTGCGCAACTCTTGCCACAAAATTTCATGCACAGGCACCCTTACCGTGGGTATCCATAGTCTGTCAAGACTGAAGGAAGCCTCATTAAATATTAATATATTACCACAAAGAGGAGGTTGTCTTTATTAAACTTGATTGAAAAGAATGTGGCTCAGGTAGCAGAATGGTACCAAATTGGAAGCCAAAGTCAATGGAAAAATGGCTTCAAATATGCTGTCTACCTTTTCTTTTTTCATGTAGAGTTCATGCATTGATTATAATTTTTAATTTTCATTTCAACGAGGGTGGAAAATTTGAGTTAATGAAAGCTGATGTTAAGGCGTTGAACCAAATAATTGTTTTCCATTCTCGTCATTGATTTTAAATGTAAACAAGTGAAGCATGCATGGTCCCCCGTGAGTACACAGTGAACGAGGCATAAACAATCACTACGTTCAGCATTTGCCCCCCCCCCCATTTAGCCCCAAAGGACGTCAATCCTGGTGAAAATGAACAAAGTGCAGTTTTAGGTCTAATATATGTAAATTTGAATTTTGCACCATGCAAAGAAAAAAAATTTGACTAAGTCCCCCCCCCCCCACACATTTAGCCCCAAAAGTCTCCAAGGCCTTAACATATTTAAATTTGAGTTCAGCATCATGCAAAACTGCTAAATAGAAACAGAAAATTTTGGACAAATATGGTAAAATAGTCCCCGAAATGGAGTGTTTTTATTAGCCCTAAAAGAGCCCCTGGGGCACACCCAAGAGTTATCGCAAAGTATAGACAAGCAAAATTATATAGAAATCAGTTAGTTATAACTTTTCAAAAAAATTGATAAAAGTCCGATGCATCAATTTTTTTTTTAATAAGCACAAAAGTGTCAATTTTTGCCATTTTGCCCGAAAGGCACCCCTAAGGGGGCAATCGGAGTGTTCCCGGAAAATCCGTTCTGTTACTTTTTTACTCATATCATGTTTAATGTTTGTGAAAAAATTCAAAAAATTCCATTATTGAGAAAAGTGCGGACAGATGAACGGACAAGGGTGAATTTACAGGTCCACCTTCCTTTTGTCAGGGGGGGGGCAATTAAAAAGAAATTATCCTCTTAAAAATTATACTTTATGTACACAAAGAAAGAAAAAGTGGACCGTGAAATTGAGGACATTTTTTATTGCAAAGGTTTTAGAGTTCAAACTTCACCTTTTAATTTGGTACAAGAACTTTGAAAAGAAAAAAAATACATTGGGTTCAACAAGTGCATAATGACATAAAATAAATTAATGCCAATTTAGGTGAAAAAAAAATCGTAAAAATGTCACAAACTGTAAACAAAACAGATTCATAAGTGTATTTTTTCTTGAAAAAGTCATATTCTAAAAAAAAAAAAAACGAGTTGATTAGGCGTATTGATTGAATCTGATTTAAGTTTTCGTTGCTATTCACAGAAAAAGGAATTTTGCAAAACTAACTTGTAACAGTGGTTCAGCGCTTGAACTACAAACACTGAAAAGTTGGGCTCAGTTCTCCTACTAATGTTAAAGTCAAAAACGGATATTTTAAGTGAATTCTACCTTTACACATTAGACGCACCATCTTTTTTTTTTTTTTTTTTTTTTTTTAAATACTGTTTATGTATATGCCGTACCAGTCACAAGGTTAACTAATTTGCATATTGGTTTTAAAAAAGGACTTTTTATTAATTAATCATTATTTGTAATTGTTTGTTTTATTTGATTTCAGTGTTTGTTTTGATTTTAATAAATAGTTTTGTTTTCGAAATATGTTTTATTTCCTGGTCAAAAATGATTTTCTACAAATTGCAATCTATTTCTAAATTCCAAGGGGGGGGGGGGTAAAAAAAACCAAAAAAAAAAAAAAACCCCAAAAACAAACAAACAAACAAAAAACAAATCTTAGTTTATCCTTTCCATACGGTTATATTTAAAATGCACATAAATATGTATGGAAATCATCAAAATGTCATTAATCGATCTGAACAAATGAAAAAGATTGTTTCGTTTTTACAACAATGTTTAGCAATTTCAGTTTAATGTTTCAAGTAGCAGCTTTATTTTTATTTTCTTATCACTTTGTTTTTGCTGGGGATGGGGTAGTCTACCGGATGCCAAACATTCTCCCATTAGTTTAGTTACTCCAACCGAGAGATCTTTTTAAAATACTAACCGTCCCTTTGAACGCAATTGTTTGTATTTCTCTTGCACTTGGTTCACTGGGTATATTCGCCAGATAGTTTTTGAGATTCTTTTTCATTAGCCTGGTTGCTTCTATAATGACTGGTACGATGGACATCTTAAGATTCCAATTTCTTTTCATGTCGTATATAAGTCCTTGGTGTTTTATTATTTTCTCCCTCTCAGCTCTGTTAAGGCCGCATCATTAAGGATGCTTACTTAAACTAGGGTCGTCATTTTCTCTCTCTTGTCCCATATCTCTAGATCAGACTTAATAGCCTGTTTTTTTTTAGGTATGTAGCTGTAGGAATTTCGTCATCATAGTGGATGGTGTATGACTTATTTCCAACTGTTCTTTCTGGTAAACATGTTCCCAATATTTGCTACTACATTGGATTTTTCATTGGAGATATTTACACACGCCATTATGTTGCATTGGATAATAGCCGTCCCCCAACAGGACTTTACAACAGGATGTCAGGCGGCTCACACTCTACTTCTGTATGGCAGAACCTGCACTTGTTGCTATTGTATTAGCTGTTATTTTATTAGTATGTCTGTATGTGTGTGTACTTTTGACTTCTACACGATTCTTATCTAATTCGTTATTTACTATTTTGAGTGATTAAAACATAGAAAAAAGCCTTAGAAAAACAAACGTTGATTAACTCGGCTTTAGCATAACAATAACAAAAATAACAACAATAATAAAAAGAAACTAAGGCATTTCATGTTCATACATACGTTACCACCTTTCACACTCATTTGAAAAAAATGAAATTGTTCGATTTTCACAGATACTACAGTTTTATCCTAGTCCTAAAGATGCGTGTGTGATGGTGCATTATATCATTGGCTTACCTTTGTATTCCTTATTGAACATAACAAACAGTAATTTCTTGAAAAACGGAAGTACTCACCAACAAGGAAAAGGGGGGAAAAATAAACAAATAAGGGCATACAATTTTGTCAGTATATATATATATATATATATATATATATATATATATATATATATGCAACAAAATTGTATGAATGAAAAATTGTTGCATATATATATATATATATATATATATATATATATATATATATGCAACAATTTTCATTCAAGCATTCCTTTCTACATACTTTGGAAATTGAGAAAGGGTCAGAACTAATGAGTTTTGTTTCTGGTAAGAACTAGCTGACGTAAGTGACACAATCACTTTTTACCAGAGTACTTTCAGATCCATCAAGATACAATGGTGGTTATCAGTGAAGATATTAGGATATTTAAAGGGATGATTTTTTCCTTCTCTCCCAAGAAATCACATGTTAACTTTATGATATTATACACTAGCAGAGTTACCCGGCGTTGTCTGTGGGCAATAACAACAAAATAAATGAGTTAAAAGGTGTGTGCAAAATGTTTCTTTTAAAACTTTTCTCCCTCGACTTTACTCTATCCTCCATCTCCCAAATGTTTCACCTCGCATCTCTCTACCACAACCTCTTTCGCTCATTGTTTTTCTTACGAAAAAAAAAAAAAAATGCTCTACATGTAAAAACTCTCTACATAATTTTGCTTTTATTGACCCATAAAACAATGCTAAACTCCTTTCTGACCCTCAGTATCAATTTTAACAAGCGGATATCCTTACGATCAGCTCCGAATGCATTTACCATACACCAGACAAAGCTGATGAAGTTAGGGCAATGGCGCCTGATATATCCAAAGCATCTTACAAGGTCCGGCATTAAGGTTTTCTCATGAAAATTAAGTATGGTATTACTAAATAATTATTTTATATAGTTAGATCCTTCTTAGCCAAAAGAAAGATCCAGGTTGCCCTTGATGGCCGCACATTTAAATAAGATAACTTTAATGTGAGTGTGTCTCATTATGTTGATCTTTGGATCGTTATTATTCCTGATTTTTATAAACATGTCCCTGATGAAATTGTGTCTGAGATAATTATATTTGCTGATGACACCCTGCTCTATTCTTAACATGTGCAGCAAAACAAGTGCGCGTGCACACACACACACACACACACACACACACACACACACACACACACACACACACACACACAAATCCAAGGTAATAGATGAATCCTTAAAAAATGCTCTCCAGTCTGTAGTGAAATGAGGACATCAATGGATAACATTTCATGCTATGAAGACAAAGTTCTTTTCCTTTAGCAATTAGGACACCTCTTCAACCACCAATTGCCATGGCTAACAGCTTCCTGTCTAAGAGTCCATCATAAAAACATCTCAAATTACAGGCAACATGAATTGGAACAAATACTCAGAAGACTTTGCCAAGGCTGCTGCAAAGATGGGCTCATCCTACAGTGCTAGAAAATTTCTCACATCTGCAGTATCCTATAAAGCCATCATCTGCTCATGCATAAAGTATTGTTGTCAAATCTGACTTAGTGCACCAACAACTAGAAACTAGTCGTTTAAAAAAGAACGTTTAATCTAATAGCCCCAACACTATCTAGCAAGCTCTATCCTCTGTCCCATCACCACCATGTATCTCTTTAATACCCAAACCAGTCAGCAAAATTCTACCTTTTCACCGTAGCTGTACACCAACAATAACTCTACCTCTTAAACATGGCTTTTAAAAAAGAAGTGCATAACAGATGCGAGAGATTCTTTCCTTGAACAACTAGAATTTGTAATTTTGTTCCTGCCCCTTGTTTCCCCCGACTGTACCAACACACAGAAATTTAAATGTAATGTGAACAAACATTTTGCTGCTGAATTCCCCACTTAGGATGGCCCTGTAGGTATGACCTCTATTTCACAGTAGCCATTTGTGTCTCAGCAGCAATTGTTTTGTTTGAGGTGAATTGAAAAAAAAAAAACCCAAAAAACTCAGTTTGGGGAAGAGAACAGCAGATGGAAAATGCACAGTTCAAAAAACCACAGTCAACATATGTTTTGATTTGCTTAAATGCTTACGTGACACGTTTATGATTATTAGTATTAGTTGTTGATAAGAACAATTATTTAACAATGCATCTAATTTTGTTTTTACATTTTTCAGGAATGTTTATGTCGAACTTGGGAATTTGGACAGAATTTTGAGCGGAACCCATTATTTACTTCACAACAAGAACAAGAACATGCTACCCCAAGTAAATAAAGGGTTCCGCTCGAAATTCCATCGAAATTTCCAAGTTCGACAGCAACATTCCCGAGTTTGACAAGATATACCTGAAGAAGGTCGGAGGTTACATTGACCAAAACGTTGTGAAAATCACATTTAAGATGAGAACAGTAGTCCGATGAATCCAAATAATGGGAATAATCAATCCTCATCTCAAAATTCAGAAACGTCAAAAACCTATTAGAAACCTACAATAGTCTACATTTTTCTAAATTTCTGTTCACAGAAAAATTGTGACATGATTTCAATTTTTATGAAACTGCAGATTGAAAAATTACGAACAACCAAACGTAATATAGGTGTGATATTCAATGGAATCTCAAATAATTGAAGCGAAAATTGAAAACGAGCGCACACAAAAAAAAAAAAAAAAAATTTTAATTTGAATTGGAATCAGCAATTCTTCAAAACGTTAATCAAGTATCCTGACACATACAACGCCAAATTAATCTTTTCTATTTTTCTCTTTCTGAACACGTGACTAAACTGGTCACGTCAATTTTTCTGTCTTTGCACTCGAAAAAGTTTTACTCTTTTTATTCCAACAAGAATTTGCACGTGCAACACAATGCTCATTTGCATAAGTGAAACGTTGTCATTGCACAAAAATAACAAGCAGAACACTCTAGGTTTAATCACTGATGAATGACACACAGTGCAACCCTCACTATTACCTTATAGATCCACATAATAGTTGCTACATGAGTACTCAAATGTGACATATTCCAGCCAGAGTATAACAACTAATACTCACAAAAACGTGGATTTGAAATCCTATTACAAAACCTTTTTTTCGTTTTAGGTGTTTATTTAAGAATGTCTCACTGTTAGCAAACTGCTGAATCAGATTAAGTATATTTTTTATTAAATAAAATTAAAAAATGCGTCATATTATTCGTTGTTTGGTACATATGTTAGTTTATCGCCAATAACATGATGGTACGATAACAAAATAAAATTGGCTAGCAAGAATTAAAGATTGATTTGTAAGCTTAAATGCTTTTAAAATTTGAAAGCTATAACCTTGTATATTCAACTATAAAAGCACAAAGTAGACAATCTTATCTTCATAATTATTCAAATATGAGAAACACGAAAGATAAAAGTGACACAAAAATAAAACAAAGAAACAAGTAAAAGATTGTTTTATTTTCTCAATCAAAAAGAAACTGGATTTGCGGTGAATATATGTATTGTTATTGCTGAAAAAAAGAATGGGAATTTAAGAAAAGCTTTGATTTTTTTTCTCATCAACGTTTTCTCTTATGCATAACCATTATGTTTAGTCAAGTAGGACATCTCAAACTTCAATACAATAAGGCAATAAAATTCCGCTCTATTATAACACCGCTTACTCTTTGAATAAAGCAATTCAAAAGAAATTCAAAATAATTTGACACAGAAAAAGAGACAGAAAGTCTTCTTACCTGAAAGTCACATGATATTTTTTTTTCTAATTACTAATGTACCACTGTTTACCAAGGCCCAAAGACTACTCGTGGATAAGGATCAATGAGATTGTCATATGCTGATGAACAACACATTGAGAGGATTGGAAATAATGGTAGCCGGTAATTATGTTGAATAAGAGGAAATCTCAGACTTCAACAAAATGAGGCAATAAAATTCTGCTCTCTGAACATTGCTTATTCGTTGAAACTGTAAACTGTAATGGCATTCATCCGGGGTAAGTTAGGTTGGCTAAAAAAGAGTTCACTGCATTTTGAATCAAGGCAGTTCACCCTTATGTCGATCGGTAGCTGAGTCCTTGGTGGACTTCAGCCATTCCCCAGGAACAAATAAAAGCCAAGGTTAGCCACAAGCTCCATGTCTGCTTTCACAAGTCTCAATCCATGTCTTCGGTTTCCTGCACTTCCTATAGCCAACCGGTGTAACTGGATCTATCAACTTACAGATAAATTTCTTCCTAAGGTGGCAAAAATCATAACCAAACTAACTCAATCTCCTTAAAAAAATCTGTGATGCTGAGTGCTGCATCTTGCACGAGTGATATATGGTTTAGGATTGGCTAGAAGACAAGTGCATAGAAGGATGCATTGTCGGCAATACATGTCAAAGACTTAGATTTTCTTTGCACAGAGATCAGCTTCCACAGTCGCATAGCAGTATTGTATAAATAAAGCAATTCAAAAGACATGCAATGTACATTCGTAGTTCTAACTACTTTTTTTGTTAGAAAAACGGGCAAGACCTCTTGAATAATGCATTTTTTCGCCAACATAATGTTTTTTATTCCAAACCGTTTTGATAAATATTTTTCAAATGGTATACGCATAAAATAATTCCGATCTGATCAAAGTATTTTATGGAAAGAATCAAATCAAACTGCATTTTCATGTTCTTAACAATATGTTGCAACAATCTACTAAAAGAACTGACAAACAAGAATCAAATCTGAAATTTATCATGTTATATTAATACGTTAATAAGGTGTGACTGCCATAAAACCAAACTGGCATAAATATAAAAACCAATGCAACTAGTCTTTTTCGGATTTTTTTTCGGATTTATGTAATCATGTCCAAATTCTTCTTTTTTTTTTATTTTTTTTTTTTAAGTTAATGAGTTATTATTGTTCTGATGAGTCAACGCCGGAAGATATTAAAAAATTGACATAATCATATGATTGTTTCTGCGCTATAAAACAGATGCTGTCAAGAATTAAACATTTTAACATATTGAAAGAAATAAACGGTAAGATGAATAACATCTTGGAAGCTGGAATATAGACATTTTGTCATATATATATATATATATATATATATATATATATGTGTGTGTGTGTGTGTGTGTGTGTATGTGTGTTTATACACATTCTAAAAATAATTGTCTTCATGACGAAAATAGGAAGTGATAATATTAATATATTTAGTCATAATCTAAAAATTTTTGTTTGTTTTCCGGTCAGAAATATTTCTGATAATGAAGGGTTTCTTAATCTGCAGAAAATAATATTTTAAGGGACTGTAACAAAATAAGAGTAGCATCTCTCTTAATTCTGTTTGTGTTTGCCACGCGATGAGGGGGAGAGGAGGCACTTCATAAGTTTGGTGTCAAAATTACAACCTTAGGGTCTCTGGGTCTCTTTGAAATCATTAAAAAAGGGTGTGAGTGAAGAAAGACAGACCCCACCCCCGCCCTCGATTGCGTTTAGCATTTCTTTCATTCTATTCTGTTCGTTTTCTCAAGGTCTGTCAAGGAAGTGAATGACCAATAATGAAAACTATAAAGCTAAAATTGAGATTAAGTTCCCAACTTTAAGATGCACCCCCTCCTTCCGTGTGTGTGTGTGTGTGTGTGTGTGCAAACAACTTGGACGATAATTTGGTGATAAATAACAAAACCACATTAAAACTAAGAGATTAACATCCCATGCGTGAAGAATTGTTTAACGTGTATATAAAGATAATCTATAGAAGACAATACAACGGATAGACACAAACTGAAGAATATTAAGAGATATTCATGGTGTTTGGTTTGGTTGTATTATTTTACTGCATATCAAACTTTTTCAAGTTATTTAAAGCCGAATCCAGTAATTTTGATAAAAAATTTTATGCTTCAATTTTTTTTATATTTTCAAATATTCAGTGTTTAGTTTGGTTTGTTTTGTAAAGGAGAATTGTTTTTATTTTTGACTTTGAATAACGTGATCGGGGTTTGCAAAGAGAAGGAAAAAACAATAATATCAATGCTTGGTGCACTTCAAGTCAGGAAGCCAGAATCTTCAGACAGCCTAATCTGGTAACATCAATGATTAAAGAATCGGTTACATTAGGTATCTCTAGTCCTGTAGGTTGAATGTCCAAAGTTTGTGTGAAGCTGAAGGCATCAACGGAAGATCAAAGCAAAGTATAGTGTCAATTGTAATTATATATATATATATATATATATATATATATATATATATATATATATATTGTACAAGTAATTGAGCACTCTGGTTATTTGTGATATAACACTAAATTACTAAAACATTCGTCCTAGAATGGATAAAATGAATTCCTTGAGCTGAACAGTTTTGTATCACTTTTTTATCCCCTTATAAAGATTAAAATAAAGATGTAATGCTACTAAACCTTAGGTCTATAATTTTTATTCCAATTATGATCAAAATCAATTATATAATTATGATTCTTTAAAATATTTAACAGTCAATGTTCATCGGAAGAAATTAAAATTCATGAAATTTTGCTTAATTGGTAATGAGTACAGATCAAATTTAATGCAAATCTATAATATGTGAATTTTAAAATGGATGGGTATTCCCTAAAGCTCTTTAAGATACTCCAAAGAAATAAAAGTCTAAAACCTATTGTTAAAATTTCATAAAAATTGAACCTATCTGAATTCTCATGATTCACACCCTCTCCCCTTGCAGACGACTAAATTAAACTATATATAGTCCACATTACACACCTGTACACTTAGCAGCTGTTGTTGCTACAAATCAAAATAGTGAGGTGCCAATCGATTATACAACTGACAAGGTAGACACAAAAAGGCAATATGACAATAGTTAAGAAAGATAATACTGATCTTCGTTTAAAGATGATGGCTATCATGTTTTTTTATTTACCAAAAAAAAAAAATTATTTGTGGCAATGGAGATCATGTATTCAGGGCCAGTCAGTGAGACAAGATCAGATACTGGCTGGACATCAGTGGGTTCTCGAAAACGGTGGCTTAGCATCAGTGGGACCTAGAAAACGGTGGCTTAGCATCAGTGGGCCCTAGAAAACGGTGGCTGGGTGTCAGTGGGCCCTAGAAAACGGTGGCTGGGTGTCAGTGGGCCCTAGAAAACGGTGGCTGGGTGTCAGTGGGCCCTAGAAAACGGTGGCTGGGTGTCAGTGGGCCCTAGAAAACGGTGGCTGGGTGTCCATGGGCCCTAGAAAACGGTGGCTTAGCATCAGTGGGCCCTAGAAAACGGTGGCTGGGTGTCAGTGGGCCCTAGAAAACGGTGGCTGGGTGTCAGTGGGCCCTAGAAAACGGTGGCTGGGTGTCAGTGGGCCCTAGAAAACGGTGGCTTAGCATCAGTGGGACCTAGAAAACGGTGGCTTAGCATCAGTGGGCCCTAGAAAACGGTGGCTGGGTGTCAGTGGGCCCTAGAAAACGGTGGCTGGGTGTCAGTGGGCCCTAGAAAACGGTGGCTGGGTGTCAGTGGGCCCTAGAAAACGGTGGCTGGGTGTCAGTGGGCCCTAGAAAACGGTGGCTGGGTGTCAGTGGGCCCTAGAAAACGGTGGCTTAGCATCAGTGGGCCCTAGAAAACGGTGGCTGGGTGTCAGTGGGCCCTAAAAAACGGTGGCTGGGCGTCAGTGGGCATTAGAACAGAAAGCTAGAGACTGCAGGAGGCGCTGAAAGATGTAGGAGTAAGCTGGAATAGCAGAAGTGAATCGGAGTTTGCTAGTGGGAGAGGGGAATCTCAGAAGGCAGGCAGTAGTAGAGAGTAAAGTTTGCATACAGATAGTTTGTGGTAGTTAGCCCTGAAAAGGGCTGTTTGAACTACGGATGCTACTGCTGCTGAGACCGTTCAGCTGCTAGGCTCTGAAGACTTGACTGGATGCATCACAATCACAATTTGGAAGGCTTCCTAACTAGCTTAGAGATTTTCTTGCCGAGAAAACGCTCTTATTATGAAGAGTGCTGATGTTACAGGAATGGTGTCGATAAACACACAAATGAGTAAGTATTCTTAATGTTTGACAAACTTCTTACAGTCAAAAGTGCTTTAGATGTTTATTCACTGTGTTTATATTAAATTCGGTTTGAAATTAAAAGTTTGTTGTTTTTGTTTAGTTGCAAAAAATCAAATTTTTTTTTTTTTTTTTTTTTTTATTTGTGATCACAACAAATAGAAGTTGTTAGCACTTCCGGGATTGTTGATCTCTGCGATGGCGATCAGAGTTTGTTTACAAAATGAGAGTGGTGATTTGTGATCATGACACCGTATTGTAAAAGTCAGAATGATCGGTTAATTAGTTTAAATTAATCAAAAGCATACAAATATCCAAACATATACATTTACACTTAAATAAATAACCTGTCTTAATTGACCATTATTAAGGTTTCTCGCTCCCAGTAATCGTGCCATTCCGGTTTTAGTTTTCCACCGATTTTACTATTGATGTACGAAAAATTAAGGCAATTTTTTTCCCATGCGTAAAAAATAATAAGAATAATAAAAATGAAAGTTTATTCTTGGCAAATAAACTCTAGATTTAATAGACTTTTTATAACTGAATACTGTGATAAAATCCGTTTTGTTGTTTATGTGCTGACATTGCTTGAATATAGAATCAGTTGCAAGCAACTGGTGGTCGTGCCTAGTTGTCAATTGTCACAGGTTGCTCAAATGACGTCTTAGTTGCATGAATAGAGATTAAGTGGGAGCAGTTGTAGTGCCTGAATTTATCATACTTACATAGCAAAACCCTACACACACACACGTATGAGCTCATTTATACAACTGAACAAAACGTAACTTCAATTTGTATCTTATCTTTATCTACCATTAACTTATAAATCTTCCATAAATGGCAATTTATTTTAACTTTTAACCCCCTTTCCACATTTCCAAACAAGCCACACCTACTCCTACTACTCTTTGAACTCCATAACCTCCACATCTAATCATTAACCTGCTATTATATTTAGATGTCAAGGTTTTAATCTTATTTTATTTCCTTAATTTTTTTTTTATCCTAATCTTAATATGTTTATCTTTTGATGACAAACTATCCTGAGTGCAAAAGCGGGTAAATATAGTGAAATTCCCTTAAATTTCAACAAGCGATATTTGAAGATTGTTGTGATAAAATTTGGATATAAACAAAATTCTAGCTTTGCTTTTTATAAATGTACAAATTTTTCTTTTGTTAATAGTTTTTTTTTTTTCTAGGTTATTTCAACTGAGGTTACTATTTTTCGGTGGCGGGAGATTTATTTTTTATAATGTTACAATTCTAAAATTTGCTGATTTTAATTCAACTCTGACAATGCATATTGCCACTGAGACGTAAAGGGCTACTGAGAACTAGATGCCAGAATTATATGGGATATCCTAAATGGGAGTTGTGCAGCAAGATGTTTGTTTACATTACATTTGAATTTCTGTATGTTGGTACAGTAAAAGAAACAGGAATCAGAAAGATAGTTCCAAAGACTGGCAACTTGAGAAAAAAAAATTATTCGAGTAAAAGGTTCTCTGGCATCTGGGGACCTCCACAGTGAATGGATGGGATTTTGCCGATTGTCCGATTAGTTGGCTATATTTACGTTGAAGATGCACCAGAGCAGTAAGTTCATTGGAACACATTCCATTGAAGTACTTGTAAAACAAGCATGGGGATGCAACATTGCAGTGATGAGACAGAGGCTGGAATTTGATGGATAGTGAGGGACATATTAGATTAAAGACTCTTTTTTGGACCCTGTCTATAAGGGAAAGACTAGATGTGGAAAAAATACTCCATGCATGGGCGGATGGTGGCCTTGTAGAAATATAGCACACAGGTAGGTGAGAGAGGTTTTCTAGCATGGTAGAAGGAGCCTACTTTCCTTGCAGCAGCCTTGGCAATATCTCCTATGCTTTTGTTCTAACTTATGTTTCCTGTGAATGTTAGGCTGAAGAGTTTGAATAATGAACCTTTGTGTAAAGTGTTATTAGCCATGACAATTAGTGGTCGAAAAGGCTCCTCGTACTTTCTTTATATACATTGCATATTGTTTGCATATTTTTGAGATGAGGATATTTTTTATATTATTTGGATTGTTCAAACTACTGTTCTCATCTTCGTTGTTTTTCTCACAACGTTTCAGCCAATGTAACCTCCGACCATCTTTGTTACATGAAAGGGCTGTCCCCTTCTCATGTAAGTAAGACAGACTAGATAAGTGAAAATGATATTAGGAAAAGCCTAGAATCGAACCCTGTAGGCAAGTGTTAAAAGATAATGGATAATTGAAATCCTAGGAATGCAGTTGATTGTTAATTCTTTTAGAAATAACTGGATACTAAATATGTCAGTTAAAAGAATGGACAATGCGAGTTTATAAATTAAAAATAGTTTAATGATACAATTTAATTTACGGATTTCTTAGGGGTGTGTAAATACATGTGCAAGGGCATGGGTGAATTGAAACGTGCTAAAGTCACATTGATTGACAGCAGGCCTCTGACGTCATAAACAAAGGAGTTTCTCAATATATTGACGAGGGTTCGAAGTTAGGGAGATAATCAGACAATCACAGTCACAGTGATAGAGTCAGTTAGAGACAAGAGTCGGAAGCAACTTAGCAGACTGATGCCCTTAGAGGCAAAGGAGGAGAAGAGTAGACCATATAGTCATACAAGTTTGAATTCCTGACATCATCAATCGGCTGACAGATGAATAAAGAAATCTTTTAATATTTTGTAACTGGTTGTATTCGTGAACCGACAAGGTAAATGTGTTTTGTCATCATCTTTAATGATTTTTGTATAACCCTTTCCAAGTAATGTGCCTCCTTCACCAATAATATATCCCTCCTCCTATGTTAACAAGAACTGTAGAAATGTCCCAGTTCCATATTAATATTATGAAGTCCCCAAGAATAGTCACAGTCGTCGTGGTGATGTAAATGTATATAAATGTTATTATCATTCCTCTTCTGAGCCTCTCAATATGAATGTGAATAGTAAAAAATGTTTCGTTTTTTGCTTCCCCAACGAATATTGCCATTAGAAATTCAAAACACAAATCGCCAAGTCTATTTCTTTTTTTTAATAAATCCGGGTCCATTCCGTCTTTTCCTTTTGCTATAATGTTTGTATATTTTTGAGATGAGTACTTGTACTTGTTAAAAGAAAGGAGCTTTTTCTTAGTAGCATTAAATGTTGCCATTCATTTATGTCCCGTCCCACTACAGGCTGGAAGTCATTTTCTAAGGATTCTACCATTGCCTTGGATATGTATGTATATGTTTTCCCCACATGCCTAGAGTAGAGTGACGTGTCATCAGCACATATATCCAACTTAAACACAATTTCATCAGGAAGGTCACTTATAAATATCAGGAAGAATAAAGAACACACCTGCATTTACATCATGTTGTTTCATAAGAAGGATGTAATTATTTCAAATATTCGTTCAATAATATCATACGAAATAATTTTCATGAGAAGATCTTTATTGCTAGACATTGTTAAACACTTTGGATTTATTGTGTCGCCACCCGAACTTCACCTGCCTTGTCCACTGTATAGTATATGCCTTCAGAGATAACCTTAAGGTTATCTACAATAGAAGGTGCTTTCCTAAGAGAATACTAGTAGTTAGAAAGAAGTTAAACATTAACGAGATACTAGCTTGACTAAGGGTTCAAAGATTTTAGCGAAAATAGGAGTAGTCAGATGGAGTGATGATTTTGAAGGTCAGTTCTATCACAAAATTTTTTAAAGACTGTTCTTTTCCGAATCTTGCTTCTTTGATACTTGGAAAATTGTCACTGTGGTAACAACCACAATGACAATTTTCCAAGTATCAAAAAAGCAAGATTCGGAAAAGTATTTGTTGTGGAGTTTTAAGAGGACAGAGGACAGCACAGCATAGCATTTCTCGTATTTTTGGAATAAGATCAAGCTCACATGCTTTGACTGTGTTATGGTTCTTTATGATATCCCAGACATGGGAAGTGGTGATAATCAGGTCATCAAGTGCGGCTTCAGTCTGCAATGGGAAATTTGGGAGAGTTTGTTTGGTGATACCAACAGTGTTGTGGAATCGGATGGTAACAGTCCGACTGACTTCTAGAATGCTGACTCCGACTCCTATGTGGAAATCTATTCTGCAGATCCATATACCCGCCTCCCACACCTATTCAGCAAAAATTTTATAAATACTTTTCATGTATATTATTTTTTACGTTTAACATTCACTTGTATGATAAATATACTCACATATACACTCAACCAGCTTTATAGAATAAGATAAAAAAGGAATAAAAAAATTTACAATGAAATTTTATTATGCTATCAGTTCAAAAGAAAATACAATATACAGGGATAAGGAAACCTCTTTAGGCCATGGTATTTCAAAGCCAACCCCTTCTCATCAAAAGAGGGGAGTAAAGACATTATATAGAGAAAACATTTTTTAAAAGATAATATTGCCTTTATGGAAATAGGATCAAAGGAAAAACAGGAAAAGCTTTAAAAGGCTATATTAGCATGGATTGCGTCTTATTCATTTAAGCATGTTCCTTTTTTTGGGGGGGGGCGCATGAGATTGTAATTCCGGATCGATCCTGAACTAATTCAACTGCCAAATGTCATTTGATTCAGGAACTAGATAACTTTTGGATTACAATCTGATTGTTATCTAATGTAATCCACAGTGATCCCACTCAAAGACAGAATTTTCATTGATCCTGTGTGACGTCACAATCAAAATGAAAACAGCTGTCCAGACAGGATTTGCAGTGATCCGATGGACCGAAATATCTTGATGAAGTAGAAGCATTACAGTACAGTACAAAATATGATATATCGCCAAAAATAAAAGTAAGACCATACAAAAACTGCTAAATTGTACAACTGGTAAAAACCAAACAAGCAAACTATGTAAAAAAATAAATTTATTGGGCTTAAGGAGTCGGAGTTGGATAAAAAAATTCCAACTCCAACTCCTAGTACTCTTAGAAATCTGACCCCCCCCCCTCCAACTGACTCTGCAACTCTGGATACCAAAGTGGAATTCAAAGTGAACCATTGTAATTCAACCTTATCATTGGCATGCAAATGATGTCATTATGGTTGGATAGCAGAATGGGGGGGGGGTGATTACCCATGGTTCTATTATACTCATACTATCATGGATTTTCCAGAAATCATGAGTTCCTACTTTCTGTGACTCAATACATTTTCTAGTCATCTAGGTATACCTTTATTTGTTACTTCAGAAAGATTTTCTTTCACGAAAATTTACAATAACAGAAAAAAAAAAAAAATAGAAAGATTTACAAAAATCCAGAATGTCTCAGAACTTTCTAGAACCTTCAAAAAAAAAAAAATCGAGAGGGCTCTAGAATATTCAATGGTGCTCTCTATAAAAGAGGTTTTCATGTTAATTTGGCAGTTGTTGGTTTGTCAGCGTGGTGTGTTCAACCTCAACTTCCGGGTTATAAATCCAGCTGAAAGAATCATCTTTAAGACCTCTTGTTAACAAAAGGTAACTTAACATTCTAATACCCGCATCCATTTCCCTGCCACTAGATTTATCGACTTCATCATCAACTTAAATGTAAAAAAGAAAAATTTATGTTGAATGTTTTTTGTGTGTTAAATAAAAGATTCCATTGAAACTTATCTTCCTGTTATTCTCATTTAATTTATTTTTTTCATACACTTTTAATCACATAAAGATAATCCGTATATCACTCTTTTGCCCATAGTACACACAGCACACCCAGTTCCATTACTTTTGTATATATCAAAGAGCGCCTAACAGAAACGGGAAAGAATAAAAAAGGAATTCACAAATCACTTACCATGTCATAGATGGTGCTGAAGGTGGTCGTACATAGCGTACTTATAGTGCTGTGCTGTTCTATCATGGTGGTACTACTGCTACGTCGAAATTGCAATTTTGCAGACCCCCAATTCTTCAGTAATTGGATTTTCCGAGATGGCGAATCAGGGCTGAGAATAATTTTGAACATTGTCGAATGTTTCGTTTTTTTTTGCTTCTAGTTTACAATGGAATGAAATAAAACCGGACAAGTAGATCCTGATATAAAATTGTTCGGTCAACTCGGATCGATTTATGCTAGATCTGGTGAGATCGGTTGACCATCAACCCCGGAATTAAGAAATGTTGAGAAAACCATTTGGCAACTTATTTCAGAAAAAAATCGAAACAAAGCCTGTGTTCATTGAATCTGTTTAAGAGAAACATTTTGGAGAGTTTTTTTAATACTTACTGTTTGTTTCACAATATATTTTTTTTAGTTATATTTAAATGTGTTTAGGTTCTTATATATATAACTTAAATCTTAAATTAAGATAATAATGAAATAAGATAATTTCTTAATTTTAAGAATTCGGATGATTTTTTTTTAATTTACAGGAATGAAAAAAACTTTCTCGTAATAATAATAATAAAATTTTTCTCGTAATAATAATAATAATAATAATAATAATAATAATAATTAAAAAAGCGATTTTCTTGTAATTACAAAAACGATTTTTTTCTAAATCACGAAAGATTTTCACTAATTAAAAAACGATTCGATTTTAGTAATTAAAATGTTTATAAACGAAAACAACGACAAAAAATGACACCTGAAAGAATCGTTCTGTTCAGATAAAATTTCAATTCGATTTAAAAAATACTGACCACGACCATTCCTCACAAACCTCACTTTTCTAACCTTATAACAAATAACCTTATAACTACAAACAAACCTTATAATTACAAACAAAGCAACGATAGCTTAACTGATGCTTTTTACATGCAACACTATGATAATTAAAAAAAAAAAGAAAAAAAAAAACTACTTCTATCTTGGACAGACCGACTTATAACTTCAGATTTCACGTAAAAAAAAAAAAAAAAAAAAAATCAAACACCATCCAAGATTTCTGCATCTATTTCTTGTTGTTATGAAGTAATAAAAGAAATGATGTTTAGTGCTTTGTTTTTTTAGGGGGGGGGTAGTTCGATATCTTTTGTAAATTCACATCCTTTCAATTATTTACTCAGTAGCGATATAGGACTAATTAATACTTCATTGAATAATTTGATTGTACAACCCTTGCTTCATTATAGAATCCTCACATAAATAACCTTGCAGGAGGTATCCATTGTCTCTAGAGTTGAAAAAGCAACAATAAAGACGTTGAGAATTTAAAATCGAAAATATTTGGCAATCCTAGAACATATAAGGGCAAAAAGTGCTCAATGTAGAAACCACGGAGCCGAATGATAGTAAAACAAAAAAAAGTGAAACAATAGCTGTTATAATGGGCAAATTAGTAATGACTGTTACTGCAGTTTCTAGTCGCGATTATTGTGAAATGTTTAAAACTAGCTGTTCCTATCCAGCATTGCCTGGTACTGTATTCATTTGTAATCTATGTTGCTTTGTTTTTTTTGTTAAAGCATGAGATTTTAAAATTTTTCCTATAATTTTTGTTCAATCAAAAGGAAGTAACTTTGTATAAAAGAATACAGAGTTACTTGCCTTCTTTGAAAATAGTGACTATTTGAAAATAACTCTTAACTTTATAAAGTATTTTATATTTTATTATTAATAATATGCTGCAATGATCCATCGGAGAAACTAACATCAAATGTTTATTTTAAAGGCCATCGACAATAAAGAAACCATAAAGAGACCGAGTTTACTTTATATTTTATAAAATAGTTTATACACCATCTTTTATAATTCTGGCAGAAATTTAAATCAAATTATACTTTATTTTTCTTAACATACCATAGCGATCTGGGTCTCTTTCACATTTGTTTTTTTTTTTTTTATTTAATCAAGGAAAAGTAATCCTTAATAGATAAGTAGGGGATTACGTCTCTTCACACTTTTTTTATTTAATAGCAGTCATGTCAAAATAATTCCGACCTGGAAAAAGTATTTTCTGGAAAGAATTAAATCAAATTACATTTTATTCTCCTTAAACATACCGCAAAGATTCGCTTATTCTTCCATCCTATGTTTTTTATCCAACCAAAAGAAGTACCTCTTTCTAAGCGAATACAGGGTTATGTCCCTGTTTAAAGATGGCGGCCATTTTAAAAATAAATCCAACTTGCCAAAAATATTTTCTAGAAATAATTAAACCATTTACATTTTATGTTTTTAACAACATGCTGCAACGATCTTCAAGAAAAACTGACAAACCTGAATCAAATATTGATTTGGTAGGAAGAAAGCCATCGATGGCAAAGAAACAATAAAATGACTGACTTTACTTTATGTATTAAAAAAGAAAACCGATAGAACAACTATTTATCACACTCTAAACTGATAATAGAATGCTTACCAAATAAATATATGCCTCTATTTCAATAAAAAGGCAAGGATTTGTTTAACGAAAGTTATGAGGTAAAAGATCCTCTTCCAAAATAGACCGTGTTTTCTTTTCAAGTTCGATTTGTGACCCAAAAATACATTTAGGAAACGCTAGAAGTGCAACAGAAAGGATAGAAAAGAAACATAATAGCACCACAAATGACAAACAGAATTTAAAAAAAAAAAAAATGTTAGTTTTTTATCTTTCTATGTCAACCGAAAAGGACGAAGATTCCTAAAATGTTTAAATTTAGAAATTATATATATATATATATATATATATATATATATATATATATATATATGAACAATTCTTTTCTTTTTTTTTTTTTTTTTTTTTTTTTTTTTTAAATATTTGCACTAAAACTATTCATGTATTTAAAAAAAAAACAACAAAATAACTCTTCCCATAAGAATTTGGTAGTTCCAGGAAATCCCTCCAGGTGGCGGCGTTCTTCCTGTCTTCTGTCAGTTGTTTTGAAATGTTTGCTCAGAGATATTTCTATAGGTAGAAATGTGTTTGTGTGACTATGCATATATATTATTTTTCAGTCGTGCCTCAGAAGAGAGTAAATTGGAAACTACATTTTTTTTTTATTCTGAAAATTGTTTAAAACTGTTTTTTTAAAATATTATTTTGTCTACATGTTCATTTTTTCCCCACTAAAGTACGAGAAAAAAAGCTTTCTTTAATTAAAAAAGGATGCTTTTCTACTTTTCTTTTTCTTTTACTACCAGCGTTAATATTAAAAAAAAAAAATTCTCCAAGCATTTTTTTAAAAGTTTTTTTTTTTTTACTTATAGATTTTCATTCTTTTGGTTTTTTGAATTTTGTTTAATTCCAAGAATTGTTGAAAGATTTTATATTTCATCAGCGTTTTCGGCCTCGTTTTCACGATTTCTTTCTTTTTTCTTTCTTAAACGAATGCATTGTGAGATAGCTGATATTATTTCCTCTCAATTTTTAGATGCATTTCACCTTTTCGTAAAACCAAATAAAAGGTACCACCGACATTCAACGATGTAAACCAGTGACAAATGGAGGCAGCAGTCAATGTTTTTCTCAGAGCCCTTCAGGCACCAACTGATGATGAAAAACTGAGTCCTTCACAACAGCCCACCCAACAATCGACTAATTCCAATGCTTGAGGTTTTAGGTAAACAAAACCTCTGAATTAGAAAGAAAAAACAAAACAAAAAAAAATACAACAATATTGCTGAAAATTTTCTGCTACCCGACATATTTACCTTTGATGAGAGGAAAACTACGAAATATACTAACACTCACTAAAATACGTATTATTGCTGAGTAATTATGCCTGTCAACAGCTCCGGTATCGTTTGAGAGGATTTATGAAGTTATGTAGAAAAAAAAGTTTGGGGCATGAGGTGCAGGTGTGTGAATTTGATCAGGTGCGCATGTTTGAGAATAAGAAATACCATGAAGATGCCGGTTTATGCATGCAGAAAAGAGAGTGAGAAGTGAGGAAAGAGAAATAGATGAGAGAAAAGGTAAGAAGAAAGAAAATATTAGATGAGAAAAGAGAAAAAAGAAAGAAACAAAAAGGGAAATTAAAAATAATGAGAAGTAAAAATAGAAAAAGAGAAATAAGGAAAGAGATGAAAAAGAAAATAGAAAAAGAAAATAAAAATAAAAGATAACAGACGAAACGAGAAGAAACAAAGAAACGAGAAGCAAAAGATGAGAAGCAAGAAACGAGAATCAGAAGTATCTGTACATTAAAAATTACGGAAAATTATCGAATAGAATTTTAGTAATAAATAAAATTCATCTCTTTCTTATATTTCTGAGTATACATTGAAACGACACTATCTTTGGGCCAGCACATCATAGAAGATTATCTCCTTTTAATATAAAGACGTCATGCGGTGTTGTGGGTCAGAGTTCAAAAACTCTGAATAGTAAATTCATTTCATTTTTTAATCAAAATGTTACTCGATATTTTTTTCATAATTTTTGTTGTACCGCACAAATTATATCAAATAATTTTTGTTGTGCAGCACAAATTATATCAAATAATTTTTGTTGTGCAGCACAAATTATATCAAATAATTTTTGTTGTGCAGCACAAATTATATCAAATAATTTTTGTTGTACCGCACAAATTATATCAAATAATTTTTGTTGTACCGCACAAATTATATCAAATAATTTTTGTTGTGCAGCACAAATTATATCAAATAATTTTTGTTGTACCGCACAAATTATATCAAATAATTTTTGTTGTACCGCACAAATTATATCAAATAATTTTTGTTGTGCAACACAAATTATATCAAATAATTTTTGTTGTGCCGCACAAATTATATCAAATAATTTTTGTTGTGCGGCACAAATTATATCAAATAATTTTTGTTGTGCGGCACAAATTATATCAAATAATTTTTGTTGTGCCGCACAAATTATATCAAATAATTTTTGTTGTGCCGCACAAATTATATCAAATAATTTTTGTTGTGCGGCACAAATTATATCAAATAATTTTTGTTGTGCCGCACAAATTATATCAAATAATTTTTGTTGTGCCGCACAAATTATATCAAATAATTTTTGTTGTGCCGCACAAATTATATCAAATAGTTTTTTTGCTGTTTTATTAGGTTCATTTCTCGCAGAAAAACTGAGGTGAAAACATTTCAAGTTTATTCAAGTATACACAACAGTTTTATATACTACTTATGCATATCTGTGATCTCAATAGCAAAGTTAACTAATTTGCATATTACTGTGCAAATTAATACTTTATTAATTAGTTATACTTTCGTATTATTCAGACGACATCTCAACTCAATTGTTATTTGTACAACGTTTCTGTTGATGTAACCTCTGACCTTCTTCAGATGTATCGTGTTGAATTCGGAAATCTTTCTGTCGAACTCGGGAATTTGCACAGATTTTAAAACGGAACCTTTTCTTTAAGCCAGAGCATTAATGTGGTTTTGTTCTGTCAGCCATGACTGAATAGAAATCTTAAGTAATTTGCAATTGTCTTTTGATCGTCGCCTGCATTAAGGATTGAACCTTCAAACTTCAGAAGCAAGGCATATGATAAAGTACTTGATAAAATTGCAGTTGTAAGTTAGATACTTCTTTACTTTAAATACAGAGTTCCATTCGAAATTTCAGATTCTCGAGTTCAACAAGACACATCTGAAGAAGGTTTGAGGTTATATCAACCGAAAAATTGTGCGAATAACACTAAAAATGAGAATAATAATCCAAATAATATGAATAATTAATCCTATCTCCAAAAATCAGAACCATGCTTTGTCATCGTTTTTTTTTTAAAACCAACAATTGTTTTGATTTTAACAAACAGTTCTGCTTCCCAATATTTGTTATTTCGTGAATAATTGCTTGACAAGTCAATAAAATTCAGAAATATCAATAATGGTGCGCTCGTCTTCTGGGACAGGATGAAAGGATAATTTTTTTTTTTTTAATGCATCATGACTGAGTTCTTTTCTGACATATTCTTAGGCCCCCGCCACACGCAATCATCACTCAGGCAATTTTTTTTCTTCCTTTTTGATCGTATTTAAAAGATAAATAAATTTGTATCAAAATTACCAAAATATTAATGTTTATCTTTTTATCTATGAATTAATGTGAAAGCGGTTGTTTCAGTGTTTATGACAATAAAATGTTTATTATTGAAAGTTTTGTTGCAAGTATTTTAAGTAAAGAAAATTGCGAAGCGATAGTGAGCTGGTAAAAGCCATCAAAAATGCAAATATGCGATTATGGAGGGGTTGGAGGAAGTACATCATCAGTTTTTTTGCTTTTTTTTCAAGATGGGATGGCCTGTACATATATTGTAAGTGCTTCAGTCATCATCAAGGTATTTCTAAAGCTTAAAAAAAAAAATGTAAATTAAAAACACCACAAACAAACAAACAAACAAACAAAAAAATGCAACAATTTTATATCCTGTTTGGTAAAAGCATAAAAAAATATGTCTCAAAGCAATGGACGTCATTCCTTTACTTCACCCAAATTTTTCTGCCTGTCTTCCCACCATTGCGTTCCCCTTCACAATACACCCGTTTTCTGCCTCACACACATCATTCAGCTCATCACTGCATTTCATATAACCATTCCTTTCCGCTTATTCTTTCTCACTTCTCTTTTCTATATCTTCCTTGCATCCCTCTCAACCTTTCAGCCTCACTCTCTCTTTTTTTTTTCCATCTCTGTCTCACATCTTTTCCCATCTCTCTCTTACTCCTTCCTGCATCCTCCCATTTATCCCCTCATTTCTTTATCCACTCTCTATATTTTTTGTCTTTCATAGCTTCTCACCTCTTTATCATAGCCTTTTTTTCGTGGAGGGGACATTTTTCCTACTTCATTTCTTCCTCTTTTTTATGTTGCTTCTCCCTTTTCTTTCATTACTTCTTGCCACCTCATCCTTCCCCACCCAATTCTCACTCTTTTCTGTTTCTTAAATCTATTTTAATCTCTTCTTTCCTACACCCTTTTCCAACCATCACCATTTTATCCTCATGTCCAAACTATTATCCCCTCCCCAAACGCTACACCAAAATCCTTCAGAAACCTAAGAAAACTTCTTCCGGATTTTCAAAGTCAAACCCAAACAGCATTTAAGTTGACAAATCAAACTTTTCTACTGACTAGCCAATTTTTATTTGTTATTGTGCCATGTTATTTGGCAATATAATAATTTACTTTGGCACAATTTATTAAAAAAAAAAAAAAAAAAAATTACCTAGTTCGGTCCAGACAACTGTTGATATGAAACTTAAATAATCAGCAAAAATTCAAAACCAGCCAGGGGAATAATATAAAATGCAATAAGAATTATTGCCCTTCTTACAACTAAAATTTTATTTATTTTTCAGAATAAGTTTTTAAAATGTGCAAACAAATATAAAAAAAATTAAAACCTAAAATTACTTTTCTGCAATTCTAGTGAGGAGGAGGAGGAGGTTGAACAACAACAACAGCAGTAGCAAAAAGAAGAATTTCAGGAAAGAAGGGAACAGAAACAGAAATAATCGAAGAAACGCCCAAGACAACTATAAGGAAAATGACAAACTGGAAAACATCGGCTACGATGAAATACATGCATAATATTTGTTAAAATTCACAACACTACACGAAAGTGTCACACAAAACCTGAGATGTATCCACAAAACTGGTGTACCAGAATGGATGAGCAAAGAAAGAACTACGTTAACGCAAAAAAGATGCCAAAAAGGAGGACGACCAATAACCTTTTTATCAACCATGTGGAAAATTGTAAAGGCACAACTGAAAGAACATATCTACCACTCCCTTAACAATTGTGGACACCTTACTGCAAAGCAAAAAAAGATGTCCGAGAAGAAAGGAGGGACGCTCGAACTGTTATATATAGATCAAAAGATCCTGAAGGAGGTAAAAAGCAGGAAAATTAACATAGCCATGGCATGGATTGGCTACAAGAAATCCTATGACAGAATCCCTCAAGCATGGATAATTGAATATTAAAACAAGATATCCAACAAGATTAATTATATTACTAGCAAAAGTACCCGTCGTTGACTGGGTTCAAAAACAGCCTACAGAAAATGGACTCTGATTTATGAAAGTATGATAGGTTATGAAAAGGAAGGGTTGTAAAGAGATAGCTTCGAATTTGGGGGTATCAAAACCAAAGCAAAATATGATGAAAGTAAAAATAAAATAGATAAACCCCATAATTTATTATACCATATTCTGTGGATTTATATGTCACAAAGTTTCACAAGTTAAACTTTGTGACATATTTCCATTGTATGGAGGTCAGGCGCAAACGAACACCCCATAATTTTATCATACCATATTTCTTCAAACTGAAACATAATTATCAAATTATACTTACGCAGATAGATATAAAAAGTCTTTATTAAAGTTTGTGCCTATTTCCATTCTATGGAGTCCAGACGCGAACACAGACCCCACAATTTTATTATACTATCCCTATTTAAGTTAAAACATACTTATCAAAGTATTCTTATGTACATCTATATCAAAAACACTTGGAAACGTTTATTTTTAATTTTTAAATTTTTTATTTCCATACTTTGTGGACCAGGCGTGTACGCAGACCCCACAATTTTAATGAATCATCATTATGCCAGATCAAACATACCCATTTCTGTGTCCTGATACACCTATCATTATATGTGATCAGTTTTCTATAATAGTCAACCATATAGGAGCCTATTCGTGACCAGACACACACACACACAGACGTTCAGCTTTATATTATAGATTAAGAAAACAATGGATACATGGAGACTGACAGTTAATCTCAAATGTTTCTCAGTGATTCAGAGGGTGGGGGGGTGAGAGAGTGAGAGATATAAAGAGAGATATGGAGGGGGAGAGAGAGAGAGACTGAGATAAGAATACAGAGAGAAATATCTTCCAATGAGACTATCACCAATACTGTTTATCATAGCCGTGATGCCGCTCAACTGCATACTTAGAAACGTGATGTCAGATACAAATTACATACAGAACAAAGAATAAACCACCTTATGTATATGGATGATCTGAAGCTATTTGCAAAATGCAAAAAAAAAAAAGTAACTATAAAACTGACAAACATGACCAGAATATTCAGTCAGGACATTCAAATGGAATTTGTAATGAAAAAGTGTGCTAGAGATGAAAAGGGAGAAACTAGAGACACCGGAAGACACAGAACTACCCAACCAAAAGGAGATGAACACGCTTGGCAAACATGATACCTACAAATATTTGAGATTTCTGGAAGCAGACATCATCAAATCTACAGAAATGAAAGAGAAGATTGGAAAAGAATACCTTAGAAGAACAAGCAAACTCTTAGAAACAGAATTATATACTAGAAATCTAACTAATTCAATAAACACCTAGACAGTATCACTAATAAGATAATCTGAATCATTCATAATCTCGACCAAAGAAGAAATTGGGTTTTTGGACCAAAACATGAAAAAAACTGATGTTGATCAAAGGTTTTAAATCTCAGCATAAAAGCACACTGAAAACCGTGAAATGATTAAACAAGTGTTTGTGGATACTACTACTATATCATCATTATCGTCATCATTATTATTATTAAAATTGAGTTAATCAACATTTGTTTCTCAAAGGCTTTTTCCTATATACTTTAATGACTCAAAATACATGCTAAAATATTATTTTGTTCTGAGATTGTCCGAGAGAGAGAGAGAGAGAGAGAGAGAGAGAGAGAGAGAAAGAAAATGACAAAGACAAATAGAGAGAAAGGAAGTCAAAAAAGATGCAAACAGAAAAAGAGAATCAAGGCAAACTATAAAAATATCCTAGAACGGAATTGTCTACATTTGCTGGATGGAGCACCCCAGGCAGTAAACTACTTACTCTTTCCTGAAGGAGGAAATAATGTTTGGGAGGGTGGCCATCTCGGACCAAGCCGTCACCAAACCTCAACTAGACAAAACAATCTGACCTTTGAACTCGCCATACTCTAATGGCGAAACGTACCTCTGTGCTAATGTATAAAAGTCTTTGAGATGTCAGCACTTCTTAATGAAATAAATCGGAATCACTGGGAAACATTGAGATTAGAAACAAAACCAAGCAATATACACGCGCAGTGCACACGTAGGTGAATGGCAGCAAAACAATAAACATTCATCTATTTTACAGATTCAACGAGTCAGAGTAAAGTGAGTTTAGGTAAGGTTAAGTAGTGTTGGGGAAGAGGAGGAGGAGGTGCTCTCCCCACTACCACCACACTCCACCGTTCTGTGTAGGAAGCCTCTAGATAGAAGTAAATAAAGATGAACATACTTAATCTCGGTCAGAATCGTTTTCTATGCATTTCTTTCATTCTCCACAATCCTTTATCTCCCCATCACTTCCTTTATATAGCCCCCCCCCCCCAACTACATGATTGAGGGAAGATCAAGTAGAAGGTCGAGCACCGACCTGTCCGTTTGTCACAACCGTTTTGTTGTTAACATTTTAAATCTAGCAGATTGGAGTACATGCTGGCAGATAGATGAAAAAATGAAAGAGAGAGGGGGGGGGGCGTGAAATGGAGAGAAGACGAGAAAGAGAGAGAAAAAGAGAACGAGAGATACGGGGAGAGAGGAAGAACAAGAGATATGGGGGGATATGAGAAAAAGAGAGAAAGATATATGGAGAGGGTGAGAGATATATAAGGGGAAGGAGAGATATGGAGGAGAGAGAGAGAGAGAGAAAGATAGATGTGGGGGGGAGAGAAAGATAGATGAGAGCAGAGAGAGGTGAGAGGAGAGAGAGACAGGTGAGAGGAGAGACAGGTGAGAGGAGAGAGAGACAGGTGAGAGGAGAGAGAGACAGGTGAGAGGAGAGAGAGACAGGTGAGAGGAGAGAGAGACAGGTGAGAGGAGAGAGAGAAAGATGAGAGGAGAGAGAGAGAGAAAAAGATATGAGGAGAGAGAAAGGGAGTTATGGGGAGAGAGAGAGATAAGGAGAATTAGATGAGGAGAGAGAAAGAGAAAAACAAAGAGAGGGATAAAGACAGAGAGATGGTGCAATGTCTTTTCAATCATCAAATCCTTCCTATCAAAATAGTCATTGATGGGTTCAACTTTCTTCCTTATCTTCAATGATTCTCTCAAATCATATTCATTCATGGACATTTATGCAGAAGACGCTATCAATATGGCAATACTTCAAAAGCTGCCAACGACTAAAGTTTTTTTGATTCGCTTTCTTTTGACCATAAGCACATGATACGATGGCGGGTCACTTTTAATGCACCCAAAAGAAAACTTCTATCTTTTCACCACCAGCGCTTTGCTCCCCACTTGGCTCTACTTAAATAGCTATTGTCTTTGAGAAGCACTCTGCTTTAATAAGCTTTTGGGACCGATCTTCACTGACAACTTTTTTGGCAACTTGAAATCAAAGACTTACATCAAATCTGTTGCCAATGTCGTTGGGAAAACGATTGGCTCATTCTACTGCTCTAAAAGGTATTTCACTCCTGATGCAATCCCTATTTGTAAAGGAGCCAAATACGACCTAAGATGGAGTACTGTTGATATATCTGGAGAGGACCAACTAAGATCACCTTTCCTGATTTAACATGATACAACAACGACTTTTTCTCTCCTTTCTCACAAAAGAGACGTAAAACTATCTCTGGTCTATCGTCGTTTTAATGGCATGAGTTCAGCCGAGCTTCAATCTATGCACTCACCCATGTAGAACATTCACACCAGACACTTGTCTAGCTACAACCGTCAACAAGTTCCCTTATTTTCTATTTGTGCCTAAAACTAAATAATTCTATGAGAAAAGTTTTTTCCTAGAACTTGTGGAACACAATACTGTTAGGCTGCTTTCCAGCTGACTATAACATGGTCTTTTTCAAGTTTGGTGCAAACAATTTCTTGTTGAGCCATCACCTTAAATAATCAAACCCTACCCAAGTTCCACCATAACCAATTATCCCAATTGGTCAGTCAGACCATCTGACACTCATTAACCCTTATCCTTGAATGGCTTTTGGGCCTTGATAAGCTATGATACCACCCCAATATCATTAAAAAATATGAATAAAATTAAAAAAACCCCTCTTTTTTGGAGATTTGTATAAAGCCATGTCGTTCGTTATATCATTTTTTTTAATCATTACCTCCTCCTTTGGCGGTCAGTGTATCATGTGTTCATTCACTATGATATCTTTACAATCAAGCAAAAATATTCAACCAGAGGAAGCATTTTTTGTTTTATTTATATATATATATACACACACACACACTCTCTCTCTCTCTCGATACTAGCACACAAGTACATGTATTTGGTGACTTCAATGTCCACCACAATAACTGGCTAGGATTCTCTAATTACACAGACGTAGCTGGTAGCACAACACATAGCTTCTCTATATCCCATTCCCTATCTCAGTTGGTTACATTTCCAACACATTTGCCAGACCAGCAAGATCAACATGCCTCACTTCTAGATCTATTTCTTACAACGGTTCCCGATGATTGTACAACAAATGCCCACAGCCCACTCGGGAATGCTGATCATGCTGTGATAATGGTAGAAATCACCCTAAATTCTTGCCCTAAAACTGAAGACCTATTACTCAAAACAACGAGGTATTACAAAAAGGCTGACTGGGAAGCCATCAGGGAACTCATCAGAGATGCCCCATGGCAAAATATCTTTTCTCTTCCAGCGGAACAGTGTGCAAATGAGACCACTGAATGGTTCAAAACTGCAATTGAAGCACATGTTCCCGCACGGAAATTCTATAGCAAGCCTCCACTCTCCCCAATAGTTTACTTCTGCTTGTGCAGCTGCCATTTGTCAAAGGCAGCATGCGTTCCGCAGATTCAACCGACATAAGTCCAGCTCAAATAAACAAAAGTATATGGAATCTAGAAATAATTGTAAGAGAGTGATAGAGACAGCTAAGACAGATTACTCTGAAACCACCAGAAAGCGCATCGAAGCACAGAAATTAGGAACCCGTGATTTTTGGAAAATCTACAACAGTGTAGTAAACAATGGGCAGTCAACGATTCCCCCACTAGCAAACAATCATGAGTTGCTTGCACGGCAACTGACAAAGCTAATCTGCTTGCCAGTCAGTTTGGCTCAAACTCCACACTGGACCCGGCACACCACTCCCTCCCTGACGATTTGAAAATCACCCCTTCTCAGGTACATGGTATTATAAAAAACCTAGACACCTCAAAAGCATGTGGACCAGATCTCATCCCGGCTGTGCTATTAAAAAAATGCTTTGCTGAGGTTGCTCCAGTTCTCTCCAAACTTTACAATAAATGCCTTAACAAATCTTGCTTTCCCAACTGCTGGAAAACCACTTCTGTGGTACCAGTCTTCAAGAATTCTGGTGAAAGAACTAACCCATTAAATTATCGCCCCATTAGCCTCCTCCCGCTTTTTGCCAAAATATTTGAGTCCTTAGTTAATCAAGCCATAGTCCAGCACCCAACAGCTGCTAAACTCCTGACTGACAAAAAATATGGATTTAGGCAAGCCTGTTCAACAGCAGATATCTTAACTGTAGTATCTGAACGTATATACCGTTCACTGGACAAAACAGGGGAGGGTAGAGCGGTAGCCCTGGATATATCTAAGGCTTTTGACAGGGTATGGCACAATAGTCTTCTAAGGAAAATTAGATCATATGGAATCACTGGAAGAATACATAATGTAATTAAACCCTTCTTAAGTAAGAGAAGGATCCAAGTTGTCCTCGACGGTCGTACATCTAAACAATATGACATAACTGCGGGTGTACCTCAGGGGTCTATCCTTGGACCTCTATTATTCCTGATATTCATAAATGAGCTCCCTGATAAAATTGTTTCGGAGATGGGTATATTTGGTGATGACACCACTCTCTATAACAGATATGAGGAGAAAACAAATGAACACATATCCAAGGAAAAGGCAGAAACACTAGAGGATGACCTCCAATCTGAAGTGGAATGGGGATAAAAATGGATGCTGATAAGACTAAACTTGTTTCTTTCAATAACTACCACCTATCTCTACCACCAATAGCAATGGCCAAGAACACATTGCCTAAAAGTACTTCTTTTAAACTCCTCGGCCTAACGTTTACAGGGAATATGTACTGGAATAGATACATTGAAAGCATTGCCAAGGCTGCTTCAAAAAGGTTGGCTCCCTCTACAGTGCTAGAAAGCTACTTATGCTTGAAAGTATCCTGTACCTCTAGAAAACCACCATTCGCCCATGTATGGAGTACTGTTGTCACATCTCGGCTGGTGCATCTGCTGCTTGTCTCTCGCTCCTGGACAGGGTTCAAAAGACTCGCCAACCTGATAGGCCTTGAACTGTCATCTAGGCTTCAGCCTCTGTCCCATCGACAAGATATTGCATCCTTCTGTTCTACAAATACTTTAATGATGAATGCTCTGACGAACTGCAAACACTTGTACCTCCTCAACGTAACTACCCCTGACAAACCCGACAAGCCACTAAGTCTCATCCCTTTACAGTAGAGATCCCTAGGTGTAAGAAAGCCTTTTACTCCAATAGTTTATTCCCCAGAACTGCAGGTCTTTGGAACTCCCTTCCGGGATTCTGTTTTCCCAACTGTACTGATATGCAGAAGTTCAAGTCTAATGTGAACAAACATCTTTCTACCCATCTCCCTTAATAGTGTCCCTGCAAATTATGTCCCTGATAGTAGCCCCCTGCTTCAAAGTGGCACTGTGCCTTGTTTAGGGTGAAAATTGAATAAAGAAAAAAAAATTATATATATATATATATATATATATATATATATAAATATAAATAAAAGAGACTGTGTGTGAGTTCGTTTCCTATTGACTTGAAAACGACTGGTCCATTTTTTAAAAATTTCACATAAAGATACTTTATGTGCCTGGCAGTGTTCTTAGGTTTTGTATCGAAATATCTTAGATAAGTATCAATAATCGAAATAATCCGATGAAAGAAGGAACTCGCAATTTTGACCAATAACACCTTACACACCTTAACATCACAAGTGCATTTGAGAAATTTTATTACCACACAAACGGAATGGCCTCATATATAAAAATCAATAGTGGGTTCTTTGATATGACAGGGACTCTTTCAAAATGAATGTTTTTGTTTAAAACACAATTAAAGTATGATACTTGACTTTTGTATTTTAAACTTTAATTCAATTCATTATCTATAAAAAATAATTTTATAAAATCAACAGTAGGTTCTCTACAGTGCAATTTAGACTACAATATATTGTGAACTAAGTTACTATGGAGAGGCATGTGAAACTTCTTCCAGGTGCAGCAGGCAATCAATTGATTTGATTGAAAAATTGGTGATTTCACAGATTTTGATGACCATAAAAGTGAAGTGTGAAACAGTCATTAAATCTCAGGTAACGTCGGGTCTCCTTGCTAGTATATATATACAGGACGTCTCAAAAATGTACTCACAATTTAACTTTTATCAGTGTCGTCTGAACAATAATGGTTATCAATTTAAAAACACGATTCTTCAATTACAGAATTCTGTACTGGAAACTATTCCACTTCACTTTATATTCATTAAAAGTTTTAAAGTGAAAGTACATTATTTGAGAGACCTTATATATATATATATCTCATATATAAAAGTGAAAGTGTCTGTCTCTCTGTCTGTGTACATTTCCCTACACAATAACTCTGTACATTTTTTAAAATTACATTTTCACCCCAAACAAGGCACACTGCCACTTTGATGTAGGGGGCTACTATTAGGGACACAGGCTACAGAGGTACTAGGTGGGGAGTTGGGCAGCAAGATGTCGGTTCACGTTACACTTGAACTTCTGCATGTCAGTACAGTTGGGGAAGCAGGAATCTGGCAGGGAGTTCTAAAGTCTAGCAGTTCTGGGGAAGAAACTACTGGAGTAGAAGGCTCTCTTACATCTAGGGATCTCTACTGTGAAGGGGTGGAATTGTACTGCTTGTCGGGTTTATCGGGGGTATTTACGTAGAGGGGGTACAAGTGCTTGCAGCTCGCCGGAACATACACCGTTAAAGTATTTGTAGAACAGGCAGAGGGATGCTACATTGCGTCGATGGGACAGAGGCTGAAGCTTGGATGATAGTTCAGGACCTATTAGTTTGGCGACCCTTTTGAACCTTGTCTAGGAGTGAGAGACAAGCAGCAGATGCACCGGCCCAAATATGACAACAATACTCCATACATGGGCGAATGATGGCCTTATAGAGGTACAGGATACTTTCAGGGGTCAGTAGCTTTCTAGCACTGTAGAGAGAACCTACCTTTTTTGCAGCGGTCCTGGCAATGCTCTCAATGTAATTGTTCCAACTCATGTTTCCTGTGAACGTTAGGCCGAGGAGTTTAAAAGTTGTGCTTTCAGATAAAGAGTCTTTGGCCATTGCTATTGGTGGTAGAGAAGGTTTCTTGTAGTTATTGAAGGAAACAAGTTTAGTTTTGGCAGCATTGAATGTGACTATTCATTTTTGTCCCCATTCCACTACAGATCAGAGGTCATTCTCTAGTGTTTTCAGTCTACAGATTCGAAATTTGATATACAAGGTATTGAGAAAATCTTTGTAATCCGTTTTCGGCCAGAAATTTGGCTGTGAAAGGGTCAAAGTTCAACGATTTGACCTTTGAGAACTCTATCAAACTCCTCCACCAATTTTGTGTATAAACAATTGAAATTTTAGATATAATATAATAACTTAACTTAATAACTTGATTTGAGCCCAAAACAATAAATGTTAAGGGGTCATAATAGGGGTCAAAGTAAAAAAAAAATTTGACCTCTGCGATCTCTCTACCAAATTACTCAGACAATTTCTGGTTTAAACATTTGAAATTTTACATAAAGGGTATTCAGAGATAGGGCAAGCTTTTTACTCGGTTTGGGTCGAAAATTTGAGCTACAAATATATAAATGTATTTATGTTTGCATGTCTGCCTAAAACTTTTGACAGAGGCGACGGATTTTCACAAGATCAGCATCGTTTTTAAGCTCGACCCTTCAAATGACAAATACCGAAAAATTGTCTAAAAACATTAATTTCTTCACCCTCAACTGGACACTTTTCTACAGGGAGGGGTCACTTTTTTCGCCGATATTTTCGAAAGTCATCATCTCCTTTCAATTGTCTAGCCTTAATTTAAACCTACGTCACTTTCGGTTTGGCGGTGGTCGTAACAGCAAAGACGTCACTTTTTCCCGTTCTTTTCCTCCTTCGCGGTACGGGTTCGAGCCTGCCTTCCTACTACCACTTTTTTTTTTTTTGCTCGACATACACCTCTAAACACCCGGGCAACGCTGGGCACCCATTTTAGTATATATATATATATATATATATATATATATATATATACACGCGCGCACACACACACACACACCATTTGTCAAATGTGCATATGCCCGTGTGTTTGTGTGTGTCTACTAAACCGTATCACCCCCCCTCTCCCCGCGAAAAAGACTGATTCCAGCAAAAATCTACAATTGTAGATTTGGTTTAGCGTCTGGGTGGGGAATCCCTTCTTTCAGCACTTTTGTATTTGTTTTTTTTTTTTTTTGTTTTTTTTTTGTGTGTGTGTGTGTGTGTGTGTGTGTGTGTGTGTGTGTTTTCTTTTCCTTTTTTTTTTTTTCGTGAAAATTGAAGAACAGAAAGAATGCAAGTTGGAATCGTTAGTGGTGGGGTGTCTGGAGATAAATTTGGGTAGATACTTTTGGGGTGAGGTGTGAACGTACCGGAAGCAGATGTTAAGTGAACGTGGGGGTGTAAGCATCGAGATAAGACAAAAAGGATTTTTAGTTTAAAAACAAAGTAAAAAGAATTATGATTATAATTAAAAAGGAGAATATAAAATGAGTTAGAGAGGAGAGAAAGGATGGGGAGATAGAGACAGAAAGAGAGGATAGATAGAGAGAGAGATAGAGAGAGAAGATATATAAAAAAAGATATATATACCGAGAGAGAAGCGATAGAGAGGAGATAGAGAGAAGAGAGAGAGAGAGAGAGATGAGAAAGAGAGAGGAGGAAGAGAGAAAGTATATAGAGAGAAACACTTGTCTATTGATGGTGTGTGTGTGTGAAAGAGAGAGAGAGAGAGAGAGAGAGAGAGAGAGAGAGAGAGAGAGAGAGAGAGAGAGAGAGAGAGAGAGATGCACATCTTTCCAACAACTTATTTCTCCACTCAATAAGCGGAGGAATAGAAAATCAGAAAACCGATGCCCCTTGTAATCTTCCTTCTTCAACATCAGAGAAAAACAAACAAAAAAACTTGTAACATCAGAAAGACGCGTGTTGCTCATTTTCAAATCATTCTGATGAGGATAGACAAAATTGCAAACATTTCATAGCTGTTCAGTTTGGTACTTCAGATGCGGATTCTTAGGCAAAGATCTTTCCTTTCTTCCTTTACCTGGCGAAGAGAGGTAACCCCGCGCCCACAACATTGGTCCACTACAAAATAAAGGTTGGCTAACTCAAGAAAACAAGATACGTTTGAATTGTTCTACAATTTTATGACACACAAAGAACTTTTTGACACAAAAATAAATTTGGATTATTCACTTTGAGGCTTATTCACACAACGTTTCGACCGATATAATCTCAGACCTTCAAATGTATCGTGTTGAATTCGACCACCTTTCTGTCAACCCCGAGAATTCGTCTATTAGTCAGGCCGTCACACTTAAATTTCAAATAGCAGTTTCGACAGAATATTTAAGCAGAGAAATAGGATAACAGAATGTTAAAGTGGCAGGCAACAGAACGTAGAGAGAGAGAGAGAGAGAGAGAGAGAGAGAGAGAGAGAGAGAGAGAGAGAGAGAGAGAGAGAGAGAGAGAGAGAGAGAGAGAGACTAACAGAATGTTGAGAGAGAGAGAGAGAGAGAGAGAGAAAGAGAGAGTGAGAATGCAATGCTAATACAAAACGAATTGGAATTGTATAATTTGTATTTTGACAACTCATATCTCCCCCCCCCCCAAAAAAAGATAAAGAAAATAAAAACAGACGGAAATATTCCATCAAATTGTAAAACCGCATCTGTTGGTGCAGTGATATTTGATATAACAGCCTAAACAATTTTTTAAATCTGGATATATTTTCTCACCCATCACTTGAGACCTTATTAACGTATTGGTCATACAGTATATGAATGAAAGACATCTGAAATTGAATTAAACAAAATTTGCAAGAAATGATAATTTTTGAAAATCAATTTGTTTTGCCGATATTTTTAACTTTATAAGGAATTAGTTTTCGTTATGAATCAGAATGTCGGCATATCATAATTATTTTTTTTTTATTTTTTTTTTTTTATTACATTTTCACCCCAAACAAGGCAAATTGCCACTTTGGTGTAGGGGGCTACTATCAGGGGCAACAACTACTGGGGTACTATGTAGGGATTTGGGCAGCAAGGTGTCGGTTCACGTTACACTTGAACTTCTGCACGTCAGTACTGTTGGGGAAGCAGGGACCTGGGATGGAATTCCAGAGTCTAGCGGTTCTGGGGAAGAAACTATTGGAGTAAAAAGATCTTTTACATCTAGGGATCTCTACAGTGTGGGGGTGGGATTTAGTAGCCTGTCGGGTTTGTCGAGGGTGCACACGTCGTGGGGGCACAAGTGATTGCAGTTCGTCAGAGCATTCACCACTAAAATACTTGTAGAAAAGGCAGAGGGATGCAACATTTCGTCGATGGGACAGAGGCTGAAGCTTAGATGCCAGTTCAGGGCCTATCAGGTTTGCGACTCTGTTTTGAACCTTGTCAAGGAGCGAGAGACTAGTAGCAGATGCACCAGCCCAGATTAATGCCTTGCAAAAGATTGTGCCCACAAATGAATGTGTGTGGCACATGAATGACAAAAAATAGTGGAAGAAATGAGAATACTCAGTTTTTTTTTTTTTTTTTTTTTTTTACATAGGCGTCACCACTTATCAAGGCCGAGAGACCATTCAAGGATAAGGGTTAAATGGTGTACAGTAGTCAAAAGGACAATATAGTAATCGATAGTAGTTGACTTAGTATAGTTATTTTATTCACAAAGTATTCACAAATACATAAAATGATACACATTACATCTATCAGTCTTAGTCCGATATTACTTGAGTTTGTGTGTCATATCCCCGTCTTCATTTACCTAATTCACAAATACATAAAATGATACACATTACATCTATCAGTCTTAGTCCGATATTACTTGAGTTTGTGTGTCATATCCCCGTCTTCATTCACCTAATTCACAAATACATAAAATGATACACATTACATCTATCAGTCTTAGTCCGATATTACTTGAGTTTGTGTGTCATATCCCCGTCTTCATTCACCTAATTCACAAATACATAAAATGATACACATTACATCTATCAGTCTTAGTCCGATATTACTTGAGTTTGTGTGTCATATCCCCGTCTTCATTCACCTAATTCACAAATACATAAAATGATACACATTACATCTATCAGTCTTAGTCCGATATTACTTGAGTTTGTGTGTCATATCCCCGTCTTCATTCACCTAATTCACAAATACATAAAATGATACACATTACATCTATCAGTCTTAGTCCGATATTACTTGAGTTTGTGTGTCATATCCCCGTCTTCATTCACCTAATTCACAAATACATAAAATGATACACATTACATCTATCAGTCTTAGTCCGATATTACTTGAGTTTGTGTGTCATATCCCCGTCTTCATTCACCTAGATTCAAAGTCATCCTTTTGGTGACATCTGCCAGCATCCATGAGAGAACTCACATAATGGAGATAAAAAGAAGGAGATAATTCTTCCTGAAACAGAAGATGAGTTACCTCCTCGTCCTAACAATTTTAAAGATATAAATCATCGATGGCGATGCAATGTTTTTATAGATCTTAAAATGTTTAGATTTTAACTACGCAAAAAACAAAAAAGTGATCAATTCTCGTGCAAGACGAAAAAGAAAAAAATGTTTCTATTTACATTTGATTATGTAAATAGAAATTTTTTCTTTCTTTCCTTTTTGCAAAATAATTTGGATTCGAGGTTTATCATCGATACTTTTTGTTTTAAAAAATATAAATTCCTCTCTTCTTCGTTCGTTTACATTAAGAAAAATAAAATCCGATGCAATTCTTACATCATTTGTAGACATTTATGCTGACGACACTACCATTTATGGTAGCACATCTAAGACAGTAAACGACCAAGTTCTCTCCAATTCTCTCTCCTCTGATCTTGAGCACGTAGTAAGGAGTGGCTGATTACTTTTAATGCATCTAAAACCAAGCTTCTCTCTTTACATCATCAACATTCTGATCCACATCTGGCATCAATTGAAATGAATGGCTCTCGTCTTCAGGAGGCCTCAAGTTTTGACAAGCTTCTTGGCTTGACCATTACTCCTGATCTTAAATGGAACACGTACATCAAATCTGTTGCCAAGGCCGCTGGAAAAATGGTGGGATCTTTCTATCGATCCGGTAGATATCTCACTGCTGATGCTATTCTCTATCTATATAAGAGCCAGGTACATCCAAGGATGGAATACTGTTGCCACATCTGGGCAGGAGCTGCTAGAAAGGACTTGGCCTGCCTTGATAGAGTTCGAAATAGCCTCGTAGGAGATGTCCTTTTCTCTTCCTTGCAACCTCTATCTCACAGAAGAGATGTTGTGAGTTTGTCTCTGATGTATCGTTATTTTCATGGAAAGTGTTCGACTGAGCTTCAATCTATGGTCCCCCCTCACCAAACTTTTACAAGAAACACTCGTCTAGCTGTAAACACTATCAATAATTCCCCCCACTCTTTATCTGTGCCTAAACCTAAACGTAGATTCCATGAACAGAGCTTCTTTCTTAGAACTGCACGCCTGTGGAATTGTCTTCCGTTTTCCTGCTTTCTGGCTGACTACAATATGGTTGTCTTCAAGTCTAACGTAAATAAGTTCTTGATGAGCCGTTCCATATAAGTTATCAAATTTACCAAATTTTCATTACTAATGATTACTATATTGTCCAATTTCTACTGTACACTCTTTAACCCTTATCCTTGAGTGGCCTCTTGGCCTTGATAATGTGGTGATGCCTATGTAAAAAAAAAAAAATTCCTTTCAGCAAATACTTGATCTGGCGAAAAATATTTTTCAAATGAATGCCATTTGTATTATCAGCAGCAAACACAGCTATTGACATCTATTTAGTAATAAATAAATCTCACCTGCCTGTTTAAATGTGTATGTATGTTTGTATATCTGCCAAAAACTTTCGACAGACACAACGGATCCTAACGAGATCGGTATCATTTTGAAGCTCGACCCTTCGGACGACAAATATTGAAAAATCGGCTAAAAACATTAATTCCTTCACCCTCAGTTGGGCACTTATCTACAAGGAGGGGTCTCTTTTTTTCATTGATATTTTCGAAAGTCGCCCCCTCTTTTTGATTGACTAGCCTTAATTAAAACAGTTTGGCGATGGACGCAACGGCAAAGACATGTTTTTTTTTCACATTTTTTATCTCCTTTGAGGTATGGGTTCGAGTCTGTTTGCTTACTACCATTTTTTTTCTTTTGGCTCAACACACACATCCAAACATCCAGGCAATGCTAGTAATAAATGAAAGAATTTATTACTAGTTAAGTAACAGTTAAAAAATATTAGATTTTATTTTATAAAAAGGTGAAATTACTTTGGAAATCTTGCAAATCTTCCACATTAGACACATTCATTAACCGGTGGTTGTCCTATTGCAGTAATGGGACAGGCACTGTACCAACATACAATATAATGTGAGCAAACATCTAGCTGCACAACTCCCCATAT